>NC_080166.1:39667339-40007774 GCF_950295315.1 Erinaceus europaeus | reverse complement strand
TTATTTGTCATGTGGTAGAACCTTACTTAGGGCACAGCCAATTGGTATTGGGTAGGAACCTGACAAAAAAGTAGTCAATTTCCTAAATCTAAAGAGTTATTTTGATTTACATCCCAGTGCAAAAAGGTTGAGGTAAGTCAATTCCCTGTCTTTCAAAATTTCCTGTCTTTCAATAACTTGAATTAAAAAACAGCAGGAATAACTCCATAGCAATGGGGGTAGAAACTGAATGAAGGGTGAAGACAAAGTAAAGGATACATAGAGCAAAAGTCATGAGCAAGTTAGAGTTAAGAATAATCAGAAGCGGGACTGGGCAGTGGCCTGTTGGAAACACAGATCACAGTGAGAATAATGGATTTTGGGACATGAACATAATTAGCACATGGATGATGTCAGTTTGATGAGCATACCACAAAATTACCCAAACTCACAAGGGATTGTGGATACAAGAGATTATATAAACAAGGGCCTCGAGCAACTCAGCCCTTTTGGATCTTTTTTAACTCAGTGTTCTAGTGCTTGTCTGTTGCAGGTGTCACTCCTGATTGATCTTCCTGACCGCTTCATGCCTGGTGTCCATACTTGGATAGCCTAGCTGAAAGACTCATGGCTTCTGACATTTCTCTTAGCTAGAACTTTCCTCTTGCTTATTTTCTTATCTTTTTTTGACTCCAGGGCTATTGTTGGGGATTGGTGCCTGCACTACAAATCTACTGCTCCTGGAGGCCATTTTTTCCATTTCGTTGCCCTTGTTGTTATTGTTGATGTTGTTGTTGTTGAATAGGACAGAGATAAATGGTCTTGTAATTTAACTTAAAAAGGGTTTTTGGAGCTGCTGTGGCATGTGGAAGAATTCACAGCAGGGAGCTGGGAATGGGTTTAAATAATACAAGGTTTTTTAGGGTGAAACAGGTAAAAGGTAAAATAAGCAATTATCATCAAGGGTTAAGAGTACGCTAGGTCCATAAAGTCTGAGTATAGTTATCAAAAGTTTAGTCCCATAAGATAAACAATTATTAGCTCTGGTAAAGATTGCTCATAGCTGTAGAGGGATCTAAAAGTTTATCAGCTAGCAGAGTCACACGTGTTCAGTTCCCAGGAGAAGTAGCTATGGCGGATAACTGGAACACATCTGTCAAGATGCTTCTGACCAGGAAAAGAAGCAACATCCAAAAATGGCTGTACTTGTAAGTCTATTCTGTCCACCCACTATGCTTTGTACACCAGCACAAATTGGATCCACCCACAGTCCACCATGCACCTGTGCAGATCACTGCACTGTGCCAGGACTTCCATCCATGGTTGCCGATGTACTGCATCACCACAAAATGGAAGGAGGAAGGGAAGACAGAAAGGGGGCAGAAAGACAGATACCTGTAGACCTGCTTCACTGCTTGCAAAGTGAGCCCCCTACAGGTGGTGATCTAGGGGCTTGAACTGGGATCCTTGTTCCAGTCCTTGAGATTTGCACCATGTGTACTTAACCCTCTGCGCTTATGTCTGACCCCTCTCTTGCTTATTTTCATTGTGATTTTATGAATAAACCTCTCATTTGTTTAACCCCAGACAAAAATACATGCAGCTTTAAGTTAAGTACATGTGTTACCATGCCCAAGAACCCAGATTCGAGCCTCTGTTCCCTAATTGCAATGGGGAAGCTCTGTAGTGGTGAAGCAGGCCTGCAGGTGTCTTTCTCACTCTCCTACCCTCTCAATTTCAATTTCTTTCTGTCCTACCCAATAAGATAGATAGGAGGAGGAGGAAGGGGAAGGGGATGAGGAGGAGAAGGAGGAAAAAGTGGCCATCAGATGTAGTGCATCTGTGCTGCTGGTACTGAACCTCAGCCATAACCCTGGTGGCAATAAAAACAAACAAACAAACAAGATATACAGAAGGGCCAGGCAGTGGTGTGCCTGGTTGAGTGCACATGTTACCACGCACAAGGGTCCAGCTTTTAGGCTCCCAGTTTTTGATCCCCACCTTTAGGTGTGGGGGTAGGGGGAAGCTTCTTGAGAAGTGAAGTAGTGCTGCAGGTATCTCTAGTTCTCTTTCTCTGTCTCCAAGTCCTTTTTAATTTATCTCTATCTTATCTACTTTAAAAAATAATGCATAAGTAAATAAATGTTCAGAAGCCCCTGATAAGCAGCCAGACAGTGAGAAGAGACAGGAGAACTGAACAAGGAGAAGTATGTCACTATAAGAAAGAGATGGAGAAAACCGTAAGTCACTGGGGCTAACCAGTTCCTCAGGCTATCTTAGTTTGGGGAGTTATCTTACTTCCTAAAATGAAATCCCCTTGTCTAAATCTAACTTAGAGTCTGGAAAGGTGGCTCAGTGCTAGAACGTTTGCCTTATGAGAAGGAGCCCTTGGGTTCAATCCCAGCAATGTGTGAGAGGAGAAGAAAGACAAAGTAAGATGTACTTTGGTTTAACAAATAAATAGAAATAAAAATTGAGCCAGCAAAGTGACTCAGCAGTACACTATACATTCATGAGATACTGACTTAAATCCCCAGAATCACATAAACAAATAATGAAATCTAATTTTTATCAGTATTATGTATAAATGAAAATACCTTACTTAAACAGTAGGAAAGCAGGACTGGCAAAATAAATCACTTGGATAATCTCAGACTATGGTGGTTGCCCTCGGAAAGTCAAGTGATGGAATACTTTGGGTTCAGGATTCTGAAGAAATGTTCTGTCCTGCAATGTAGTCTCATCTTGAACTTTGTGTCCTATTGAGAAAAGATAACTTTCTTGGTCCCACTGTGGTTTTTTTTTTGCAATTTGTGGAATGATGTGAGTGTTCAGAATAGATTTGTCTTGTAGTAAAACAGTTCAATTTGCTATTGGGGCTTGTTTTTCTTTCTTTCTTTCTTTCTTTCTTTCTTTCTTTCTCTTTTTTTTTTGCATCCCCAGGGCTTCACTACTGATTTTTTTCCAGATACAGATGGAGAAAGGAAGAGGGAAAGAAACCACAATACCATATCATCTTGGGTAACTTAGGAGGGAAAAATGCTGGATCTTCAGATGTGAAAACTAAACTTCAGTTCTCTGGCAGAACAACTCTTTGACTGGCTGCATCAGTTTGGGCAGCACAAATGGCCTGTCTGGCTCTCACACAGGAAGCATCAGGAGAGAAAGTTTTGGCTATATCAAACTAAATGAATTCATACTAATGTCAAGTCAGCATGCTTAGCTATCACCTGGAGGCACTGAGGGTAAAGAATCTGACTAGCTATTGAGTATAATATGATATAGAGGATTATACTTTAAATGAATTTAGCAGAGGCTTGGCTAAAAATGGGTTTCCCTCTAGGATCAGCTTATTTTCATCAGAGGAAGTGAGGAGAAGGAAGCACCAGGGTACCCCACTCAGCTCTAGCATATTGTGGTGCCAGGGATTGAACCTGGGAACTCTGACACACAAGTCTTTTGTGCTACATATGCACTGTATCCCCAGTCCTAAAACTGGATTTCACAGGGACATATATAGATGGACCTGGAATAAAGCCAAGAAGCTTGACTTTTGGCCCAGCAAAGACTCTATTAGCTTTCCAGATGAATAGGGACTTACAAATTCCCAAAGTGAGCATTTAGAATGTAAACTCTGACAATTCATCCCCACATAAATTTTTTAGTGAGCTGGAAGTGGAAGACAATACATAAGTAATTGTAGGGTATAATAAGTATGAGAAGAACACCAGTAGGAAGCTGTAAAAGAGAATACATAAGAAGGGGCAACTTTGATTAAATGGATCAAGGGAAACACCTTGAGGAGATGTTGACTTGAAGCAAAACAAGAATCAAGTCCAGGAAAAAGGCAGAGGCCTGAGTCTCGGGCAGAGCAGAGGCTGGATGAGCCTGCTATGGTCTGGGATGCATGGGTGAGCAGGGAGGCTAATGCCCATGCCAAGGTGCCAAAGTCTAGAGCATCTACACTGCATGCAAAAGAGGTGGCATGGAACTTGGAAGTGTTAGGCCCTGAGTTCTATCACCAACATATCATGTGCTGGAATGAAGCTCTGGTTCTTTCTCTCTTTTTGTCTTTCTCTCTATTTTATTAATACATAAACAAAATATTAAAAAAATAAATGAACTTTCTTATGTAATAAAATGTCCAGCTCTCACATGAATGCATAGGATTGACATTTGATTTTTCAGTAACTTCTCATGCCTGGGCTGAAGAGAAGACCTACAAGTAGCTACCATAATAATTGGCACAGGAGCTGGGAGATGATGTCTGATTCTTCTGCCAAGCAAACTCCTGTTCTTCATGATTAGCAGAGGTTGAGTCATGCAGGCCACAGCACTGTTTATATGTACAGCTGTCTTAAAATAGGCTGGATGGTAGAGGGAGGGAAGAAGGAGGAAATTACACTCTCAAGCTGTTCTGACTAATTTCCTCCTTGGGCCATTGGGCACAAGGGAATCTATTATTAAAGATGTATCAAGTTCTCCTAGGAAGATGAAAGGAATGAAAATCGTGTGCCTGAATGTCTGTCTCTAACAGCTTCTATAGTATATACATCACTGTGTGTTTGTTTATATCAAGGTATAAACAAGTTTATCAAAATGCTGTTTGTCACAAGGATCAGAAATAAATGACTTCATTTGGTGGCAAAATCAAAGCAAAAATGTCAACATATAAAACCTCATGTGACATCTAAATGGCTTTGCAGAACACATACCAAGTTTTGGAGAAATAATAAGTAAAAATCTGTCTACAAACATTAAAGTCTCTGAGGCAATACTTGGATCTGTTCTCTAGATAATGAGTTAGTTATGGTCAACAGCATTCTTTGATTTGAGTCCAATAAAGAAAAGGAAACCTCTATTTCTGCTTCACCTCAGCCTTTAGCCCTGTTTCCTTTCCCAAATCCTACAATCTATGTGCTGTTAGAGTGCATCAGATGTCTGAAGTGGGGAGAAGTCAGAAGAATAGAGGGTAGAACAGAAAAACTGCAGTCAACTCAGGTCTCACTATTCCACAGTGATGGAAAATGTCAAAATATCAAATACTGATTTTTTGGAGTATTCAAAGGAATAGAAACCAAAGTGAGGAGGAACCAAAGGGAAATACTTAATACTTAGTTAATCTGTTTTTCATAGGTTTTTAATCATACTGATTATTTTATCAAGGATCTAAGAGGTGTTTCCTTCAAATTACTCAAAAATTGTTGTCATTTAATTATTGAAGAGATTATGTAAGAATATCAAAATAATTGAGAAGTATACAAAGAAAAAAAATGAGATTTCCTTTCTCAAATGTAGCTACTTTTCTACTATATTTCCAGAAGCTTTCATTTGTCTTTTCCTTTCCCATTTCTTTTTCCACTATCTTTTTCTTTTCCATTTCTTTCTTTCTTTCCTTCTTTTTTTTCTTCTTTACCAATGCACTGCTCTGCTCTGGCTTATGGTGATTCTGGGGATTGAACCTGGGTATGTGGAGCCTCAGGCATAAAAGTCTTTTGCATAATCACTGTACTTGCTTCCCAGCCCTTTTCCAGAGTTTTTCTTTCTTTCTTTTTAAAATATTTATTTATTTATTTATTCCCTTTTGTTGCCCTTGTTTTATTGTTGTAGTTATTATTATTGTTGATGTCATCATTGTTGGATAAGACAGAGAGAAATGGAGAGAGGAGGGGAAACAGAGAGGGGGAGAGAAAGAGACACCTGCAGACCTGCTTCACTGCCTGTGAAGCTACTCCCCTGCAGGTGGGGAGCCAGGGCCTTGAACAGGGATCTTTAGGCCAGTCCTTGCATTTTGCCACCTGTGCTTAACCCACTGTGCTACCGCCCGACTCCCTTTCCAGAGTTTTTCTAACTAAAGGCACACTTACATGGGATACATACTACTAATACATAACATATATATATATATTCTCAAATCATTTTGCTGTAAGAAATAATGATTTACAAGACAGTTGCTGTTATACGAGTACAGTTTTCTATCTTCTTATGAGAAATGTCTGCACACCACACCCATCACCAACTGAAGTCTTTCTCTATGTCCCCAACTCTCTCTCAAGTCCCTCCTTTCTTAGCATATAACTCTCTAATAAGAATTATACTAGATATATCACTCTGAACAATGCATTTTAAAGATTTATTTACATATGAGAAAGAACATGAGAGAAGCCAGAGCACTATTCAGCTCTGGCATAAAGTGTTAGGAATAGAACTTACAGGCTCTGGGGTCTCGGACATGCAAGACAAGCTAAAATATCTGCTCAACTTCTTGTAATTTGCTTTCTTCATTCTCTAGATACTTTACACTGTACTTAAAGACCCACTGCATACTTTTTTTTTTAGATGAGGTGAGTCTGGTGACAAGCATTTAGAAAGTTTCTTCCATGTAAGAAAATTAGAATTCTTTCTGTGTAAGAAGTATAGCTCTGTTGTGTATAAATCTTTCTTTCTTTCTTTTTTTTTCTTGAAAAATTTTTTAATAGTTTAGCTTTTCTGTTGTTGGCTTTCTATCTAAATGTCTTAGATGGAATTCTGGATTGAAACAGAACTATTTAAACTTCTAGAAAACCAAGACTTGAGACACTCAAGACTTCATCCAAGGTTGCAAGGCATTGAGTCCTTTACCTCCTTTTAGTGTCTTCTCCTGCAAGCTAAATGAATGCCGAGGTACCCTAGTGGCTGGAAGGACACTCCAAAGGGAGAGAAGCTTTTGGCAAAGAAAATACTATAAGGAAAGGAGACAGGAAACTAACATAATGAGGAAGGGAAGAAGGAAGGACAAAGGGAGTTGGGGACCTAGCAAAGAGGAATTTTTGGAAAGCAGGAGGCCCTGGAGCCATTTTTTAAAAGGTTGTTTTGCTGCCAAAAATAAAATTTCAATGAGAAGCCAGAAAGTATTCACATTGGAAGAACATTTTGAGACTTTGATTAATTCCTGGCAGGTGACTCAAAGAACATTGCTATGACTCAGACTAGATTTTAAAGAAAAAAAAAAAAAGCATGATGCAAACTTCAGGAGGGGAGTGATTTTCTTCTTGTCCTCATCCTCTTTCTTATTTTTAATATTTTATTTTCATGAGAGAGAGAGAGAGAGAGATATGCCAGCTGTTCAGCTTTGGTTTATGGTAGTGCTAGGGATTGAACTTGGGGTTTCAGAGTCTCAGGCATAAGAGAGTCTTTACATAGTAATTATACTATATCCCCAGCAGGGAGTGTCTTTTCCTGTTATTTTGGGGTTTGAACACTTTAGGAAGAAATGTTACAGAAGTGGTGCATGTTGCTCCAGGCAAAGTTGCAAAGGAAGTCCAACCTGGTCAGGGTTCCAGCAAACTCCTAACCACCACTCTCCAGATAATTCCCTTAATACCTGACTAGGTACCTGAATCACAGTGGTAGTTTCAGATATTTTTTCCTTCCCTTGGTTGGTGCTTTGGGCAGAAATTTGACTAGAAAGAGGGACTAAAGGCCTAATTTTGAAGTTGTATCTCTAGAGCAAGCAAATCATTTTTGGACGCTGTTGTAACCAAAGGTAGAGTTAAGTTTCAGGTTTGTCAAAATAGCTCACCTGCATAGTGTGTTGCTTTGTCATGTGTGCAACACAGGTTCAGGCTCAGTCCCCGTCCCTGCTGAAGGAAAAGTTTCAGTGCTATGGTCTCTTTCACTTTCTCTCTCTCTGCCTTCTCTGTCTTTAAGTAAGTATGTAAGTAAATAAATAAATATAAAGTATTCATCTATAAAACAGGAGCTAAAATTCCAAGATATGCTTTTATTCATGTTCTACATAGTATTGAGGGAGATTAATTATTTCAAACAAAATTTCATTTACTTTATGTGGGGTGGATGGGTTCGGTGGGGAAAGTAGAGGAAGTGAAACCATCCCCAGGCTACATTCATTCTTTTTGCTGATTGCCATGAGTCTAGTGTTTTTCTTCTCCTTTATCATCAAAACACACTCTGGGGAGTAGTCAGTAGTGCACTTGATAGAGCAAACCAATTCAAGACACCAATCTCCTCCTGTAATGGGGGAAAATTTTCATGAGCAATGGAACAAAGGAACAGTAGAGCAGTGTTGCAGGTACCTCTTTCCCTCTCCCCTCATCTATCAAAAGAAAAAAAGAAAGAAAGGTAGGGAAATATTGGCTGCCAGGAGTGGTGAAATCATCATGCAGGCACCAAGTCCCAGCAATAATTCTAATGTCACAAAAACAACAACAACAAAAACTTACTCTGGATACCTGTTAGGATGAGATTAGATAAGGAAGGCACTTATGGATTATATTATCAGTAATAATAGGGAATAGGGACCTCAGGGCATTTTAAGAGGAATTTAAGTGGAAGCTCTAGTCTAACTGTTAATATGTCAGGGAATTTCACTACACAGTTCCTTTCTCAGGGAAGGAACAGATATTTACAGGAAGCAAAAACCACTCAAAATATTTTAACCTGAAAATAATTTATTTCAAGAATTTGGTGCCCACATGTTTCGAAGAACTAAAGAAGTACATTTCAGATCAGTGCAACAAAATCATTCTTGGAATAGAATCACCAATTGGCCCCCAGGGAAGCTGTTACTTCAGTCACTATCCAGAAATAGGGTGTTACAGAACCCTGGAACCACTGCTGTCAAAAATCATAGCTGCAGTGTTGTGATCCAGAGATGGCATCTGCCATTGCCAATGCAACTGCTTCTTTTTTAAATTTTAATTTTTTATTATGTTTATTTATTTACTGGATAGAGACAGCCAGAAATCGAGAGGGAAGGGAGTGAAAGAGGAGAGAGACAGAGACACCTGCAGTACTGCTTTACATCACTTGTAAAGCCCTCTGCAGGGGCTCAAATTTGGGTCCTTGTGCATTGTAGCATATGTGCTCCATCACTTGACTCCTGCAAGTGCTTCTTCTATTTATTTATTAAGGAGACAGAGAGGAAAAGTATTATTCTGTCATAAGGGATGTCAGAATTCAAACACAGGACCTCATGCTCACAGGTTAGACTCTATCACCTCTTGGGCCACAACAATCAAAAGATTTAACAAAAAGATTTATTCATTTATTTATTTATTTATGGTGGGGGAAGGTTTGAGGAGAAGCAGAAAACCAGAGTATTAGTCTGGCATATGAGATGCCCAGGATGTAACTCAGAACTTTTACTTAAAAGTACAATCCTATATCCACTGTACAACTTCCCTGGCTGCAATTGCAATTTATCATCATTTGTATTGTCACCAGCATTATTACTGAAATTAGGTGCCTGTACAACATATTCACTGCTTTGTTCTTTTATTTGATAGGACAGAGAGTAATTGAGAGGGAAGTGAGAGGGAGGGAGAGAGAGTGGGAGAGAGACAGAGACAGAAACACAATGAGAGCACTACTTCAAAGCTCTTGAAGCTTCCCCTCTACAGATGGGGATGGGGACCTTGGATCTGAGTCCTCAAACAAAGTAACATATACTCTGTGAACCACTACCTGCCCCTATTGCTGTTGAAAATGTTTGCCAATCAGGGGGCAGGGAGGTGGCACACCTGGTTAAGCACACATAGTAGTATGCATAAGGATATGTACAAGGACTTGGGTTCAAGCCCCTGCTCCCCACTTATAGTGAGGATGCTGCATGAGTGGTTAAGGAGGTCTACAGGTGATTCTTTCTCTCTCTCTCTCTCTCTCTCCCTGCTCTTCTCAATTTCTCTGTTCTATAAAATAAAAGTAAAAAATAAACAAAATAAAAGGAAAAAACCCATCAACAACTAACATAAAAAACAAACAAACTAAACAAGCAGCCAGAAGTGGTGGATTCATATAGCAGTCACTGAGCCCTGGTGATAAATCTGGAGGCAAATAAAAAAAAAGTTTGCCATGCAAAAGGTCATGCCACTCTTAATTTGTTAAATACTAGGTATACTGCTTCAGGTGTGCAGTACAGAGGCCAGTTATAGGATATGGAAATAATAATGCATGAATAGTAACAGGAATATGTACTTTTATTTCAGTTCCAAAAATTCAAAAGCAGGTGCCTGTACAACAAATCCACTGCTTTGTTCTTTGATAGTACAGAGAGAAATTGAGAGGGGAGTGAGAGGGGGGCAGGGATGGGGATGGAGCAGGAGTAGGAGAGAGCCAGACAGAAATACAAAAAGAGAGACCTGCAGCACTACTTCAGAGCTCTTGAACCTTCAATGTGACTTCTTCAGCCACCATGGCTACTTTCCCAAACACAATAGTTCTCATCACTGAACTAGCTCATGTCTAAATGAGGCTAAAGGAAGAAGGCAGATGACAGACATTCCTGACTTTCTACAACCATAGACGAATGCTCTTTGTAGAAAAAAGGACTGATCTGATAGGTAACAGAAGCCTCTGATTTTGATGAAACATGCTGATCTTGACAAATGCAAAACATGTGGCCTTTTTTCACTGCTTGCCTTTAGATTTTTTAATTGATAACTGAACAAGTTGAAGCCCTTAGCTTATTTTTCAAAGCCTATATTTCTAAAGTGTGCTGATTTGGAATCAGATTTTGAAAGCATTGACTAACAATGGCAATATTTGGTATGCTCACATTTTAAAATCTACTTGTAGTTAATATTGACAAGGTAAGGTAAATGACATTAAAAGACAAATGCAATATGTCTGAATCTTCTCTATTTTTGTGATGCTATAATTCTCCTAGAAATGAATAAATACATAGCAAAGTGGGATGGGCTTAAGTATTCAAAATTAGAGCAGCAGCTGCATCTCTCTCCTCTCTTAGTCAACTAAGAATAATAAAGAAGAATAATTAAGAATACAACAAGAAAAGAATAGGAATACTTTGGGAACCCACCAAGTCATGGGTGAGTGCAAACATGTGTGGCTCGTGGACAGAGTGGGGGCTGAGGAGAGATTTCTGGGGTTGAAAGTTTGTCACTATTTGGGAGTGACTGGTAACAATCTGCCAGTTTGACAGTTAAGGCAACACCTCTGGTCTGAGTTTTATTAACAAATGAACTGCTGACAGGAGAAGAGGGTCCCCCAAGGCTCACCAAATGCAACTGTGAGTCCCCATTGCTACTGCCCCTGGAAGTTGAGGCAACAGCAGGGAGGCCCTGTGCTGACATCAGGGGCAGAGACTTATCTGATCAGGAAATTCAGGAGAAGACATACACTCCAAGTGGTCTGGAAGTGGGGCTATATAGTGGAAGCCTTTCCATATTGTTTTCCTAATTAATTTGGAGATATGTTGAATAACTGTCTAAGAACTAACGGAATACAAACAGGATTCCTTTAGAAACTCGCAGGGTCAAGGACTGATGGTCAGCTTGGCTCTGCCTGCTGTCAGAGAAGCTGAATTGGGCCTGGGGCTTTGGACCCTTGTGGGCCTGGAAGTCTCTTTGCATAACCCCTGTGCTATCTCTCCCTCACCCTGTTTTATCTCTAGGTTAGGAATGAGTAATTAAGCTAAAAAATCTTCTTATACTAAAAAGCCCCACGGGCTCCCATAGCCTACAGAGAAGATAAAGAACAAAAGAGGGTTTAACAGTCACTATGCTTCACCTCAAGGATAGAGACAACATTGAAACAACTGTTCACTTCCATAACTGTGAACTCTTTAGGTACCTTACTTCAAGAGGAAGAAAGAGAGGAAGGGGAAGAAAACATTCTACATTACATAATAGCTACTCTAGACAACATAAAAGACATAAAGGCTCAGCAAACTCAGAGGGTCCCAAAAAGAATTAACTCAGACTTGAAGACAACAAAACACAAGTCACTCCAGGCAAATGTGGTTAGTGGATTGAAAAGTACTAAGAGAGGGACCTCACAAGACACCATATACAATGATTAAACCAAGAAGAAACATTGTATTAATGAGCTAGGACAAAAGCCCAGCTAAAAGCTCCCCAAAGGTAGAAGTACATACAAAGGAGGACTATATCCAAAGACTAATTGAGTTATTAGTCATAGGATTGAGGAAAGACTTTGAAATAATATCAGAAGTGGGGAAGCAGCAAATGAGACTCTGAAAGAAAACACTATCTTGAGGTAATTGGAGAGCTGAAAGCTGAAACAGCTGAGCTAAGAGCACAACTAGCTGAACAAGCTAATACAGTATCATAACAGGGTAACAAAACAGCTGAGCTACAGAAAACAAAAGAGGGGAGAGAGAATAGAATAAGTGAGGCAGAAAACAGAATTAGCAAGATTGAGGATGGATTAGAGAAAACTAAGAAAGGAGTAAGAGATCTCAAAAAGAAATTAAGAGATACTGAAAACAACAAAAGAGACATATGGGATGACTTCAAAAGAAGTAATAATAGCTGAGAACTTTGCTACTCTAGACAACATAAAAGACATAAAGGTTCAACAAACTCAGAGGGTCCCAAAAAGAATTAACTCAGACTTGAAGACAACAAAACACATGAATGAGTAGGAATAAGGATAGGGAAAGGATCTTGAACATTGCTAGAGAAAAACAAAGAGTGACCTACAGAGGAAAGTCCATAAGATTAACAGTAGATTTCTCTACATAAACACTAAAAGCCAAAAGAGAATGTATTATCAACCCTATCCTGCAAGAAGTTCTGAAAGTCCTCTTATAAACAATCAGATCACTATAAAAAAATTACTAAGGATAAGTTTAATTCTGTAAATAGAATTTTATTTCTTTATAAATTCAGATGAGGTGCTAGGGTGATAGCATAATGGTCATGCAAAAGAACCGAAGTTCTTAGGTACCAGATTAAAAAAAAATTATTTATTCCCTTTTGTTGCCCTTGTTTTATTGTTGTTGTTATTACTGCTGTTGTTATTGATGTTGTTATAGTTGGATAGGATAGAGAGAAATGGAGAGAGGCGGGGAAGACAAAGAGGGGGAGAGAGAAAAACACCTGCAGACCTGCTTCACCGCTTGTGAAGCAACTCCCCTGCAGGTAGGGAGCCAGGGGTTGGAACCGGGATTCTTACTCTGGTCCTAACCTGCTGCACTACCGCCCAACTCCCAGGTACCAGGTTTTATCCCCAGCACCACTGTAAGCCAAAGTTGAGTAGTACTCTGCTCTCTCTCTCTCTTTAAAAATAAAATAAATATTAAGAAAAGAAATTCAGTAAAAAGTAAATATTCAGCTCCGCTTTCCCAGAGACCCACCCTACTAGGGAAAGAGAGAGGCAGACTGGGAGTACGGATCGACCAGTCAACGGCCATGTTTAGCGGGGAAGCAATTACAGAAGCCAAACCTCCCACCTTCTGCAACTCACAACGACCCCTCCTAGAGGGATAGAGAATGGGAAAGCTATTGGGGAGGGGATGGGATATGGAGATTGGGTGGCGGGAATTGTGTGGAGTTGTACCCCCCCCATCCTATGATTTTGTTAATGTCTCCTTTCTTGAATAAAAATAAAAAAGCAAATATTCTGGAAGGTTAGACCTAGTAATTAAACTTGGAAAGACATGAAAATTTGCAAATAGACTATAAGAATCTGAAGGAAACCAAAAGAAGAACCATCTAAGGAGACTCAAATATGTCACAATTATATAATTACTGTAAACAATATTTCTAGAGACTGATAACTTCACCCTAATTTTCTATCCAGCAAATTTGATTTCAAGCATCCAGTAGCTTAGACCTGCCACACAAACTTATTCATGGCACATAAAATAGCTTTAACTTGAGTTTTATAATATATAATTTTGGCACTTGAATAAGATGTCCTATAAAAATACTACTACTTAAATAGCTTAATCATGTATCTATGTGAAATATTTTCTATTCTTCCCTGTGTATTTTTCCTATACATTACATTGCTTAGTTCTGAACCTGGAAGACTGACTTACCTGGGTATATCAATAGGACCCTTCATCCTTTGGTCCTGAGGGCATGCTGGCAAATATCATACCTTTGTGTTAGGCAGTAGAAGAGAAAAAAGGTATCACCTCTAGGAAAACAGGAGTTCGTGTGTATGTGTGTGTGTGTGTGTGTGTGTAATTACAATAACTATTATGTTAATTTAAAAAAAATCAGAGTATGTTCAGAACCATGCTTTCCTTTTGAGTCAAAACTTCCTGTAAGGACATAAAAACAGCTTCTCTCTCTCTCTCTCTCTCTCTCTCTCTCTCTCTCTCTCTCTCTCCTTCTTCTTACCACCAGGGTTACTGTTGGGGCTCAGTGCCTACAATGCTAATTCATTGATTCTAGCACATTTCTTTCTTTCTTTCTTTCTTTCTTTCTTTCTTTCTTTCTTTCTTTCTTTCTTTCTTTCTTTCTTTTTTTCTCATAGAGACAAAGAGAAATTGAGGAGAGTGGTCTGGGAGGTGGTGCAGTGGCTAATTTACTAGACTCTCAAGCATGAAGTCCTGAGTTCAGTCTGCTGCAGCACATATACCAGAGTGATGCCTGGTTCTTTCTCTCTCTCTTATATTTTTCTCACTAATAAATAACTAAAATCTTAAAAAAAGAAATTGAGGGGAGAGAGAGAGAGAGAGAGAGAGAGGAGATACAATATTAATTCACCACTCATGAAGCTTCACTGCTACAGGTGGGGATCTCTGCATCTCTTCTTTGCAATGAATAATGATTAAAGTAGTATAAAAAGTTTGAGGTAGAAATTAATTTCTCTTCTGAACAGTATAAAGGTATTTTTAAATAAAAACATTTTTATTACAAAAAAGTAGTTAATTATCATAAAAAACTTTAAGCAAAAGTAGGTAAAATAAAATGTAAAGTGACTTATTATAGTCACAGTCTTGAACCTCAAACCACCTCCATCACACCCTGGAAACACTACTTAAGCACATTTTTAAAAAAACTGACTAAGCAGAACAATTTCTCATTTGATGCTTTTAAAGCATAAAAAAAGTTGTAGAAAGGAATCAGCCTAAATCTTGCCCATTTTAAATCAGCAAAAAATTGATTCAAAGTGGAGAGAAGCTTTAATAATAAAGTAGGTAGCAAAAAGAGTGATAATATTTTATTTTAATTTAGTTATGAGAGAAAAATGTACTCATAGAGAGGAATTCAATTTGTTGAGGGGAAATTAAGGAGAGATTCAGTTTTGCCAGTTTTTAAGAATTGAAACTTCCAGAGAGAAGTAGATATTATGTGGTCCACACACCATGGGAAATGGTTCACTCAAGGGAATGACAAAGACTCCAATAGGATGGTGGGTGATAGGGTCTCTCAAGACTGCCAGAGAAGTCAAGTGAGTTGATGACATATGATAGCTGGATTCTCTTAGGGTACAAACCATTTAGTGTCAAAGCAAGGGAATGGGGAAACAGAACAAAGATATGAATAAGAAGAAAATATTAGGCAGATTGAAGAAAGCATGACATGAAAAGAGGGACCTAAATGATTACAATGACAATTTTTTAAAGAGTTGGATATAATGAGTATAATTATTTGGTATTACTAAGAAAATAAAGATAACAAGAAAATATTTTTATTTGTTTATGGCCACAACTGCTTGATTTCTAATCAGTCTTCTCAGAATTTTGACCTCTCAAAAATAACCACTGTAGTTTTGGGCATCAGTGTGTTGGAATGAGTGTTCTAAAGCCATTTTGCATGCAATGGAATTTAAAAATAAGATCCTACACAAGCTTTCTGAGGACTAAGTATGGACTTGAGCCCACTTAGGAAAGAGAAAAATCTTCCACAAGGGGAAGTGGGAAGAAACATGAGGAACAAAACTGTAAGAAAGAAGTAGGTTCAAATTGTTTATGTTCAGTATATTTGTGTTATCGGTTTCTGAGTGTGGTGTGAAAAAACTTAATGGACCATGATTGAATAGAAAGTGGTAAAGGAAAGAGTGAATTCTCCAAAATAGGGCTAAGCTACTTTTGTGATTGTTGTTGAGCAGTTAATACCCTTTGAACTAGAGTTTTATTAATTTTTAAGCATAGGAGTTATTGAGATAAAAGCATTGATATCTAGGAAGAGGTTAACGCCTTTTTTAAAAAAAGATTTTATTAGTTTATTAATAAGAAAGATAGGAGAAAGGAAGGAACCAGACATCACTCTGGTACATGTGTTGCTGAGGATTGAACTCAGGACCTCATGCTTGAGAGTCCAGTGCCCTAGCCACAGCACCACCTCCTAGACCACAACACTTTTTTGGGGGGGTAATTTAATAATGATTTACAAAATTTTAAGATTTCAAGGCTATAGCTTCACACCACATCTACCACTGAAGTCTGCACCTCCCTCTTTCTCTACCCAGTTTGCTTCCTCCTCCACCGCCTCTTTCTCCTCCTTCTCCTCCACCTTCTCCCCTTCCTCTTCATCCTCTTCATCATTTTCTTCCTCCTCCTCCTTCTCCTTTTCCTTTGGAAGTCTGTATGCTTTAATTATCTATATTGCACACATACGTGAAAACTTGGTAGTTGTGTTTCACCTTCTTACTTATTTCACTTAACATAGTATAAAAGTAAAATTATTTTAGAAGGAAAAAATCCACCAGGAATGGAGGGATCTCATGCAATCATGAAGCCCCAGTGACAACCCAGGTAGTAAAAAAATATTTTCTTGCTGCTTTAATTTCATTTTAGGTATAGACTCAGTACCTTTAAATAGAGTTTGAGGGACAGATACAGAGGAAGACAGAAGCAGAGAAAGGAGAGACACCACAGCCCTGCATCACCACTTGTGATACTTCCCAGTTCAGGAACTCCTGTGTGGTGACTGGGAACTTGGACCATAGTCCCTGAGCATGGAAAAATGTGCACTGTACAGGGTGAGATATCTCCCTGTCCTGCCCAAATTGAATCTTGCCAGGCTTAGGAAAGTACTTAGTCCAGCATATGTATGTGCCAAGAGATGAAGAAGAGAAGGTCAAGAATCTAGAATAAGCTATTTTGGGGCCAGCTGAATAGACAGAGGAAAGTTGTTAAGAAAAGTAGAAGAAAAAAGAGAAGGCCGAAGGGGAAAAGGAAGAAGAGAACTAGATTGGAAAGGTGAGCATGGAGCCACCATCCACCCTATGATCTAGTCATCAGATTCCCCTGAGTGTCAGTATGTGGGTCTTTCTTTCTTTCTTCTTTTTTGTTTTATTTTATTTTTATTGATTTTTTTTATAAAGAGAGAAATTGACAGGAATAGGAACTGGAGAAAGGAGAAAAGAGAGGGAGAGGGAAAGAGAGAGAGGAAAAGGGAGAGGGAGGGAGAGGGAGAGGGAGAGAGATCTGCTGTACTGTTTCACTACTCATGAACCTCCAACTCCTGCATGTGGGAAGCAGGGCCTTGAACCTGAGTCCTCACTCACGGTGTCATGTGCGCTGTACCTGCTGTGGTATCATCATCTGATCCTCACATGTGGATCTTTCACTTGTATTAGCATGGAACCACAATGTTCAAACAAGTTCTAATACTAACAGAAGCTCTTGATATTCCACACTCCGAAATACAGGCACCCACCTTTTATAGTATGCAGTTAATAGACATGTGATCTATAAGAGCATTTAATTAAACTTTGTCATTTTGTGGCTTGGAGATAGCTCACATGTAGGCCTTGTACCTTATCTTGCATGAAGTCCTGGGTTTGAACCCCAACTCTGTACAAGAAGATCCACAGATGATAGACTACATGTATATTGTTTGCATTGTCACAACATCTATTTTCATTTCCTTTTCTTTCTTTTTTTTTTTTTTGCCTCCAGGGTTATTTCTTGGGCTCAGTGCCTGCACCATGACTTTACTGCTCCTGGAGGCCATTTCCCCCCCCTTTTTGTTGCCTTAGTTGTTGTAGCCTTGCTGTGGTCATTATTATTATTGTTGATGTCATTCATTGTTGGATAGGACAGAGAGAAATGGAGAGAAAAGGGGAAGACAGAGAGGAAGAGAGAAAGACAGACACCTGCAGACCTGCTTCACCACCTGTGAAGCGATTCTCCTGCAGGTGGGGGGCCGGGGACTCAAACTAGGATCCTTATACTGGTCTTTGCACTTTGTGCCACTTGCACTTAACCTGCTGCACTACTGCCCAACCCCCTTTTCTTTTCTTTTTCTTTCCTCTTTTAACCAAGAGAGGAGGGGGAGACAGAGAAGGGGAGAGACAGATACCTGCAGATCTGCTTCACCATCTGTGAAGCAACCCCCCTGCAGGTGGGAAACTGGGGGCTTGAACCAGGATCCTTATGCTTTATACCATATGCACTTAAACCACTGTGCTACCACCCCCACAGCATCTATTTCTTTTTAATTAATTAATTTTTAAGTATTTTTACTGAGAGGGTTAATGCTTTATAGTGCACTCATTGACATGAGTATAATTTCATTATGTTCCAGGACCCCAAAGTTTTCTTCTGCTTCTCCCTACCTATCTTCATGTTTCACTTTATGTTCTTCCTCCCTATCCTTATTCATTAATTCCAGCTTAAAAGTGAAATAATCTGGTATTTGTCCTTCTCTTTTTTGTGTATATCACTTGACATAATGCCTTCAAGCTCTCTCCAAGATGATGCAAAGATGGCTTCATCATTTTTAACAGCTGAGTAGTATCCCCCCCTCCCCTGAGCTATACCCCCACCTGGCTCTGAGTAGTATTCCATCTTGTAAATACACCACAGATTTTTCTTAGTCACTCATTTGTTTTTGGACATCTGGGTTGCTTTTGTGCTTTGGTGTTGGTATGCATGAGACCCCTTCTGTTTCATTTGGTTTAAATCCCCCCTGCTTAACACTATTCTATTTACATAACCACTTCATTCTATTTACATAACCACTGTTAATAAGCACCACCCTCCCTCCAGGGCATTGGTGGTTCAGTGATAGGATTCTCGCCTGCTCCGCCCCCTCCTTGTCACACTCTGATTTTCACCAGTCACTTTTCTCTCCACCCTCTCTATGTCACATCCTGTTTCCACCCTACTTGGCAAGTATATATAAAGACAGCATTGTGAGTTTTACGGTACCTTGAGTTTAGCTTAGCTAGGTTTATATTGTGCTGAGTCCTGCATGAATAGAGATACTGCCTACAGCTCAACCATGAGTCCCTGGTCGTCTGTTACCAGCCCGTGAAACCAGCCCAGCGAAAACAACATAGCCCATTGAAAACAACACTTTGGTTGTTATAAATTATGTTTCTATGAACATAGGTATACATAGATCTCTTCTGACAGGTGCTTTTGTTTGCTCTAAGTATCCAGAGAAATCTCCAGAGTATTTTTCATAAGGGTTTGACCAGTGTTATCACCAGCAGTACAGAAGTGTCCCTTTCCCCCCACATTCTCTCCAACATTTGTTGTTACTCTCCTTTCTGGCATATGACATTCTTCCAGGTATGAAGTGGTATCTTATTATTGTCTTTAATTGTATTTCTCTGATGATCATGACTTTAAACACCTTTTCATGTGTTTTATTAGTTTTCTGGGTCTCTTCCTCAGTGATGTTTCTGTCCATGTATTTGTCCTATTTTCTAGTAAGACAACACCTATTTCTAGCAGATTTTGTCTTCTTCATTATGGCACACATATTTACTTGGTTTTTGAATTCTAAGTCCAGAGTTCTATAATGCAGATCAGTTCAAGTCTCACATGAAGTAGAGCTGAAGTAGAACTGACAGAGAAGGACTTACCTCTTGTCTTGATTGTTCTGGCTCAGCAGTCCAAGGACTGATGTAATCCATTTGGCAAAGAAACAGCCCAGCATCAGGAAGGTGACTCAAAATAACAACTATGCATACCTGGGACATAATACTTATTTTGGATAGCAAATGAGTATAGTGGGTAGTATTCCTCATGAAAATGAAGATTCCAAATGGACTTCCCTGGGCAGACAACCCCACCAATGTGTCCTGGAGCCCCACTTCCCCAGAGCCCAACCCCACTAAGGAAAGAGAGAGACAGGCTGGGAGTATGGATCATCCTGTCAATGCCCATGTTCAGCAGGAAAGCAATTACAGAAGCCAGACCTTCCACCTTCTGCACCCCATAATGGCCCTGTGTCCAAATTCCCAGAGGGTTAAATAATAGGAAAGCTGTATATCAGATTTCAGGCTCAGGGGAAAAGAAACTAGTATAGCTGTTGGGCTGAGCTTCACTGACGGGAGACAGATGACCAGGGACTCATGGCTGGGTTGTACGCAGTATCTCTTTATTCATGTAGAACGCAGCACGATCTAAACCGAGCTAAACTAAAACTAAACTAAACTCACAATGCTGTCTTTATATATACTTGCCAAGTAGGGTGTAAACAGGATGTGATGTAGAGAGGGTGGAGAGAAAAGTGACTGGTGAATATCAGGGTGTGACAAGGAGAGGGGGCGGAGCAAAAACACATCATGAACCAGTGGGGATTAAATCAATGCCCTGCAGTGGTTATGTAAATAGAATACAGTGGTTATGTAAATAGAATGCAGTGTTAAGCAGGGGGGGGATTAAACCAAATGAAACAGAAGGGGGTTTTAGAAGCAGAATTAGAAGCATATCAACATATAGCCACAGCCCTTTGGAATATAACCAAAATATGCCTACTAGCTATCTACAAAATGGAGTGCCTCCCAACTCTTCATCTGCACTATTCCAGCCTTTAAGTTCATGATTGATCAACAATGTGTTTTTCTTTGTATGTTAACTCTCTTTTCAGCTACCAGGTTCCAGATGCTAGCATGATGCCGACCAGACTTCCCTGGACAGACAATCCCACCAGTGTGTCCTGGAGCTATGCTTCCCCAGAGTCCCACCTTACTAGGGAAAGAGAGAGGCAGGCTGGGAGTATGCATTGACCAGTCAACGTCCATGTTCAGCGGGGAAGCAATTACAGAAGCCAGACCTTCCACCTTCTGCATCCCACCTTGGGTCCATACTCCCAGAGGGTTAAAGAATAGGAAAGCTATCAGGGAAGGGGATGGGATATGGAGTTCTGGTGGTGGGAATTATGTGGAGTTGTACCCCTCTTATCTTAGGGTTTTGCCAATGTTTCATATATATATATATATATATATATATATATATATATATATATATATATGGAGAGAGAGAGAGAGAGAGAGAGAGAGTAGGAAAGCTATCAGGGGAGGAGATGGGATACAGAGTTCTGGTGGTGAGAATTGTGTGGAGTTATATCCCTTTTCTCCTGTGTTTTTTGTTGGTGTTTCATTTTTATAAATAAAAATAAAAAAGAAAAGAAAATGTCCATTCCCACTGAAGAAATTAATGATGTGTAATGAAATAGTGGTTTGTAATTTAGATTTGTGGGATCTTAGTATTTCCATGGTAGGTGAAACAGCTCACTTGAGTAGTACACTGCTTTGGCATGTGTACAACAAAGGTTACATACTGAAGGATGCTTTTGGTGCAAGGATCTCTCTTGGCCTGTTTCTGTCTCTGTCTCTATCTCTATTTAAATCTAAGAAAGAAATAGAGAGAAAGATAATTTCTTCATGTTGATTTTCTTACCAGGTTCAAAACATGTTCCAGGCCTTTATCTAGACTATAGAAGCTAGTTCCCATATATGTATATTTTTTATTCCATCATGGTCTGTAAATACTCAAATTAGTCATAACTACAATGTAAAAATGGTCTAGCCCCTCTAGTGGATTCCTCTCTCCACTATCAGTGGTCAGTTCTATCAGAAGCATCATCATAAACCCTCTTGCAGCCCTTCCCAGGACCTTGCCTTCACCATAAAGCAGCAATGGTAGGGACTGCCCTGGCACTTGAGGAAAACTGATCCTGAAATGTGCAGCCTGCAATTTTATTAGCTGTGGTCATGAACTGTGAGCTCAGAGGTTATGGGAACTCAGAGTTAACAAAACACAGGCTCCTGTAATATATATGGAGAGAGAGGAGAGAGAGAGAGAGAGAGAGAGAGAGAGAGAGAGAGAGACCCTGGATCAGGTGGATGAGGTAAACTTAATTTTATTCATAGATTTTTTTTTTAAGAATGAGAGTTACTCTCTGCCCTAATCCAACTTTCTAGCCCTTTCCTCTACCCTGAATCCATCTTCTCTAACAATATTTTTGTCCAACTCCCTGTTAGCTATAAAACTCAAGGAAAAAAAACTATGATAGTCAAGGGCCCCTTAGGAATAGGCTTAAAATGGACTTCTTAGCTTCATTATTTTCAAAGATGCCTGTTCTCATTTTCTCTACTTCTACTTTTTGTTTCCTGTTCATTAATAATTTTGTCCTGCTTTATATCTTTCTGCCTTTCAGCCACCAAGTTTCAGACACTATCATGATTCCATCCTCAGGGCAGCTGTGTCTTGGAACCTCACCACTCCAGAGCTCTACCACACCAGGGAGCGATAGAAATAGAGTAGGGGTATGGATCAACCTGCCAATGCCCATGTCCAGCATAGAAGCAGTTACAGAAGTCAGACCTCCCACCTTCTGCACCACAAAATTAATTTTAATCCATACTCCCAGTGGGGGAGAAGTGGTAGGGGGAAGATGATCAGAGGGCTCTGAACTCTACAATTCCTTATGCCGGTCCTTGTGCTTTGTGCCTCATGCACTTAACCCGTTGCGTTACTGTCCACTTCATGAACTCTACAATTCTAACATGAGGAACCAAGGAAAGAGAGGGAAAAGGGGAAGGACATTTGGTTGTAGTAATAGCTGTTATGTGTGACTTGGAAAGGAAGAGAAGATAGGACCTAAAAAAAAAGGGGGTGGGGGGGTCACTCCAAAGCTAACCTTATCAAAGTAAGGACTATAAAAGCTGAAAAAGGGGAAGAGACTGGCATACTTTAATGTCTCTTGTCTTTGTCAGGTGGGGTCACCATCAGCTGGGGTCCTACTCGGGAAGTCCTGGGATTCCTATGCAGAGATGATAGGCCTAGACCTCAAATAGATCCCTCTCTCCATTGTCACTGGTCATCTCCATCAGGAACAACATAATGGACCCCTTTGTGGGACCCCATAGGACTTTGCCCTCAATGTGGATCAACAGTGGTAGAGAATGTTCCATCCTCCAAAGGGAGGCTAGACAACATACTCTATGTACCACCTGAAGAAGATGGTAAGATCAACCTGAAATTGAGACAGTTTGGAACATTCCTACTCATGACCACAGAATGTGAGCTCAGAACTACAGGGATGTAGAGGTTACATAGGCTACTATGCTGAATATGGGCCCCAGATCAAATCAATAGGGTTTACAGTCAACAATATTTATACACTTTTCCTGTATTTGGAAGCTACTGTCTTCCCTGATATAGCTTTCTAGCCCTTTTTTTCAGCCATGACATCATCTCCACAGACAATAACTTTGGTCCACCTGCATATCAGATGTCAGGCTCAGGCAAAAACTAGTATAGTTACAGCCCTTTGGAATATACCTAAAATAGAACTACTAGCTATTTCCAAAACAGAGAGCTCAAATCTTCATCTGCAATATGCCTTTAGGTTCATGATTAGTCAACAATTTGTTCTGCTTTATATCTTAACTCTTTTTTCAGCTACCAGGTTCCAGATGCTAACATGATGCCAACCAGACTCCCTTGGGCAGATGACCCTACCAATGTGTCCTGGAGCCCCACTTCGCCAGAGCTCTGCCCCACTACAGAAAGAGAGAGACAGGCTGGGAGTATGGATTGATCTGTCAACACCCATGTTTAGGGGGGAAGCAGTTATAGAAGCCAGACCTTCCACTTTCTGCAACCCATAATGACCCTGGGTCCATACTCCCAGAGGGTTAAAGAATAGGAAAGCTAACAGAGGAGGGGATAGGATATGGAGTTCTGGTGGTGGGAATTATACCCCTCTTATCCTATGGTCTTGTCAGTGTTTCCATTTCATAAATAAAAATAAAAAAGAATATAAAGTAAAAAATTATAAATAAATAAAATCAAGCAAAAATGGGGTAATATATACAAATATAGTTGTCAAAATAATAGTTAACCCATATCTGCAACCTTGGGAGAATTGCTGTAGCATACAATGGAGGGATTGGGGATCCAGAGCTCTGGTGGTAGGAACAGTGTGGAGTTGTATCCCTCTTATCTTGTAATTTTATAGATCAGTATTAAATCACTAATAAAAAGTAAAAAAAAAGTCTAATTCACAGTTTAAATTTTTTTATTACATTTATTGATTTTCCCTTTTGTTGCCCTTGTTGTTTTTTATTGTTGTTGTTATTGATGTCTTCACTGTTGGATAGGACAGAGAGAAATAGAGAGTGGAGGGGAAGACAGAGAGAGAGGGAGAGAAAGATAGACACCTGCAGACCTGCTTCACCACCTGTGAAGTGACTTCCCTGCAGGTGGGGAGTAGGGGGCTAGAACCTGTATCTTTACGGTGGCCCTTGTGTTTCGCGCCACCTGCACTTAACCCGCTGTGCTACTGCCTGACTCCCCAGTTCACAGTTTTTGCTTTTTCCAGCCATCTATTACTAATCACTTCAACCTAGGCTCATTGTACCTATGAAAAATTGAGTTTAACAATGTTAAGTTAAAAAAAAAAGTGGACTTGAACTTGTGATAAACTGACCGCTTTGGTAGACATTGGTGAGATGAGTTGCCATTTTGAAAGGGATAGAGGAAGTCTTATAAATCTTTAAAATGTCAAACTATAACTTGGGTCCACCTGCATATCAGATGTCAGGCTCAAGCAAAAACTAATAAAGACATGGGCCCTTTGGAATATACCTCAAATAGACCTACTAGATATTTCCAAAATGGAGACCCCAAATATTCGTCTGCAATATTTCAGCCTTTAGGTTCATGACTAGTCAACATTCCAGCCTTTAGGTTCATGATTAGTCAACTCTTTTTCAGCCACCAGGTTCCAGATGCTACTATGATGACAACTGGACTTCCCTGGGCAGATGACCACACCAATGTGTCCTGAAGCTCTGCTTCCCCAGAGTCCTGCCCCACTAGGGAAAGAGAGAGACAGGCTGAGAGTATGGATCACCCACTTTCAGTGGGGAAGCAATTACAGAAGCCAGACCTTCTACGTTCTGCACCCCATAATGAGCCTGAGTCCATACTCCCAGAGGGTTAAAGAATAGGAAAGCTATCCATGGAGGGGAAGGGATACAGAGTTCTGGTGGTGGGAATTGTACCCCTCTTATCCTATGGTCTTTTCATGTTTCCATTTTATAAACAAATAAATTAATTAATTAAAAATGTTAAACTATAACTGGGAAATGTTATGCATATACAAACTATTGTATTTACTGTTGACTGTAAAACATTAATACCTCAATAAAGAAATTAAAAAAATGTCAAACCATGTGAATATATTTTTATTCAAACACTACATTTTAAAATGCTAAGAAATTTAAAGAAGGAATTAATTTCTACCACATTTAGTAATTTCCTAAACTAAGTTTCTTCCCATTTGACTATTGTTGATTCACATTCATAAACTAATCACTTCAAAAACTGCACTTTAGTTATACAATTCTTGAGGATATTTATGTTCTAATTTTCCTGAAAAACCTTCTGCCACTTGGTTGATTTTAATATTCATTTTTTTCTTAATTACCCCCAAGTTTCTGAGGTGATTTTTGTTTTTAATTTGACAAGAAGGTTGTTCCAATAATGGGCATGTGGGATTTTTTTTTTTTTTGAGTGGAAGGTTAGAAGAGGTGAAGCAAAAGCTAAAAGAAAAAAGAGAATATCTTTTTAATGTCCACTTTTTTGTTTCTATTTACTATCAAATCAGCCTGATATTTGGTTATTTGGTGTACATTATCATGCTGAACTTGCCTTAAATCTCCAGATGAGCAAGTCAAATGAATGAATGTTTAGCATTACTTCAGTTATAAAAGGTGTTCCTTTGGCCTTTTCATTTGTTGACCTGTGTGGGCTACAGCCTTATCCTGTTTGAGGCCTCATGGTGACACTAAGACAGAGTGAGATTGCAGTGAAGGGAGGCTCTCAAGATTTCCCACCTTACTTCCACTTTGTCCTGGGTCTCCTACCTTCAACTTTCTCATCTCACCACCCCATTCCAGGATGTTCCTTTCAGTATAAACACATATTCACACTCAGTGCCCCAGGTCTACAATGAAATATACTATTAATTTACTGGAATTTTAAAAACATTAGACACCCACTTCCTCCAAATAACTTCCCAAAACATGTACAGTAGGAACTTTCTATTTGGGAGTAGCAGGGGAGACCAGGTAGCAGAGGATGTCAATTGTGAGGTGCACCTGAGTCACCCATAAGACTTTATTTATTTTATTTATTTTACTAGAGCACTGATAATCTCTGCCTTATGGTGGTTCTTAGGATTGAACCTGAAGCTTCAAACATGAAAGATTTTCACATATCCATTGTGTTATCTCTCCATCCTGTAGAACTTGTTAAAAACTCCTATTTTTGGACTTAATTTATAGATTTTCTGATACAAAAGTCTAGAATTCAAGTTTCTAACAAGTTCTCAGGGTGATGCTAAAATTACTTACCTCATTTATATCTTTCCTCTTCTAAAAGTTTGGTTTGCAATACAACCACTTAGAAAGGCTCCATGTTTAACCAATGAATTAGTTCTAGATACAGTGAGAAGAATTTGTACTTTAGAAGCAAATAAAGCATGTTCACAGATGCTATTATTTGTTAGCTGTACAGTGCTGAAAAAGAATCTTAACCTCTCTATACTGATATGTAAAATGAGAAGACTAATACAAACGGTAAACCATTAACTCCCCAAGGAAAGGGGGGAAAAAGAAAAAAAAAGTCAAGTACCTATTTCATATAATAGCATGTATGTAATGGGCCTATGCCATATTAAATATTCAATGAATTCAATTTCTCTAATCCCACTTTCTTTCTTGATGCCTAACAGGGTGGTTACCTCTCAGTGCTAAGTCATCTAGAAGCTCCTAGGATTATAAGAACAATTATATATAGTTCTACAGCTCTATTGTCTTTTGAAGAAGGTTTGTATCTTTAACAAATATCTAATATAATGTTCATATTAATCAAATTCTAAGGCATTCACTGCCGTCTCATTTAATCCCCCCAACAAACATTAAAGGTGGTTTGATTAGTTGGATTTAATAGGTGAGAAAGAAACAGGGGCTGAAAGATAACAATGACACAATAATGACCAATGAACTCAAGCTTTCAATATGAAAATAAAGATCTTTAGTGATGCTATTTTGGGTGTTAGAGATTGGAAATCAGAGCAGATATTTTTGCCTAGTAGAATATTCTCAGTAGCACCTTATGGGTGATTTATTTGGGCGAACTAAGGGCCAAGGGAAGGGGTGAATGGTCAGTTTATATATATTATTGTCATATATGTGGTTCTGCTAAAGTTAAGGTGAGGAAGGAAGCTCCTAATCCAGTTGTTCTGTGGCCTTTCTACTCTGAAGGGCTGAACAAGTGCCAGCTGGCTTTCTGGAACAGAAACATTCAGTGATCCTGGTGACAAACAAGTTTCTTCCTTTTCCATTTCTTCTTCTATGGTTTGAATCCTAATAAGGGAAAGATGGAGTTACTCCTAAATGTGTTTCTGGGAAAAATTCAGAGCAAGGAAGGACAAACCTTGGCTTGCACTTTCATAAGTGGGCATGGCCCTCTGCCAACACACCACCAGTTGGATTACTTACACTGCAAAAGGAAATCATCAACTTGTAAACTACCTTCTTTCACCTTCTGCTAAATACAAAATGACCCAGAAGTCAAAAGTTAGAGTTGGAATTAATGAAGCAAATTATTTACTAAGCAGCCACATGACTTCCTATCTTAACAGCCTATTTTTAAGTGGTTACTTACATTAAAAGCTCACAGTTTAAGAGTTCATTCAAAACTGATACTACTCATAACCACAGAATGTGAGCTCAGATCTACAAGGATGCAGAGGTCACATAGGCTCCTAAGCCGAATATGGACACCAGAACACTTCAAATCACTGGGATTTACTGTCACCAAAATCTGGGATCTCAGAGCCTCAGGCCTGAAAAACAAAAACCAACCAACCAACCAACCAAACAAGCAAAAACCAGATACTGATCTGATTTTCTCTTTGACTTTCCCATTTCATTTGCTTTTTGGAAACTCTTCTTCGCTCACGTGTAAGGAATATCCCTCAGGCTACCATGCAGACTTTTTTGTACTTATATATTTTGATTAAAGAATGCTCAAGAGAGAAACTGTGAACAAGGGTACTGAAACTAGCCAAGAGAAAAATCAGTCCTTAAGCTGAGACAGAGTTTGACGATTGGAAATGTGTTTCTTAGACCTAAGGACATTTTGACTTCTGTGGTTGTGGCAACAAAATCCTGTAAGCCCAGAAGTTCCCCATGGGCTTTGGGAGGGAAATCCCATTTCTCATCAAAGAAATATAGTTTATTTATTTATTTATTTATTTAATGGTTCTTTTTATTTACTTATAAAAAGGAAACATTGACAAAACTGTAGGGTAAGAGGGGTACAACTCCACACAATTCCCATCACCAGCTCTCTGTATCCCATCCCCTCCCTTGATAGCTTTCCTGGGCATTGACATGTCGATCCATACTCCCAGCCTGCCTCTCTCTTTCCCTAGTAGGGTGGGGCTCTTGGGAAGCAGAGCTCCAGGACATACTGGTGGAGTTGTCTGTCCAGGGAAGTCTGGTTGGCATCATGCTAGCATTTAGAACCTGGTGGTTGACAAGAGAGTTAACATACAAAGCCAAACAAATTGTTGATCAATCATGGAGCTCACATTCTATTGTCATAAGCAGGAACATTCCAAACTGCCCCAATGTTGACTTATTTTCCTCAGGTGTAGCATAGAGTATGTTGTCCATTCTCCCTTTGGAGAATGGAACATTCTCTACTGTTGTTATCCAAGCTGAGGGCAAGGTCCTATGAGGGGCCCACAAAGGGGTCTATGTTGTTCTTCCTGATAGAGATGACTGGCAACAAGGCAAGAGGGACTTATTTGAGGTCCAGGCCCATCATGTGTGAAAGTGGGGTGCTGAAGTCTCCCACTATTATTGTATTACTATTGATGTATTTTTGTAGCTCTTTCGGTAGGGGTTTGATGTATTTAGATGGTCCCTTATTGGGTGCACAGATGTTAATAATTGTTTAATCTTCTTGGTTAATTGACCCTCTAACCATTAATCTAATCCTCTAATGGCTCTGCTTATCGTTTATTACTTTATTTAATTTAAAGTCTATTGTGTCAGAGAATGGCTATTCCTGCCTTTTTTGGTGGTCTATTAGCCTGTATGATAGTTTTCCATCCTTTCACTTTCAGTCTGTGTCTGTCTTATTGTGTCAGGTGGGATTCTTGCACTCAGCATATCGTTGGGTTGTATTTTCTGATCCATCCTCCCACTCTGTGCCTTTTAATGGGTGAGTTTAAGCCATTGACATCTAATGATATTATGGATTTAATGTATTGTGGTGCCATTATTCAACAATTTTTTATTTGCTCTGATATACGGCAAATATTATAGTGATGCTCTTATTTATAAGAGATGTTTTAGTATCTCTTTCAGGGCAGGCTTGGTGATGGTTCCCTCCTTTAACTGTTACCTATCTGAGAAGATTTTCATCCCTCCATCTAGTTTGAATGAAAGTCTAGCAGGATATATTATGCTTGGTTAAAACCCTTTTGCATTCAGGGCTTGATAGATATCTTGCCATTCTTTTCTGGCTTTTAGAGTTTGAGTGGAGAAGTCTGCTGATAGTCTTATGGGTTTTCCCCTGTATGTGATTTTTTGTTTTTCTCTTGTAGCCTTTAGGATCCTTTATTTATCTTTACTTCTCATCAATGTAACTATGATGTGTCTTGGTGTCTTCATGTCCCGGTTGATTCTGTTTGGGACACAAATCCATTTGAATCTTAATGTCCTTTCTGTTGTTAAGGTCTAGGAAGTTTTCTACTATTATTTCCTCTAGAATGTTTACTTCCTCTTCCTCTCTTTCTTCCTCTGGTAGGCCAATTATATGAATGTTACTTCTTTTGAGGTCATCCCATATGTCTCTGTTGTTGTTTTCAGTGTCTCTCAATCTTTTTGAGCTCTTTTTACCTCTTTGTTAGTTTTCTCTAGCTCATCCTCTGTCTGGCTAATTCTGTTTTCTGCTTCTGTTAATCTGCTTTCCCTTCCCTCAGCTTCTTTCTTCAATTCAGTTATAGTAATAGCTTGTTCTGCTAATTGGCCTTTTAGCTCAGATATTTCAGCTTTCATTTTTCTAATTATCTCTAGGTAGCTTGTATTTTATTTGAGTTTCTCATCTGTTGTTTCCCTAATTCTGATAGCCCTTTCCTCCATAGTTGTCTTCATTTCTGTGATTATTAGGATTAATATTGCTTGCATACTTTTCTTATCTATGGTTACTTCTGACTGAACTGGTATTTCTTCTAAGATCCTGTCCTGACTCATTGTGGTAGCAGTTTTATTTGCTTTTGGTTAAACCATTTTTTTTAATTGACGTGATTTTTATTTTTCTGTTCTTTTGTTCTTCAGTTGTTGCATTTTGGGTACAAGCCACACTATACTAAAGACCTTTATGACAAATGCATTTACCAACCTCAGAAATTACAACAGTAGTAACCGAAGCAAGGATTGATGCAGTTCAACCAATATCAGTTAGCCAAACAACACCTCCAGTCCAAGAAAAAACAGCAACCAAGTCCAAAAGAAAAAGAAAGAGAACAGAAAAAAAAGGAAAGCAAGAACAGACAATTATGCAAATCTACTGTCCACTATAAATTCTAGAGAAAGAAGAGGAGAAAGGGAAGCAGAGAAGACACACACAGTCCTCTCTGAGTCAGATTTCTTCCCCAAAATAATTCACAAGTGAATATCAGTGAATTCAGAAAACAAAAGAAGGAAGAAGGAAGAAAAGAATAAAAAAAAGAAAAGAAAAAAGAAGAGCAGTGAAAGACATTATTATTTTATTTATTTATTTATTTTAATTAACCAGTAGGAGGAAAAAAGGAGAGTGGAGAGAAGTGGGAGAAATAAGTTCCTCTCACAATGGATAGGACACCCAGTCACCTAGCAATGGAAAAAACAACAACAGTTAATTTTGGTCAACCTGAAGAAGGAGGGAAAAGGGACACTTGGATACAATAACAGTAATAATAAAATAAAATAGAGTAAAAATCCCTAACAGTCAGACTGTAGCTTGGACTGCTCTGGATTGGCTGCAGGCAGCTTGAGCAAAGACAGACAATTGTAAGAAGTGTCAAAACAAACAAACAAACAAAAAACACCTCCAGGTAGTCTTTCCCAGGTAGGGATGAGGCTCTGATTGGTCAGGTATTTTGTCACTCAGATAGAGCTCCAGCTACTCAAAAAAAAAAAAAAAAATAGAGGTTAAACAAAGAGGAAAAGGCTTGCAATGACACCTCTGGTGAGCCAGGAATCTTGGCAAAGAAAATAGCTCAGTGGGAAGCCTGCTAGAAGGGACAGTCCAGTCCCTGGGGCGTGGTTCTGGAGTGGGTGGGGAGAAGTGAGCTCAGAAATAATCAAAAGATTTTCCTTTTTTTTTTTTTGTCAGCCCAAGAGTGAGTTATGGGACTCTATTATGGTGCCACCCTGGCCAGCCCATATTCACCCTCTTACAGACAGCCTAGTATCCTACCTTATCTAGAGAATACCACGTCACAAGCTGCTACTTTCTGGAGCTCATGGTAGCTGCTGCTCTCAAGTCGACATCTTGGCTCTGTTCCATGAAAATATAGTTTATTTCCTTATTTCCAATTAGAAAAAAATTCATTTTTTCTTAGTGTTGATATCCCAAACATTCACAATATAAATCTCATATAGAATGTGATGCCTGGAACTCAGAAGCTAGAGTTAGTAAGTATGAGAAAGAGCTTGACTACTAGATTGTAAAGCACCTCATCAGAAATCTTTCTAGAAAGGAGTCGGGTGGTAGTGCAGCAGCTTAAGCGCAGGTGGCACAAAGCACAAAGACCAGCGTATGGATCCTGGTTGAAGCCCACGGTTCCCCACCTACAGGGGAGTCGCTTCATTGAATCAAATCAATGAGGTTTACAGTTAAAGGTACTTATATACTTTTCCCAGATTTAGGAGCTACTCTCTTCCTTGATCCAGCTTTGTAGTCCTATTTCTAACCCTGACACCATGTCCCCAGATAATACCTTTGGTCTATCTGCATGTTAGCTATTAGACTCAGGAAAAAAAATTAGTAAGGCCCCTTGGAATATACCTAAAATAGACATACTGTAATAGACATACTAGCTTTAACCATAATGGAGACCTCTAATCTCACCTGCTATATTTGTGCCTTTAGTTTCTAGATTATTAAACAATTTGCTCTTGTTTATATCTTAATGCTTTTTCAGCCACCAAGTTACAGATACTACCATGACACAACCTGACTTACCCGGGCAGAAGACCTCATCAGTGTACCCTGGAACCTCATCTCTCCGGAGCCCTGTACCACTAGGGAAAGACAGAAACAGGCTGGGTATATGGATTGACTTGCCAACACCGATGTCCAGTAGAGAAGCAATTACAGAAGCCAGACTTTCCAACTTCAACACCACATAATGACCCTGGTCCATGTTCCCAAGGGTTAAAGAATAGGAAAGCTATCAGGGGAGGGAATGAAATATGAGTTCTGGTGGTGGGAATTGTGTGGAGTTGTACCCCTCTTATCGTATGGTCTTGTCAGTGTTTCCATTTTATAAATAAAAATAATAAAAAAGCAATAACCCTGATGTCAAAACAAATAAAAAAACAGTAGCAGAGACAGCCGCTGTCCACTATAATATTTGATGTGGTGCCACCATAAACATTCAGTGCAGATTTATTACATATAGTAGTTGTATCAGAGCATTTCAGTTTCAAGAAATGACTTGCTATTTTTCTAGAGAATTCTGACACCAAAATCTCACTCAGAAGGATCAGTATCAGTCCAATATTAGGCTATTTGATGTTCTTCCTTTCTTATAGTTGATGTCTGAACAGTGGCTCCACAGGATGTGTGTGTGTGTGTGTGTGTGTGTGTGTGTGTGTGTGTGTGTGTGTGTGTGTGTGTGTTTAGTCCTGGCCTCTTGCTTGTTGGTGAGGGTACTATAGACAGGCTCCAGCAGATCTCTGGCTTTTCTGAATGTCTGGTCATAGGACTCAGCTCTGCTCTGAAGGCCAAGTATCATTTGGCATCTGGCCACTACAGGTTATGTAAGTTCTGCCCTGCAAGGAACCCACAATCAATCTCTCTCTCTCTCTCTCTCTCTCTCTCCCTCTCCCTCTCCCTCTCCCTCTCCCTCTCCCTCTCCCTCTCCCTCTCCCTCTCCCTCTCCCTCTCCCTCTCCCTCTCCTTCTCTCTCTCTCCTCCTCTCTCATTGCCACTATGGGTTATGGCTGGGACTCAGTGCTTATACTAAAAATCTACTTTCTCCTCCTCCTCCTCCTCCTCCTCCTCCTCCTCCTCCTCCTCCTCCTTCTTCTTCTCCTTCTTCTCTTCCTCTTCCTCCTCTTTTTCTTCTTAGAATGGAGAGAAATTGCGGGATCTTGAGGATATATATATATATATATATATATATATATATATATAGAGAGAGAGAGAGAGAGAGAGAGAGAGATACCTGCAGATCTGTTTTACTACTCATGGACCCCCTGCAGGTGTGGATCCAGGACTCCAACAGGGGTCCTTGCACTTGGTAATATGTATGCTTAACCTGGTGCACCACTCCCCACACCCCAAGTTCTATATCTCTCCTTAATTCTTGGAAACTTACATATCCAAATAAGAATCACAGTCTTCTTTCATCTTCTATACAAAAAAGATTTTTCTTTGTGCAGGGCAATCCTCAGCCAGTTTGAAAATAGGCCCATTTGGGTTTGTTTTTCTGGTGTTTGTAATTTTCCTTCTGTGTATGCGTGTGTGCCTAAGTGCATTCACAAGCATGTATGTGCAGAGCATCTCTGAAACATACAACACTACCGTTAACTCCTTCTTGAAGGTAAGAATAAAGACCTACGTGCCTAGGTCTTATTTGTAGTGAAAATGAATAAAATCTCATTTATTTACTTCCAAAAGTCATAGTAAGGAGGGAATAAACAAAGCAAATAACCATGAATATTACAAAAACTCATTTCACTATATGCTAATTAATTCAAGATTCAAAAACAGGTCACAACTGGATTTTAAACATGAGCCAAAACAAAGCAGGGGAGGAATTATGTTAATAGCAATGGCTTTCATGAGGGAAGGTGACAGGGGTCACCTTCTGAATTATAAAAAGTGGAAGGAATTATTGAGGCTCTAACTTTCCTTTCTATTTAGAAATATGTTTTCATAGGAAAACAGAAATATGAAACAGATTTCTGGGATGAGGAGACAGCAGCAAATGAGAATGTCAAGGTCAATGCATGGTGAAGTGGTACTTTGATCTCTCTCTCTTCTCTCTCTTTCATTTACTATGCCACAGTCTCATAGATGCATTATTCAACTGCTCCTAGGATTTTTTCATTATGTCTTGTTTCTGATTTTGAAAGGAAAAGAGAGGGAGAGAAAAAAAAAAGGATGGACAGAAAGGGAAGATACAAAAACACTGTCCACCGTTGTGGAACTTCTCTTGATGCTATGGTGCTTTCAGATGATACTATGGATCTAACCTGGGAGTTTGCATAGGGTAAGGCACACTATCTACCAAGCAAGTTATCTCCTGGCTCTCACCTTTCTCCATAAAAATATACACTAAAATTTTTGATTACATTAAATTGTCAGTGGAGAATGAGTGTGGTCTTAGTTGGTTCCTGGAACTGCATTAAAAACAAAACACACACCAGAAAACTAGCAAACAACTAAAAATAAAACAGGGCTGGTTAAATAACTCATCTTTACAGTGTGCTGTTTTGCAATGAGCATGATCCAGATTGAAGTCAGTACCTTAACATATTGAAAGTAACTTGGTGCTGTGATTGCTTTCACTCTCTCTTTCTGCCTTTGTCACATATGAATAAATGAGTGAATAAATAAATTATTTTATAATATCTCTTAAAAATGTTGAGTAGTTTCAAGCTGTTTAAGTACGGTAGGAAAAAAATCCAACTTCTTTTGGAGGTGGCCCGTTCTATCAGCAAGTTCTTCTTTAACAATTTTACCATTCTACATTTCGCCCTACTGCCTTATTTTGCTTCTTTTTTTTTTAGAATGATGTGGAATAGAGCAGCACTGTATTCAAACATTAAAATTTAGTTAAGTAAGTTAGTACATTGACCCACTTGGCAACCTTAGTTTCCTACCTCCTTTCAGAAATGTCAGATGTTCATTTCCAATTTTCAAACACCGTTCCCATTCCTTTTTTTATTATTATTAATGGTGGTAATTCTACAATAACTTTGGTTAGTTATCTCAGCACATTGGGATAGAATTCATCCATTCATTTAAAAAAATGAAGTCTTGTTCTTTCTGCCATCTTTCTGTGCCACCACAGAGCACTCTGGGCTCCAAAGTTATTGTCTGGTTTCTAACTGTGACGGTGAAGCATTGATACATTGGCGAATTTGAAATCACTGATCATCAGAGAGCTGGGAAAATTGTTGTGAACCTCACTGGAAGCTTAAACAGGTGTGGAGTGCTCAGCTCCAGATTTGATGTGCAGCTCAAAGACCTAGAAAAATGGCAGAATAACCTGCTCATATCCCGTTAGTTTGGTTTCATTGTACTGACAACCTCAGCTGGCATCATGGACCATGAAGAAGCAAGATGAAAACACACAGGAGGAAAAATCCTGGGATTCTTTTTCTAGGTATGTAATACATAAATGTAAATAAAATGCCTCAGTGGACAGAAACAAACAAACAAACAAATAAATAAAAATGAAGTATTCTATGAGTCTTATTCTTTTACTATCTGGGCTCCCATTTCAAGCTTCAGTTACTTCTGAACCATATTAATTCCACATTTTCAAGTTTGAAGATCTTTTACTTTATAGAGAAAAATTGAAGAAGAATAAGAGCTGTGAAGAAATTGTTTCTCTCCTGTCATCTATTACCCTTCTAAAATCAGTCTCAGTACTGACCAACTTTTCTTTGCTCATATCTGACAAAAGGTCATTTTGCTGGTGGTGGGAAAAGTGTTTCTCATATCTTTGTAAGTCAATATTAAATCACAAATAAAAATACAAAAATGATTATTTTGATGCCTCTAAATATTTCCATAAGCTTTAATTTTTATCTTGGCTTCAGCCTTCCACCTATGATTTTTACTTTTTCATACCAAACCTTATTTTACTCTTCTTAGTAATGTACATTTTTTTCTCATCCAATGTGTGTGATCTTTTATAATACGAATTTCATTGAAGTAGTCCATGAGCCACTTGTCTGACCCTTACATTCCTCTCTTTTCTTTCACACCAGGATCATTTTTGTTTCAGACTCATTTCTAAAAATCATACTTTTATATAAGTATTTGCAATGTCTCAAGTCACTTCACTTTTAATAGGCTCTGGTTACATAAACATATCCATATCTTTGAGTTTCTGAAATGTCAGAAAGATGTCTCATCATGCCCTATTTTCCTCTGAGCTATCATAAGGATTATATGCAGTCTTATATTTAATTTAGAATGTATAATGTTTAGAAGCAGCTAAGTTTAAGAGATTTCAGTGTTGACTGAAGTCCTGGTGAGGACGGATTATAATCACAGACTGATTTAGAACCAGGCTCTAAAACAGACAAAAACTTGGCAAGAGTTGTTCTATCTTTATGTCAGTCTACTTTAGATTGAAAATTATAGTAAGTATAGTAGCAACCTGTTTGACTTAGCTAAATCTGACATCTACTCCTTGGTTATAGGAAAACAAGGAACTCCTGTTACCATATCCAATAAGATGGATACAGTTAGGAATGAGAATCACCCTGGAGGGAATCAGTGCTATTATCTATAGTGGGGTAAATACATGATAGGATGCTGAAAATGTATACTTGCTAATGTCCCCTAAGTTTTACCTAGGTTACAATTTACCAATAAATTCTACCTTTTTCATAGAATAAATGAATTTATCAGCATTTTCTTTATGACCTATTTGCTTCTAAGAAAGATCTTGTCAGCAAGGGTGTTAGGATTTCCTGAAATGCTCTGCTTTGATCAGAATGATATTCCTTTCTAAAAATTTATTTATTTATTTATTACTGGATAGAGACAGAGATAAATAAATTAAGAAGGGAGGGGGAATAGAGAGTGAAAGACACCAGGGGGCCAGGCCAAGTGGTGGAACACTTGGTTAAGCACTCACGTTACAGTGTGCAAGGACCCAGGTTATGAAGGCAGCTTCATAAGTGGTGAAGCAGGGCTGCAGGTATCTCTCTACCTCCTCCCCCTCTCTCAATTTCTCTCTCTATCCAATAGTAAGTAAATATATTTTTTAAAACTGTGCTCTACAATTTAGAAAAAAAAAGAGTAAAAAAGATGAAAAGACACCTTCAATTCTACTTCATCACCCCTGAAGCTTTCCCCCTGCATGTGGGGACCAGGGCTTTGAACCAGGTCCTTGCACACTATAGTGTGTGCACTTAAGCAGATGCACCGCCACCTGGCCCCTCAGGATGATATTTCCTAATGGAATCTAAACAGTGGAAGTCCCAAGAATAACATAAATCTCTGTGTCAATTTTAACAAAACCTCTAAAATTCTGTGATACAAAATAGTTTAGTGAGTTTTATCAATAAATAAATTAATTTACCTCATATTCAAATATTAAATCATATTGATAATGACATAGTGGTATTAATAGTAGAAATTGAGAATCACATTATCTTGAATCTTCAACATTAATTCCTCTAACAAACTCTAATTATTGCTTCTATAACATTAACAACCCCTACTGTGTTGGTATTGTTATTGTTGGTATTGTTATCCTGATATTCTGTTTTCATCTTTTTTTCCCAGTTGGTACCCTTCACAATATTTGATGTTATAGTTTTTCCTCGACCTTTTTCCTCACTCCCTATCATTTAAGGAATGATGTTTACTTGTATCGTCCCTTTAAGACTTCATAAGAGACTCTCAATCTTTGCCAGGAACTGATCCTAAGCCCTGGTATGACAGTCACATAGTTGCTTCTTACTTCTCAGGACCATCTTCCATTAAAGACACAATCTTCAACAAGGACAGATATTATTGTGATGCTTAGTTATTAAGTTTTATTTCTATAATCAGAGATATGATAGCTATTCTATTTTTTTCTTCTCTCCATGTGAGTACATAAACATGTGATAGTTTACTCGGGCCAATGACCATTTCCTTTTTAAAATATTCTTCAAGCAGAAAACCCAGTTCTAAATGGACTATAACAGGCTAGAACTTCTGTGCTTTCAAGCTATTTTGACCATAACAGAAAATAAGAAAAATATTTACATCTCAATCAACCTCAATAAATTTATCCATCTCAATCAATTCATCCATCTATAGGTACTTGAAAAACAAACCATCACTAAAATCACTTTGCTGTGTTATACATAATACTCTGATATCTATCCTATTCTGTTACATTGGGTAAAAATTCAGGCCTCCTGGAGCTCCACTTCCCCAGAGACCCACCCTACAAGGGAAAGAGAGAGGCAGGCTGGGAGTATGGACTGACCAGTCAACGCCCATGTTCAGCGGGGACCTTCCAGACCTTCCACCTTCTACAACCCACAATGACGCTGGGTCCATGCTCTCAGAGGGATAGAGAGTGGGAAAGCTATCAGGGGAGGGGGTGGGATATGGAGATTGGGTGGTGGGAATTGTGTGGAATTGTACCCCTACTACCCTATGGTTTTGTTAATTTATCCTTTCTTAAATAAAAAAAATTCAGGCCTCAGTCCACTTGATGTCATGCCCCATGTATTTTGAAAAACAGTGTTGTTTATACTATACTACAGACATGAGACAAAATTCAGGTGTTTGCCTTGTGTAATGAAAGCCTATAGAAGTCTGTGATGCCCACCTTCTGCATCCCACAATGACCTTGGGTCCATACTCCCAGAGGGATAAAGAATAGGAAAGCTATGGGGGGTGGGGGGTGGGATACGGAGATCTGGTGGTGGGAATTGTGTGGAGTTGTATCCCTCTCATCCTATGGTTTTGTTAATGTCTCCTTTTTTAAATAAATAAAAAAATTAAAAAAGAAAAAAAGAAGTTTGTGCTGTCCACTTGTTAAATTATTCTTCCTTTAAAAGCAAAAAAAAATGATGGAAATGACAAATCTGCGACTTCTTAAGAAGTCAGCAATAATGTGCTGTAATTTGGTGCTGGTGCTGGGAACATCACCAAGTGCATCTGACTCTGTAACTGCATGATTATCTGTCACACTTGGGGAGGTACTTTACCTGCAGATGCCCTTTCATATATCTCTCATGAAGGGAATGCAAGTGCTAGCCTGTCTTGTCCAAGAATATATTTCCTTGAAACTCACTGGATTACATGGCTGAGAGGTATGTCTGTGTGTCTGCCACTCAGAAGAGTGATCTGTGGTGTGGGGAAACCAGGAGGATAGAGTAAAATGAGAAAGCAAGGGAAAGGTGCAGGTATGGGAGGATTCTTCTTAATTTTAATCCATTACTACTCTAAAAGCAGTGCCACTAATCTCACAGTTGTGTTCAGTTTAGTTCAGGGAGACAGGGATATAGGTCAATATGGTTTATAAATCACTTTTGTGTTTTGTTCTGCTCTCTAAACATCTTCACTGTTGAATCTCTTCTAAGAGCTAATATGTATGAATATTTTTTAAAGGTATTTATATGCCCTGGCCAGCAGGGCGGTGAGCAGGGGCTAGGAACCCAAAAAGACCTGAAATGATAGCGACACGAGACACGAAGAATGATAGCAAGACAGGTTTCTGATCAAGCTGCAAAATTTTATTGTGAACACAGGCATTATAAGGCTTTGGGGAAGGAGGGGGGAAGTGCTGGAGGAGGAGGAGGGGGAGCAATCTTCAAAGGGGAATGTTCCTTGCAACATACAATGGATGAAATCATGTTTGCTACCACAACTATGTGTTGTGTCACTGTTTCTGATAAATGGTCTACCTGAGGGGGAAATGGCCTGCCCAGTGGGGAAATGAAACTTGTCTCGAGGGCTTCCATTGTTTCAAAGCTTATCATCTATCAAGCAGAGAAATGGCTCCTGGCATCTCATCCCTTCGTTATAATTTAACTTGAGGCAGGCAGTTGAGGTGAGGAGCAGGGACCTAAACAGCAGGTATAACCAGAGGGGGGAAGTATTGACCCGATTCCTCCCGCGGGGTGGGTGCAGAAACCAACCTTCCCACATCTTATAAGGCTCTCGGTGTCTTTTGGGGGAGGGGAGGCAGAGCCACAGTTTCCAGGGAAACGATTTTTTGTTGCTGACACCAACCTCCATGCAAATCAGGTTTGCTTCAAGGGGGACTCAGAGGTGGACTATAGGGTCCTCCCCCTGCAGTGCTTTGCCTTGCACCCCTTACTGGTGTCCTTGCCCTGCCAAGGTTGGATGTCTCAGTGCATAATTCTGAGTTTTATGCCATCCGAAAGGGAGGTCTGTCATCCTCAGGTTCAGCCAGGCCTCTATCAGCCAAATCAAGTCTGTGATAATAAATTTGCAAAGGTTTTGATGCCAAGGAGTCGATCTGCCATTTTATAAAATCAGTAATCTTATTAAAAATAAAGGGTCTTAAGGTAATCATTAACAAAAGACTAATAAGGGTCCCATAAGGGGCTCTGTAGTGACTCAAGACTATTTGTGGAGTCTAGAACCTGTTGTAATTTGTCAGAAAATTCATGGGAGGAATATATAGAGTGTCCTAGCATGCCACCAGCAAGTCTAAGGGAAGCAGTCAGTGGATGTGATGTCCAGGGGAAGAAACACAGCACGTCTGGTCTGGTCAGTGCCAACTGATGAAATTTTTCTTCTTCATAGAGGGTCAGCTGTGAAACAAGCAAAACTAGGAGGCAAGGACCAGGTAGAGAAGAATTGACATGAAAATATAGGATGGTGTTGTACCAAAACACAGAGGAGGTACATACACATTAGAAGTTAAGGTGAGGTTCCTTGAACATCAAGGAATATTTTGAGAAAAGTGAGCAGTCAATAAACATGCAAAGATGAAGTCAGCAGTGGTAGGTCAGCAGAAAGAGAAGACTTGGATAAGCTGGTGAGTTTAGCTGGAGTATATACTGCCGTGGCGTCCTTTGTGGTAAGGACTTGCCAACAGGGACTCTGTGGATTTTGCAAGAGCAATGTCATCCACCATAATAAAAGGAAAACAAACATGGACATCCAGTGTTGAAAAAGAGAAAAAGGAAATATGTCTCTCTGACTGGAAAAGTGGGTGGCTTTGTCAATGAGATATAATAAATGGACAATTCGAATTTTTGTAAATATTAAAAAGGTTTAGTATGTTACTTCATTGACACTTTAGCCAATTGAATACTGGGGGGTGCATTCCCCTTCTTTTTTTATTAATTAAGCTTAAGGGTTTTAGTTTTTCTTGTTTGAGCTGTAGCCCACATAAATTTAGAAAAAATATCAACTGAGAAAAAAGGTTTTTGTTTACAAAACATGGGCAGGTGAATTACATCAATCTGTCAGAGAGCATTGGCTTTTATCAATGGAGATTAATCTTAAAAGTCTGAATAACAGGATCTTAATTAAACAATGCAGGAGCCAGTAAAGTGCTCTCACTATGGCAGGTCAAGTGTTAAAATTTTTAAGAGGTTTGTAAAAAAATGAGATAAATTTTAGGATATGAGTGACTTTAGGAGTCATCACACACCCATAAATAAAAAATTAAAAATGTTTAGTTTTAAATCTTACCATATGAGCAGTCAGTTCTTCATGTGCAGATGTACCTATAATTATTTACTTAGGGAGAGAACTTGTACCAAGTTAATTGATGATCTAATGGTTAGAATCGACTTGAGTTTTTTTTTATATGATTTTAGAAGGCTCTTTATTAGAATATACCAATATGTTATAGAAAGTCAATACCTAATGTGTTGACATGATAAAATGTTTACCATTTTTTAGCATTATTTTAAACTGATTAGACAGTTTAAGTATAATACTATAACTTTAGTTTACTAAGATCTTTACTTCTCACAAGGCTATCATGAGTAAGCATAGATATAAAACTCTTAATAGATTTTGTTCCTTAGAACTCTAATATGGCAACTTAAAAGGTTAAAATAAAACCTCATAGCTTAAATGTTCAAAATAATAATTTTGTTAAATCAGGATTTGCCAAAACAAATCTTCTATCAGACCAAAAGCACAATGTATTACCTTAATTTATCAAGAATAAACCTCTGGCAGTGTCTTAAAACAAACCAGATAATTTTTAAAAGCAGAAAGATATAAAGAGGAAAACCAGAGCAAAAGCCTCTGGCATGTAAATAATTAACATAACTATTGTGTTATCTTTTACTAACCCAAGCCAGTCTTAAAAATAATTTAATTACTCGGGTGAGACCTTTCCTTTTATAGTACACTCTAATTTCATCTCAGGTAGCTCACTTTCTAACAAAGTCCCATAACCTAGATATACACCAGTTTCTGTGAGAGAGAGCTTATGTGCACACGTATCCATAAACTACTGCAAAATATATACCTGAAAGCAGAAGTACACTAGAGTTTGCAGTGAGTACCTCCCTAACACTTCCTCTCCACTATTCCAAGCTTGGGATCCATGATTGCTCAACAAATTGTTTGGCTTCATATGTTAACTCTCTTTTCAATCACCAGGTTCCAGATGCCACCAGGATGCTGGCTAGGCTTCCCTGGATTGAAGACCCCACCAACGTGTCCTGGAGCTCAGCTTCCCCAGAGACACACCCTACTAGGGAAAGAGAGAGGCAGACTGGGGGTATGGACCGACCAGTCAACGCCCATGTTCAGCGGGGAAGCAATTACAGAAGCCAGACCTTCTACCTTCTGCAACCCACAATGACCCTGGGTCCATGCTCCCAGAGGGATAGAGAATGGGAAAGCTACCATGGGAGGGGGTGGGTTATGGGGATTGGGTGGTGGGAATTGTGTGGAGTTGTACCCCTCCTACCTTATGCTTTTGTTCACTAATCCTTTCTTAAATAAAAAATTTAAAAAAAAATAAAAAAAGAAAAAATGGAGGGGTGGTGGTGTAGGGAGGCAGTCTGGACAAGGAAGAGCATAGGGGTTAGGGTTAGCCAGTTTGAGCCTGGCTCCAAGTAACAGGGAAAGCCAAAACCGGTTTAGATTTGGATGGTTTAGTTTTAGCTTTAGTTTTAGGGATTGGGTTTTTAGGTGAGGCTAAAAATGTAAGTTATTCTGTAACTGCAGCTATTTCTTTCATTAATTGAAGCTGCTCTCTCCAGTCAGCAAGGACCTTGCGGAGAGTGGAAATTCCTATAAGGGCTCCTGAGCATGCCCTCCTGACGGAGGGGTTGTCAAGGAGAGAGTCAGGCTGGAGAGTGGGGGCATGGATATAGGGAGGGGGATTAAAGGGAGGAGGACACCAATCAGGATTGTGGTATTTGGTAGCCTCTTTTTCTAGCAAAGCCTCATCCTTCGCCGCAGGAAGTGCTTCAGGAGAGGGGGGGTTTTGTGGGAGGTTTTGTAAAACTGGATAGAGGCGGGGGAAAGAGTGCTGGGTTTCGTCCTCATGTGAATTAGCAATAGGAGGGTTAATAAAGGGAACTTTAGTAAGTGAGGAGGGACCTGTAGGGAGGGAAACAGGGCTTTTACTTTCATCGGGTGCTGGGAGGCTTTTATTTTGACTGGGTACTGGGGGATCAAGATCAATAACCACAGAAGGGCATGGAGATGGGGTCTTTGTCCTGGACGGCGGACGAGAAAGTTGCCGGAGGACCTTTTCACCCTCTGTAATAAGGTTTTTAATATCAGAGTGGTTATTATAGATTTTTAAGATATCATTAATTAAATTACAGTAACAAAAGGCAGAAACAGGTACACGTTCAGGACCAAAGGACTGATAGTAATCATTAAGACAGTCACCAATTCTCCTCCAACGTTTCTCATCTATAGTGCCTTCCTGGGGGAACCAGGGGCAAATATTTCTAATATAATCTAAAAACTTCTTTAATTTTTTCTTTTTTAACCCTAGTTCCTTGAGTCCTTTAATGAATAAATCTTGTTTGCTAAATTCATGTCCCATGGTTTTGCTTACCTCAGCCGCTGTGAACACCCCTCCAGATGCGACTCACGGTTGGGTATTTCCGTGGCGATCTCTGCGAGTCTTTGCGTTACCCCTTCGGCTGCGGTGACTCAGTGAATTTGGGTAGGCCTACCCTCTCGATCAGCGGAGTTTCTAGGTCCAGAAGGCTTCTTCGCCCCACGCTCGGGCACCAGAATGCCCCGGCCAGCAGGGCGGTGAGCAGGGGCTAGGAACTCAATAAGACCTGAAATGATAGGGACATGAGACACGAAGAATGACAGCAAGACAGGTTTCTGATCAAGCTGCAAAATTTTATTGTGAACACAGGCATTATAAGGCTTTGGGGAAGGAGGGGGGAAGTGCTGGAGGAGGAGGAGGGGGAGCAATCTTCAAAGGGGAATGTTCCTTGCAACATACAATGGATGAAATCATGTTTGCTACCACAACTATGTGTTGTGTCACTGTTTCTTATAAATGGTCTACCTGAGGGGAAAATGGCCTGCCCAGGGGGGAAATGAAACTTGTCTTGAGGGCTTCCATTGTTTCAAAGCTTATCATCTATCAAGCAGAGAAATGGCTCCTGGCATTTATAGGATTTATCCCACTTAAATCTCACAATCCTATGAGGTAGGTGCTCTATATCCAATTTTATAAATGCAAAAACTGCCACTTAGAAAAAATAATTTCATGTAGGTATATCATTACTGTAAGATGAAGCTGATACACAAAAAGACTTAAGTGCCTGAGGTACCAAAGTTCTCAGGTTCAATCCTCAGTACCACCATTGAAGTAGGGTATAATAAAATTAATGGCAACTATACCAGGCTCTTCTAGGCCAACCGTAAATTTTAAACCAAACCCCTTCTTCCTCTTAGAGCTTGTAAAAGCCCTGGAAGATTTAAAGCCATCTTCTAGTGTTTTTAAAAGTCTTGACAGCCTTTATGACCTCTGCTCATTGCTTAGTCTTTGCATTCATAATTTTGAATCATTTTTTGTCAACTTTTCTTTATATATAAAAGGGAAACCTTATAGCACAGCAGGGCCCAGAAGATTTTTTTTTTAATTTTTTATTTAAGAAAGGAGACACTAACAAAACCATAGGATAGGAGGGGTTCAACTCCACACAATTCCCACCACCCAATATCCATCTCCCATCCCCTCCCAAATAGCTTTCCCATTCTCTATCCCTCTGGGAGTATGGACCCAGGTCATTGTGGGTTGTAGAAGGTGGAGGGTCTGGCTTATGTAATTGCTTCCCTGCTGAACATGGATGTTGACTGGTCGGTCCATACTCCCACTCTGTCTTTCTCTTTCCCTAGTAGGGTGGGTCTCTGGGGAAGCGGAGCTCCAGGACACATTGGTGGGGTCTTCTTAATAGGAGTGTACATAAACAGCATTCCACCACCAAAAAACTGTGTCCCATCCCTCCTCCCTACAACCCCCCACCCCTGCCAGCCAAGGAAGCCACATGTCTACCTTCCCACTCACCACAGGGTTTTTAATTTGGTGCCTATTTTCAATTTAGTCAGATCCTGCTTTTAGTTCCCATTTCTGATCTTCTTCTCAACTTCTGTTGATGAGTGGGATCATTCCATACTCATCTTTATCTTTCTGACTTAACTCACTTAATATAATTCCTTCTAGCTCTGTCCAAGATAGGTAAGAGAAGATAGGTGGGTTCATTGTTCTTAATAGCTGCACAGTATTCCATTGTGGCTTTCTCAGCCACTCATCTGCTGTTGGGCACCTGGGTTGCTTCCAGGTTTTAGCTATTATGAATTGTGCTGCTATGAACATAGGAGTACACACGTCTTTTTGGTTGGGTGTTATGGAGTCCTTGGGGTATATCCCCAGGAGAGGAATTACTGGATCATATGGAAGGTCTATGTCCAGCCTTGTGAGAGTTCTCCAGACTGCTCTCCACAGAGGCTGGACCAATTTACATTTCCACCAGCAATGCAAAAGGGTTCCTCTGTCCCCACAGCCTCTCCAGCATTTGGTGCTGCTATCCTTTTTGATGTATGCCATTCTCACAGGAGTGAGGTGGTATCTCAATGGTGTCTTTATTTGCATCTCTCTTACAATCAGTGACCTGGAGCAGTTTTTCGTGTATTTGTTAGCCTTTTGGATCTCCTCTGAGGTGAAGGTTTTGTTCATATCCTCTGCCCATTTTTGGATGGGGTCATTTGCTTTTTTGTTGCTAAGTTTCCTGAACTCTTTGTATATTTTGGTGATTAGTCTCTTGTCTGATGTATGGCATGTAAAGATCTTCTCCCATTCTGTGAGGGGTCTCTTTGTTTGTGTGATAGTTTCTTTGGCTGTGCAGAAGCTTTTCAATTTGATGTGGGACGTTTGTGCTTTAGTCTTTCTCGCAACTGGGTTTGTTTAATCAAAGATGTCCTTGAGGTTTAGTTGGGAAAGGTTTTACCAATGTTTTCCTCTAAGTATTTGATTGTTTCTGGTCTAACATGCAGGTCTTTAATCCATTTGGAGTTGATTTTTGTTTCTGGCTAGATAAAGTGGTTCAATTTCATTCTTCTGCATGTTTCAACCCAGTTTTCCCAGCACTCATTATTGAAGAGAGCCTCCTTCTTCCATTTAATACTTTTTGCCCCCTTATCAAAGATTAGATGTACATAGGTGTGGGGGTTTAGTTCTGGGTTTTCAATTCTGTTCCACTGGTCTGTGTGCCTATTTTTGTTCCAGTACCATGCTGTTTTGATGATGATGGCTTTATAATATAGTTTGAGATCTGGGAGTGTGATGCCTCCATTTTTATTTCTTTTCCTCAAGATGGTATTGGCAATTCTAGGTTTTTTCTGGTTCCAGATAAATGATTTTAATTTTTGTCCTATTCTCTTAAAGAAGCTTGGTGGAACTTAGATGGGTATCGCATTAAATTTGTATATGGCTCTGGGTAGAATATTCATTTTGATGACATTTATTCTTCCAATCCATGAGCAGGGGATGTCTTTCCATTTCTTGGTATCAGTTTTTATGTCCTTGAATAGCAACTCATAGTTTTCAGTATACAAGTCTTTCACTTCTTAGGTCAGCTTTATTCCTAGGTATCATTGATTTTGCTGCAGCAGTCAATTGGAGTGATTTCTGGATGTCTTCTTCTTCAGATTTAGTGTTTGCAAAAAGAAATGTCACTGATTTTTGTACATTGATTTTGTAGCCTGACACCATGCTATATTGCCTAATAACTTCCAGTAGTTTTCTGCTGGATTCTTTACGTTTTTCTATGTATACTATCATATCATCTGCAAATAGGAGAGTTTGACTTCTTCCCTTTTAATCTGTATCCCTTTGATTTCTTTCTCTTCCCTGATTGCTATGGCAAGAACTTACAAAAGTATGTTGAAGAGTAATGCTGATAATGGACAGCCCTGTCTAGTCCCCGATCTGAGGGGGAATGCTTTCAGCTTCTGTCCATTGAGTATGATGTTGGCTTTAGGTTTACTATATATGGATTCCACTATCTTGAGGAATTTCCCATCTATTCCCATTTTTTGTAGAGTTTTGAGCATGAATGGGTGTTGGATTTGTCAAAGGCTTTCTCTGCATCTATTGAGATAATCATGTGGTTTTTGGCTTTGCTTTTATTGATGTGGTGAATGACATTGATTGACTTACATATGTTGAACCAGTCTTGCATTCCTGGGATGAATCCCACTTGGTCTGATGAACCATCTTTTTGATATGCTGCTGTATCTGGCTGGCCAAGATCTTGTTTAATATTTTGGCATCTATGTTCATCAGCGATATTGGTATGTAGTTTTCCTTTTTTGTTGTGTCCCTATCTGTTTTTGGTATCAGTGTGATGTTGGCTTCATAGAAGGTGGAAGGGAGTGTTCCTGTTTCTTTGATCTTATGGAAAAATTTTAGACTTGTGGGTATTAACTGTTTCCTGAAGGTTTTTAGAATTTGTTTGTGAAGCCATCTGGTCCAGAACTTTTGTTGTCTGGGAGATTCTTAATAATGGTTTCTATTTCTTTGTCTGTGATTGTTGCATTTAAGTTTTGTAGTTCTTCTTGTTCAGTTTTGGAAAGGCATATGTTTCTAGGAATTCTTCCTTTTCTTCCAGATTCTCTAGCTTGTTGGCATATAGTTCTTCATAGAAGTTTTGCATGATTTTCTGGATTTCTGTGGTGTCAGTTGTGATATCTCCTCTATCGTTTACAATTCTATTAATTTGAGTCTTCTCTCTTTTTTGTTTGGTGAGTCTGGCTAGGGGTTTGTCAATTTTCTTTAATCTTTCAAAGATCCAACATTTGGCTTCACTGATTCTTTTGTATGGTTCTCTTATTTTTTATGTTATTTATTTCTTCTCTAATTTTAGTGATTTCTGTCCTTCTGATTGCTTTAGGGTTTCTTTGTTCCTCTTCCTCTAAGTCCTTGAGGTGTGCAGTAAGGTCGGTTATTTGAACTTTTTCTTGTTGTTTAATATGTGATTGTATAGCTCTAAGTTTCCCTCTTAGTACTGCTTTAGCTGTGTCCCAAATATTTTGATAGTTTGTGTCTTCATTTTCATTTGTTTCCAGGAACATTTGAATTTCTTGCTTGAGTGACACTCTGACTCAGTGGTCCGTAAGCAGTATGTTGTTTAGTTTCCATATTCTGTATTTTTGAATAATTTTCTGTTTGTTGTTAAATGTTAGTTTTACTCCACTGTGGTCTGAGAAGATCCTTGAGATGATTTTAATGCTCTTGAATTTATTCACATTGTCTTTGTGGCCTAACATGTGGTCTATCCTTAAGTATGTGTTGTGTGGATTTGTAAAGAATATGTATTCTAGTTTTGGGGGGTGAAGGACACTGAAAATGTCCAGAAGGTCTAGTCTGACCATCTATTCATTTAATTCTCTTGTTTCTTTGTTTATCTGTCTAAGTGTGGGAGTGGGGTGTTAAAGTCTCCCACTATTATTGTATTACTATTGATGTATTTTTGAAGTTCTTTGAGTATGTACTTGATGTATTTAGATGGTCCATCATTAGGTGCATAGATGTTAATAATTGTTATATCTTCTTGGCTGATTGATCCTCTAATCATTATGTAATGTCCTTGCCTATCTTTTATTACTTTATTTAATTTAAAATCTATTGTGTCAGAGATGAAAATGGATGTTCCTGCCTTTTTTTGTGGTCTGTTAACGTATATGATAGTTTTCCATCCTTTCACTTTAAGTCTGTGTTTTTCTTGTTGTGTCAGATGGGATTTTTGCAAGCATCATATGGTTGGTTTATGCTTTCTGATCCAGCCTTCAACTCTGTGTGTTTTGTTCGTTGAGTTTAAGCCATTGACATTTATTGATTATGGATTTAATGTATTGTAGTGCCATTGTTCAACAAATTTTTATTTGCTCTGATATATTGCAAGTAGTATAGTGATGTTCTTGTTTATAAGAAGTCTTTTAGAACCTCTTTGAGGGCAGGTTTGGTGATGGTTGCCTCTTTTAACTGTTGTTTGTCTAACAAGGTTTTGATCCCTCCATCTAGTTTTAATGAAAATCTAGCAGGATATATTATCCTTGGTTGAAACCCTTTTTCATTCAGGGCTTGATAGATATCTTGCCATTCTCTTTTGGCTTTTAGAGTTTGAGTGGAGAAGTCTCCTGATAGTCTTATGGGTTTTCCCCTGTATGTAACAATTTGTTTTTCTCTTGCAGCCTTTAGGATCCTTTCTTTATTCTTACTTCTTTTCATTGTGACTATGATGTGACTTGGTGTCTTCAGGTCTGGATCGGTACTTTTTGGGACACTCTGGGCCTCTTGAATCTTAATGTCCTTTCTGTTATTCAGGTCTGAGAAGTTTTCTTCTATAGTTTCCTCTAGAATGTTTGCTTCCCCTTCCTCTCTTTCTTCCTCTGGCAGGCGAATTATATGAATGTTACTTCTTTTGAGATCATCCCATATGTCTCTGTTGTTGTTTACAGTGTCTCTCAATCTCTTTTTGAGCTCATTCACCTCTTTCTTTGTTTTCGCTAGCTCATCCTCTGTCTGGCTAATTCTGTTTTCTGCTTCTGCTAGTCTGCTTTCCCTTCCCTCAGCTGCTTTCTTCATTACAGCAATTTCAGTTTTCAGTTCTCTAATCGTGTCAAGGTAGTTAGTATTTTCCTCGAGGGTCTCATCTGTTTTTTCCCTAATACTGCTATTCCTTTCCTCCAAAGTTGTTTTCATTTCTGTGATTAATAAATTTATTATTGATTGCATGCTTTTTTTTTTTATCTACGGTTACTTCTGGCTGATTTGTATTTTTTTCTGTGCTCTTGTCTTCATTAATTGCAGTAGCAGTTTTATTTGCTCTTGATCTACCCATTTTTTAATGTGTTTTTTATTTTTATGTTCTGTTATTCTTCAGTTGTTGTGTTTTGTGTACAAGCCACGCTATACTAAATACCTTTATGACAAATGAAATCATGACCCTTGGAAATTATAATAGTAACTAAAGCAATGACTGAAGCAGTGTAAGAAATACCGGTTAGCCCCACAATGTCTCCAGTCTGTAAAAAAATATCAACCATATCCAATGAAATAGAAAGAGAAAGGAAAAAAGGGCTAGCAAGAATAGACAATTATGCAAATCTACTATCCACTGTATATTCTAGGGGTAGCAAAAGGAGAAAGGGAAGTAGAGTAGAGATACACACAGAGAGAGTCCACTCTGTGTCAGATTTCTTCCCCAAAATAATTCACATACGTGTATCAGTGAATTCAGAAAGCTGATGATGGAGGAAGGAAGAAAGGATGACAAGAATGAGAAAAAGAAAAAAAGGAAGAATAAAAAGTGAGAGAAAAGAAAAAAGGTAAGAAAAAGAACAGTAATAAAAGACCAGTGAATGGAAAGAATTATTTATTTATTATTATTATTTTTTAAATTATCTAGGTGGAAGGAGAAGGGGTAGAGTGTGTAGGGGAGGTAGGAAGAGTTAAACAAGTTTCTCTCGCAATGAATAAGACACCGAATCCCCTAGCAATGGAAAATACACTAAGAGTTAATTCTGGTCAACCTGAAGGAGGGGGGGGGAGGATATGCATATATATATATATATATATATTATTAATAATAAAATAGAACAGAGTAAAATACCTGTTCTGTCTTCAACTTGGATGGCTCCAGATTGCCTCAGGCCCCCTGAGCAGAGGCAGCTGATTTTTAAGAATATAAAACAAACAAACAAAAAAACAAAGTAGGTCTCTGCTTGTTTGAATATTTGTAGCTGGGATTGGCCACTTAGAAAGAAAAAGGGCCAGGGGTTTCATAAAGGAACAGGATTGGAATTGAGCCAGGAAGCTTTGTAAAGAAAGAAGCTCAGCAGTGGAGCCTGCTAGGAGCAGCTCTCTGGCCCCCAGGGTCTGGATATGGGGGGGGAGGGGTGCACTTTGGGAACAACAATAATAATAAAAAAATAAATTTCCTTTTTTACCCTCTATTTTCTAACCCAAATTGAGTTATAGTCACCTCCTTATTGTCACAGCTAGGACCCCTTATTCACTATCCTGCTAAAGGCAAAAATCCTACTATTTCCAGCAGATGTTGTTGGAGCTCAAGCCACTAGCAGCTTCTCAGTCGCCATCTTGGCTCCACCCCCTGTGCCCAGAAAATTTTTGGCATTAGCCAATTCTGGATCTGGCACACCAAAAATAAAAACTCTGTTTTACAGTAAAAAAAAAAAAAAGGCAAAACCAGGGCCTCAGTCTAAGCAATTCAGGGCTTGTGTTTGTCATTCCTATCATACATCATATCTACTTGACAAACTGGAAACAGTTCAGAATGGCTGATTAGTCTATTCAAAGTCATACAGGTGAAAGGTGGCAGAGCCACAATTCATATGAAGTCTATTTTGACTTCATGCTCTTTCATGGGAACCATTGGATTCTGATGCATTACAGGTTCACAGTGACATGGAATTATTTAAGAGGAAATGCAATTCTTCCGGAAATGCATGCTGGAACAGGAGCAGGCAGAAAGAGCCCCTGGCTGTTACCTAGAAATGTATATTCTTCTCCGCCTTTTAAAAATTAGTGACATAATAATGATTGACAAGATTGTAGGATAAGAGGGGTACAATTCCAGATGAGATCAGGCATGTTCAGGGTGGTATGGCTGAGCCCTGATTCCCCAGAGCCCCACCCCACTAGGGAAAGAGAGAGACAGGCTGGGAGTATGGATTGACCTGCCAATGCCCATGTTCATTGGGGAAGCAATGACAGAAGCCAAACCTTCCATCTTCTGCACCCATCATGACCTTGGGTCCATACTCCTAGAGGGTTAAAGAATAGGGAAGCTATTAGGGGAGGGTAAAGGATACAGAGTTCTGGTGGTGGTAATTGTGTGGAGTTGTGCCCCTCTTATCTTACGGTTTTATCAGTGTTTTGCTTTATATGAATTAAAAAAAAAGGGGTGCAATTCCATATAATACAATTCCCACCACCAGAGTTCCACAACCTCCCTTTAGAATTTTACTTATTCTTTATTCCTCTGGGATAAAGAATAAGTAAAGATCTTTATGGGGAGGAGAAGGTGGAAGGTCTGGCTTCTGTAGTTGCTTCTCTTCTAGACATGGACATTGACAGATCCATCCATACCAGCCTAATAAATGTGTATTCTAGTGTTCATTCTTCACATGTCTGGGGATGGACAGTGATAGGGGTGGGTCTTACATTAATGATTATGTATCTTCAGACAAATACCAATGTTCACAGTTTGTGGACAATTCTTATTTCCTTAAGGATCAAGGAACATTCTTTTTTCAGTTCAATACAAATATAAGATTTGACTTAAAATTCCTTCTTAGACCATGTAACTTATGACAGAAATGTTATACCTCACTGCCTAAATTAATGTGAGGAAAAAAAAACACTTTTGGAGGATAGAAACCATGTTGTATCACTCTTAAAATACTGAGCACTCAAGTCTTTCTCAACTGTTACTTTGTAAAGTTCCAGAAAAATAACGGTTTCTAGAGATAGAGAAAAATGTTGGGACCAGGCTGCGGTATACTTGCTTAAGCACTCACATTACACAGCATAAGGAACCAGGTACAAGCCTCTGGTCTCTCACCCCTGCTTCAGGGGGAAAGCTTCATGAGTGGTGAAGCAGGGATGCAGTTGTTCTCTTTATCTCTCTTTCTCTGCCCTCTCAATTTCTCTCTGTCTCTATGCAATAATAAATAAAATTAAAAAACAATATTTAAAAAGAAAAATGTTTAAAATTTTAGGAGGAAGATAGGTATCTAGAATGTCTAGATGGCACTTAAGTTAAAGTTGTTATAGTTATTAAAGTTATTAAAGTTGTTACACAGGTAGAGCTGTAGTATCATTATTTCAATACAGAATTAATTATTTTACTAGAAATAATGAAAATTTCTACATGATGGTTGTATTGTAGACATAAGAGTCACCATAAAATGTTTTAGAATGATGTAGGTGCTTATTTGGTATTTGTAGAAACTTCCAAGGCAATGGCCCTTACACAGTAGAGACTCAGTAAGCATTCATTGAATAAGTAGATTGTTAATTTCCATTCTTTTATGAATTCAAAACTGAAAACAAATGGTCGCATGTAATTTTTTTTAGAAGATGACATTTATTTATTTGTTTGTTTGTTTGTTTGTTTATTTAAGAAAGGAGACATTAACAAAACTGTAGGATAGGAGGGATACAAGTCCACACAATTCCCACCACCCAGTCTCCATAGCTCATCCCCTCCCTGATAGCTTTCCCATTCTCTATCCCTCTGGGAGTATGGACCCAGGGTTGTAGTGGGTTGCTGCAGGTGAATTTTTAACTTTAAAACCATAAACATTTTGATAAATGAATGTTATTCCATAGTTGTAGAGGCTAAGTATATGCTATGGTTATTAAATGTCTCAGATGAAGTACTAAGTGAGCCACATTAGTTCTTGCTCTCCAAATAAACATTAGAAATCATTTGGGTTTTTTTTTGTTTGGAAGTTTCACAGTTAAAAATTTCCAAGAAGGTTGGCAGAATAGCTCACTTGGATAGTGTGCTGCTTTGCAATGTGTGCAATCCAGGTTTAATGCTAGTCCTGATCACATTGAAGGAAGTTTCAGTGCCATGGTCTCTTTAACTTTCTCTCTGCCTCTCTGCCTGCCTCTATCTAATAATAATAATAATAATGATAATAATGATAATAATAATAATGGCAAATGACTCAGCTGTCTTCTCTGCCAGTTTGTAATGATAAATGGACTTCACCTTACTTATCCCCTCATCTGACATGGGTTGGAGACCAGTCTCATCATTTTACTTTCCATAAGAAACAAAATTATATGCCAGCATGTTTAATATGCTAAATTGTTAAGCTAAAAGAAGTATTCCCATAATCCTCTTAGATGTCTCTTAATGCATTTATCTATTTTCCTTGTAAAAATCATTTGTTCATTGAAATCATGCAATGCACACCTCAAACACCAGTTTGAATTGATTTTTCAGGTATGAGACATTTTGAACCCTCCTTCATATTGTCTCTGTGATCTCAGGCAAGTCCTTCAATGCACCTTTACCCCCTTAACTTCCCTGCTCCAGAGCATTCTGAATAGCAAGGATTTCTGGCTGCGCTTATTGTTTGGGTCAAGTTCAGAGAGTTTACTTGTTATTTGTTTCATCATCTAATAAAAATGGGGGTGGGTGGGTGGAGGTCAGAGGAAGCAACATCTTAGAGATGAAGGGCAAATTGAGATCTTTGATTCAAATCCTGTTACTCTATCACTTTCTCTTACACAGAAATTGTATTCATCCCATACTTCCTACTGCAAATCACTCTGGTAAGACGTGACAATGCAGCAGATACACAAGGACTTTTCCCACATCACAGTACAAATACAGCCACCCTCTCTGGGGAATGTAAGAGAAACTTTTGGGCTTCCACTTCCCCTCCATTTGTTTGAAGGATCAGGAAAACACAGTTCCATTTTCAACAAAAATTAAAAGGGAAAATCATGAAAAGAGCCAACCTTCTCCTTTTTATTTTTTGTATTCTATTAAATATATTGTTGCATCCAGGGAAGAGGAAACAGTGAGCGCCACTGATACTGGTTCCCCAGGGGCCCTCTAAGAGTCACTCCCCAGCTATCAAATGAGCACGTCTTCCTCCTCTTGCAGAGCAAGTTTGAAATGAGACTGGAAGTTACTCTTGATTTAGTTTTACTGTGCAGAAAATAAAAAGAAAAGAGAAAAACAAACAGAAAAGAAATGCCACAGTGTTTCAGAAAACTAAGCCTAGTTCACAACTTTTTTTTTCACATGGGAGACAGTTATTATTATTATTGTTGTTGTTGTTACTATTATTATTTTAGGCTTTGGATATTTGGAGAAAGAGTTGAAAAAAATCATTAACCATGTTCTTTTCAGCCACTGCAGGACAGCTGAGAACTGTGTGTTCCTTAAAGACAAGGACACAAATTCCTTCCACATACACATATTTTTTTCCCTCTCAGGATGCTGTTTATGGTTCCATGAACCAATTTGCTTTGGGATTTAAAATATGACATGTCACTTATTATTCAGCATTATTGCATAAATTAATGTTTGCACTGAATAAAAATTTTGTTAATTAGATTGTTACCCTTAGAGAACTGCACATTTTAATCTGAAGGTGTATTTGGAGTGTATTTAGTTGGTAAGCATGGTAGAAATGACTTACTGTTGTATGTTTTTTAATTTTTATTTATTTTTTTATTTAAGAAAGGATAAATTAACAAAACCATAGGGTAGGAGGGGTACAACTCCACACAATTCCTACCACCCAATCTCCAAATCCCATCCCCTCCCCTGATAGCTTTTCCCATTCTCTATCCCTCTGGGAGCATGGTCCCAGGGTCATTGTGGGTTGCAGAAGGTGGAAGGTCTGGCTTCTGTAATTGCTTCCCCGCTGAACATGGACATTGACTGGTCTGTCCATACTCCCAGCCTGCCTCTCTCTTTCCCTAGTAGGGTGTGTCTCTGGGGAAGTGGAGCTCCAGGACACATTGGTGGGGTCTTTAGTCCAGGGAAGCCTGGCCCGCATCCTGATGACATCTGGAACCTGGTGACTGAAAAGAGAGTTAACATACAAAGCCAAACAAATTGTTGAGCAATCATGGACCCAAAGCTTGGAATAGTGGAGAGGAAGTGTTAGGGGGGGTACTCACTGAAAACTCTAGTATACTTCTGCTTTCAGGTATATATTTTGCAGTAGTTTATGGATATGTGTGAACATATGCTCTCTCTTATAGAAACTGGTATATATCTAGGTTTTGGGACTTTGTTAGAAAGTGAACCACCTGAGATGAAATTAGAGAATACTATGAAAGGAAAGGTCTCAGCCGAGTAATGAAGCTGAAGGGTTGTCATTCCACACGTGAAGTCTCTGGACACAGTCTGAAGTGAAGCATGTTGAGGTGGCAATCATTGCGTTGATTAGGTTGCGATTGGCAGATGCAACATTATTTGATATGGATTGGGAGAGGCATATGGGAATGTGGGCCCTATCCAAGGGTTCCAGGACTGGGGGAAGTAGGGACTCTATAGTGGAGATGTGAGGTTCCTGCTGTCTTAGGGTTCAAAAAGACAATTGATAGTTAATGTTATCATCACATTATTTGGTAATTGGGTTAACTTTGAAAAGTCCTTTTGTTATGGTTTGCTGTACAGTATCTAGTATCTTGTGCTATTGGTTGCTTCTGATCTACTTGGTCTAGGCTTTTGAGAGAGTCCGCATATCAAATACACAGCCTATATATTAAAAAGACTAAGTCTGTGTTTTAAAAAACTTCAAGACATACAATTAATTTTCCCCCTCTCATATTAATTAACTAGTGATTTATATGACTACATTTTACTAGGAGTATACATAAACACCATTCCCACCACTGAAAGACTGTGACCCATCCCTCCCACCCACTCCCACCCCCCACTGGCCCAGGAAGCTGCATGTCTACCCCTGACCACAGGTTTTTTATTTTGGTGCCCTACTTACAATTTGCTCAGGTCCTGCTTTGAGTTTCCCTTTCTGTTCTTCTTTCTCAACTTCCGTTGATGAGTGGGATCATCCCATACTCATCTTTATCTTTCTGACTTAGCTCAATTAACATAATTCCTTCTAGCTCTGTCCAAGATGGGTCAGAGAAGGTGGGTTTGTTGTTTTTGATAGCTGTATAGTATTCCATTGTGTATATATACCACAGCTTTCTCAGCCACTCATCTGTTGTTGGGCACCTGGGTTGCTTCCAGGTTTAGCTATTATGAATTGTGCTGCTATGAACATAGGAGTACACACCTCCTTTTGGTTGGGTGTTGACTTACTGTTGTTTGACCATGCAGGTTTATTACTATGAACATGTATTATTGGCTGACATAGAGATATATTAATGACCCATGGAGGTAAGAGGGGTTCCTTGTAATCTTACCTTATGACGTTAGAGTTGTAGCTTTTTCTACTGGTTCCTTCATTTTTTTAAATTAGTGATTTACAAAATTACAAAATATCAGAGATACAATACTACACCATTTCCATCCCCAGAGTTCTGTATCCACATTTCCTCCATGGGAAATTACAATTGTTCTCCCAAGGTGACAGATATGGGTTGACTATTTTTTATATGAGTATCTGTCTATCTACCTCTCTCTACATTTATCCCATTTTTCCTATGGTCCTGCCTTTTAAAAAAATTTTAAGTCACACCTACACCTATTACTACTTCTGAATGTCTTTCTTTTTTCCTCTTCTCTCTCTCTGTCCTAATGGGATTGGGTTCCAGAGCTCTCTAGTTATCTTCTTCTCACATTGCTCCCCTTCTGGGAGTATGGAACAAAATTATTTTTGGAGTACAGAAGGTAGGAGGTCTGGCTTCTATAATTGCTACTCTGCTGGTTCCTTGTTTTATTATTATTAACAATAATTATTATTTTTGCCTGTGTGTTTATTCATCCCCACTTCTGCAATTTCTTCCCAGGATCTGTGATAAACTTCATGGGATACACACTTAATGGAATATTTCTCTGCAATTTAAAAAGGTGATATTGTGTGCTTTGGGACAAAATAGATGGAAGTAAAGGTGAATATGCTTAGTGAAGTAAGTAAGGACGTGAAAGACAACTACCCCATGGCTTCACTTATATGCAGAATATAAATATTTGTAACAGGATTTCTAGGATGCATGGTTTATGGAACCGTCATGCTCTCATTGGTACTCTCCCAAAACAACAATTGAATACAACAGGAGACCAAATTGGACACATAATCTACAGACATACAACCTCAAGTGTGTGCTCATGTGTGGTTGGGAAAATAAGGGGCATGGGGTTGAAAGACCAACATAGCCAAACCAGAGCTCCAGGCAAGCAGCACGGTGCTGGGCCACACCATTTTGGACAGTGAGTGCAGTTATCAGGCCCAGAAGAAAAGAAAAGGGAGCTTAAAACCTCAATCTTTGACTCATGGGGATTTTATAGCTTGAATATAAGGCAAGGACACAACAAAAAATGGATAGTTTTTGTGACCACAAGACAGCCCAAAACACCCCCTCCCACCACTGCTGCCAGTGATCATGCAAACAAGAGAAGCCTAGAGATCACAACAGCACCTACTGGCCTACAATAACCAACACCATACATGTGGAAACAGATAAATAAACAAAAAAATATGCTACAAAAAACAGAAGTGAAGCAGGAAATCCAAGGAATTCTAGATGCAGAGAGACTATCAGGGACAGACCATAGAAAGCTTATTATGAGAACTCTCCAAGGACCTAAGCAATAAATGAAAGAGCATTTTACTTTGGAATTAAGACACACAAAAGAGAGTCTCAGAACAGAATATGATAAGAAACTACAAAACTTGGAAGAAGAACTTCAAGCAGTTAGGAAAAGAAGAACTTGAAAGAAGAACTTCAAGCAGTTAGGAAGCATGAAAAAAAATTTCAAATAGAACTGCAAGTACTGAAAGACACCTTTAGTGCAGTTCAAATTCAGGTAGAAGGTTTAGGAAGTAGACTCACACATGCAGAAAAAAGAATTTCCAATCTAGAAGATACAAACAATCCTCTCTTTCAGTTCAAATAAAAAAGAGAGGAAAAGGTTTAGAAAGAATGAAGAGACTCTCTGTGAAATTGCAAACTCCATAAAAAAGGTCAAATGGAAGAGTGATAGGAATATCTGAGGATGCAGACAGGGTCAAAGGACAAGAGATAATTTTTGGAGAAATTTTAGCTGAGAATGTCATTCACCTAGGCAATCCTCAGAACATACATACTCAAAAGGAAGACAGAACACCCAGGTTCATAAATTTAAAGTGACTAACACCAAGGCACGTTATTGTAAAATGATCAAAACTCAAGGACAAAGAAACAAAAATTTGCTGGCTGCTAGGGATAAGAAAGAAGCTACATACAATGGCAGAGTTATAAGGCTTTCATAAGATTTCTCTTCACAAAGCCTAGAAGCAAGGAGAGAATGGACTGATATATTCAAGGTGGTAAAGGAGAGGGAATTCCAACCATGAATCTTGTATCCTGCAAAATTATCCTTCAAATATGAGGGAGATATAAAGATTTTCTCAAATATTCAAAAACTAAAAGAATTTTCCATAATCAAACAAGAAACATTGCATGGAGTCTTACAAGAAAGTAATAAGCAAAGGAATACACATTCTTTTAAAAAAATTTTGTTTATAAAAAGGAAACATTGACAAAACCATAGGATAAGAGGGGTACAACTCCACACAATTCCCACCACCAGAACTCTGTAACTCATCCCCCTCTTTGATAGCTTTCCTATTCTTTAACCCTCTGAGAGTATGGATGCAAGGTAATTGTGGAGTGCAGAAGGTGGAAGGTCTGGCTTCTGTAATTGCTTCCCTGATGAACATGGGCATTGACAGGTTGATCCGTATTCCCAGCCTGCCTCTCTCTTTCCCTAGTGAAGCAGGGTTCTGGGGAATTGGAGCTCCAGGACACATTAGTGGGGTTGTCTGTCCAGGGAAATCTGGTTGGCATCATGCTATCACCAGGTTCTAACCTGGTGGCTGAAAAGAAAGTTAACATATAAAGCCAAACAAGTTGTTGGCTAATCATGAACCTAAAGGCTGGCCTAGTGCAGATGAAGATTTGGGGATCTCCATTCTATAGACAGATATAGGCATATTTTAGCTATTTTAGTTATTGTCTGAAGAGATGATGTCATGGCTGGAAAAATGACCAGAAAGCTGGACCTGGGCAAAGAGTAGCTCTCAAATATCAGAAAGCTGTATAAATATTGTTGACTGTAAACCCCACTGATTTGATCTTATCTGGGGCCCATATACAGCTTAGGAGCCTATGTGACCTCTGCATCCCTGTAAATCTGAGCTCAAATGCTGTGGTCATCAGTATGAACAGTCCAAGCTGCCCCAATATCAGGAACCATCTTCCTCAGCTGGAACATAGAGTATGTTGTCCAGCCACCCTTTAGTGGATGGAACATTCTTTACCATTGTTGATCCAAGTTGAGGGCAAGGTTCTATGGGGGTCCACAAAGGCATCTGTTTTGTTGTTCCTTATATAGATGACTGTTAACAATGGAGCAAGGGATTTATTTAAGTTCTAGGCCCATCATGTCTGTTTGGGAATCTTAGGACTCCCTGAATAGGGCTACAGCTGGTGGGGTGGCCTGATAGTGACTAAAGAGTCATTGTTAAAGTATACCAGTCTCTTGCCCTTATTCAGCTTTTGCAGTCCTTGCTTTGATAGAGATAGCTTGGGAGTGAGGGAAGTATATAGGAAATAGGTGAGAAAGGTATCTACGTCTAAGTAGACACTATTTCATTATGAACTTAATACTGACTATTGTGTACTTTTGCTCTCAGGTATATATTTTGCCTTAATTTATGGATACATGTGAATATATGCCTTATCTCATGACCTAGTCTATATCTAGGTTTTGAGACTTTGTTGAGAAGTGAACTACCCAGAATGGAATAGAGAATCCTATGAAAGGAATGGTCTTAACTGAGTAATGAGGGTGAAGGGTTGACATTCCATGACTGATGTCTCTGGACACAGTCTAAAGTGAAGCATGCTGAGGTGGTGCTCATTGCATTGAATAAGTTGGGATCAGCAAATGCAATGTCATTTGGTATGAACTGAGAGAAGCATGCAGGAAAGTGAGCCCCACTCTAGAGGTTCCAGGACTGGGGAAATATAGGCTCTATAGAGGAAGTGAGAGGTTCCTGCTGTCTTAGGGTTTAAGAAGGCAATAGATAATGACTTGCTATAGTCATATTATTTGGCAATTGGGTTAACTTTGAAAAATCCATTTGTTAGAATTTTCTGTATCATACACAACATCACCATAATTTATATCCTTTCATATTATTTGTATATAACTGTGCCACAGGTTGTTTCTGTTCTCCTTGGTCTAAGCTTTTAAGATAGTTGGAGGTGGAGCCAACATGGTGACTGGAAAGTAGCATCACCCGTGGGCTCTGAAATCAACTGCTAGAAAGCCTTGAAATCCTGGCCTTCAGAGGGACAAGCAAGGAGGCATCCTAAAGGTAGACCAGGGAGGTGATTATAATTCAATTTGGGTTAAAAATTAGAGCAAAAAGAAAGGAAATTTCTTGATTATTTCTCTCAGCCCCTCTCTCCCCATAACCAGACCCCTGGGGTAGGGAGCTGCTGCTAGCAGGCTCCCTGTGGAGCTCCTTTCTTTACCAAGATTCCTGGCCCAGCGGGGTGCCATTAAAATCTGCTTCCAAATTTCTAGGCTATTTTTGTTGTTCCTCTGAGTGAGGGACTTAGACCCATTCAAGTGACAATTAGCTGATCAAGCAAGCCTCACCCAACCTGGGAAAGACTGCTTGAAAGTTTTTTTTTCTTTTTTCCCAGTTGTTTTGTATTGTGTTTTCTTTCTCAGTCAGTTGTCTAGACTCAATGTACATAAGCTAACAGGAGCTGTCCAAGCTGTAGACCCACTGCTAGGGCTTTTTACTCTGTTCTATTTTACAAATACTATTATATATACACACGCACATTGCTCCCCCCCCTCAGGTAACCAAAATTAACTCTTAGTATACTTTCCATTGCTAGATGACAAGAATTATCAGCCACTGTGAGGGAAACTTGTCTCACTTTTCATACCTCCTCTATACGCTATCACACTTCTCACACCTCCAAGCCAATTAAAAATATATATATATATATACAACTCTCCTTTAACTGCTGTTTTTTTTCCTTCTGTTTCCTTCTTTTCTTTTTTGTTTTCTCTCTTTTTTCCCCCTGTCTTCCTTTCTCTCTTCCTCCTCCCTCTGCCTTCTGAATTCACTGATACTTATTTGTGAACTACTTCAGGGAAGAAGTCTCACTCAGAGCAGACTCTCTTTGTGTGTGTCTCTGCTCTACTTCCCTTTCCCCTCTTGCTACCCCTAGAATATACAGTGGACAGTAGATTTGCATAATTGTCTATTCCTGCTATACCTTTTTTCCTTTCTCTTTCTTTTTCATTCAGATTTGGTAGCTATTTTTTCTTGAACTGGAGACAATGTGGGACTAACTGGTATTGGTTAAACTGCTTCAGTCATTGCTTTAGTAACTATTGTAATTTCTGAGGGTGGTGATTTCATTTTTCATAAAGGTATTTAGTATAGTGTGGCTTGTATATAAAACAAAGCAACTGAGGAACATCAGAACATAAAAATAAAAAACATATTAAAAATGGGTAGATCAAGAGCAAATAAAATTGCTAATACAATGAATGAAGACAAGAGCCTAGAAGAAACTACAAATCAGCCAGAAGTAACCATAGATAAGAAAAGCATGCAAGCAACAATAAATTTATTAATCACAGAAATGAAAACAACTTTGGAGGAAAGGAATAGCAGTATTAGGGAAAAAACAGATGAGACCCTCAAGGAAAATACTAACTAACTTGAGGCGATTAGAGAACTGAAAACTGAAATTGCTGTAATGAAGAAAGCAGCTGAGGGAAGGGAAAGCAGACTAGCAGAAGCAGAAAACAGAATTAGCCAGACAGAGGATGAGCTAGCAAAAACAAAGAAAGAGGTGAATGAGCTCAAAAAGAGATTGAGAGACACTGTAAACAACAACAGAGACATATGGGATGATCTCAAAAGAAGTAACATTCAGATAATCGCCTGCCAGAGGAAGAAAGAGAGGAAGGGGAAGCAAGCATTCTAGAGGAAATTATAGAATAAAACTTCCCAGACCTGAACAACAGAAAGGACATTAAGATCCAAGAGGCTCAGAGAGTCCCAAACAGAATCAACCCTGACCTGAAGACACCAAGACACATCATAGTCAAAATGAAAAAAATTAAGGATAAAGGATCCTAAAGGCTGCAAGAGAAAAACAAAAAATCACATACAGGGGAAAACCTATAAGACTATCAGCAGACTTCTCTACCCAAACTCTAAAGGCCAGAAGAGAATGGCAAGATATCTATCGAGCCCTGAATGAAAAAGGGTTTCAACCAAGGATAACATATCCCACTAGACTTTTATTCACACTAGTTGGAGTCATCAAAACCTTCTCAGACAAACAACAGTTAAAGGAAGCAACTATCACCAAACCGGCCCTGAAAGAGGTTCTAAAAGACCTCTTATAAACAAGAACATCACTATAATACTTGCAACATATCAAATAAAAACTTGTGGAACAATGGCACTACAACACATTAAATCCATAATATCAGTAAATGTCAATGGCTTAAACTCACCCATCAAAAGGCACAGAGTGGGGGGATGGATCAGAAAACAGAACCCAACCATATGCTGCTTGCAAAAATCCCACTTGACCCAACAAGATAAACACAGACTTAAAGTGAAAGGATGGAAAACTTTCCTGCAGGCTAAGGGACCACAAAAAAGGCAGGAATAGCCATTCTCATCTCTGACACAATAGATTTTAAATAAAATAAATCAATAAAAGATGGGCAAGGTCATTACATAATGATTAAAGGATCAATCAGCCAAGAAGATATAACAATTATTAACAATTATGCAACCAATGAATACATCAAACACCTTCTCAAAGAACTTCAAAAATACATCAATAGTAATACAATAATAGTGGGAGACTTTAACACCCCACTCTCACACTTAGACAGATAAACTAAGCAGAGAATCAACAAAGAAATAAGAAAATTAATCAAAGAGATGGACAGACTAGACCTCTTGGACATTTTCAGAGATCTTCACCCCCCAAAATTGGAATACACATTCTTTTCAAATCCACACAACACATACTCAAGGATAGACCACATGTTAGGCCACAAAGATAGCATCAATAAATTCAAGAGCATTGAAATCATCCCAAGTGTCTTCTCAGACCACAGTGGAGTAAAACTCACATTTAACAACAAACAGAAAATTATTAAAAGTCACAGAATTTGGAAACCAAACATCATACTGCTTAAGAACCACTGGGTCAGAGAGACACTCAAGCAGGAAATACAAATGTTCCTGGAAACAAATGAAAATGAAGACACAACCTATCAAAATATTTGGGACACAGCTAAAGCAGTACTGAGAGGGAAACTCATAGCCATACAATCATGTATTAAACAACAAGAAAAAAGCCAAATAAACAACCTTACTGCACACCTTAAGGACTTAGAAGAAGAGGAATATAGGATCCCTAAAGCAACCAGACAGATGGAAATCACTAAATTTGTAGCAGAAATAAACAACATCGAAAATAAGAGAACCATACAGAAGATCAATAAAGCCAAATGTTGGTTCTTTGAAAAATTAAGCAAGATTGACAAACCCATAGCCAGACTTACTAAACAAAAAAGGGAGAAGACTCAAATTCATAGAATTGTAAACAATAGAGGAGATATCACAACTGACACCACAGAAATCCAGAAAATCATGCGAGACTTCTATGAAGAACTATACGCCACCAACCTAGAAAATCTCGAAGAAATGGAAGAATTTCTAGAAGCATATGCCCTTCCGAAACTGAACCAAGAAGAACTACAAAACCTAAATGCACCAATCACAGACAAAAAAATTGAAACTGTTATTAAGAATCTCCCCAACAACAAAAGTCCTTAACCAGATGGCTTCACAAACGAATTCTACAAAACCTTCAGGAAACAGTTAATACCCATACTCCTAAAACTTTTCCATAAGACTGAAGAAAAGGGACACTCCATTCCACCTTCTATGAAGCCAACATCACTTTGATACCAAAAGCAGATAGAGACACAACAAAAAAGGAAAACTACAGATTAATATCTCTGATGAACATAAATGCCAAAATATTAAACAAGATCTTGGCCAACCAGATACAGCAGCATATCAAAAAGATGGTTCATCACAACCAAGTGGGATTCATCCCAGGAATGCAAGGCTGGTTCAATATACATAAGTCTATCAATGTCATTCTCCACATCAATAAAAGCAAAGCCAAAAACCACATGATTATCTCAATAGATGCAGAGAAAGCCTTTGACAAAATCCAACACCCATTCATGCTCAAAACTCTACAAAAAATGGGAATAGATGGGAAATTCCTCAAGATAGTGGAATCCATATATAGTAAACCTACAGCCAACATCATACTCAGTGGACAGAAGTTGAAAGCATTTCCCCTCAGATCAGGGACTAGACAGGGCTACCCACTATCACTATTACTCTTTTACAGAGTATTGGAAGTTCCTGCCATAGCAATCAGGCAAGAGAAAGAAATCAAAGGAATACAGATTGGAAGGGAAGAAGTCAAACTCTCACTATTTGCAGATGATATGATAGTATACATAGAAAAATCTAAAGAATCCAGCAGAAAACTACTGGAAGTTATTAGGCAATATAGCAAGGTATCAGGCTACAAAATCAATGTACAAAAATCAGTGGCATTTCTCTATGCAAACACTAAATCTGAAGAAGAAGAAGACATCCAGAAATCACTCCCACTCACTGTTGCAACAAAATCAATGAAATACCTAGGAGTAAAGCTGACCAAAGAAGTGAAAGACTTGTATACTGAATACTATGAGTCACTCTTCAAAGAAATAGAAACTGATATCAAGAAGTGGAAAGAATTCCCATGCTCATGGATTGGAAGAATAAATATTATCAAAATGAATATTCTCCCAGAGGTATATACAAATTTAATGCAATGCCCATCAAAGTTCCACCAAGCTTCTTTAAGATAATAGAACAAAAACTACATTCATTTATCTGTAACCAGAAAACACCTAGAATTGCCAAAACTATCTTGAGGAAAAGAAACAGAAATGGAGGCATCACACTCCCAGATCTCAAACTATATTATAAAGCCATTATCATCAAAACAGTATGGTACTGGAACAAAAATAGGCACACAGACCAGTGGAACAGAATTGAAAGCCCAGAACTAAACCCCTACACTTATGTACATCTAATCTTTTATAAGGGGGCTCAAAGTCTTAAATGGAAGAAGGAGGCTCTCTTCAATAAATAGTGCTGGGAAAACCAGGTTATAACATGCAGAAGAATGAAATTGAACCACCTTATCTAGCCAGAAACAAAAATCAACTCCAAATGGATCAAAGACCTGTATGTCAGACAGGAAATTATTAAATACTTAGAGGAAAATGTGGTGAAACACTTTCCCACCTAAACCTCAGGGACATCTTTGATGAAACAAACCCAATTGTGAGGAAGACTAAAGCACAAACAAACCAATTGGACTACATCAAATTGAAAAGCTTCTGCACAGCCAAAGAAACTATCACACAAACAAAGAGACCCCTCACAGAATGGAAGAAGATCTTCACATGCCAAACATCAGACAAGAGACTAATCACCAAAATATACAAAGAGTTCAGCAAACTTAGCACCAAAAAAGCAACTAACCCCACCCAAAAATGGGCAGAGGATATGAACAAGACATTCACTTCAGAGGAGATCCAAAAGGCTAACAAACATATGAAAAACTGTTGCAGGTCGCTGATTGTCAGAGAGATGCAAATAAAGGCAACATTGAGATACCACCTCACCCCTGTGAGAATGGCATACACCAAAAAGGACAGCAGTACCACATGCTGGAGAGGCTGTGGGGACAGAGGAACCCTTCTGCACTGCTGGTGGGATTGTAAATTGGTCCACTCTCTGTGGAGAGCAGTCTGGAGAACTCTCACAAGGCTGGACATAGACTTTCCATATGACCCAGTAATTCCTCTCCTGGGGATATACCCCAAGGATTCCATAATGCCCAACCAAAAAGATTGTGTACATCTATGTTCATAGCAGCACAATTCATAATAGCTAAAACCAGGAAGGAACCCAGGTACCCAACAGCAGATGAGTGGCTGAGAGAGCTGTGGTACATATACACAATGGAATACCATGCAGCTATTAAGAACAATGAGCCCACCTTATCTGATCCATTTTGGACAGAGCTAGAAGGAATTATGTTAAGTCAGCTAAGTCAGAAAGATAAAGATGAGTATGTGATGTCCCCACTCATCAACAGAAGTTGAGAAAGAAGAAAAGAAAGGGGAACTAAAAGCAAGATCTGATTAAATCGAGAGCAGGGCACCAAAGTAAAAACCCTGTGTTGAAGGGGAGAGTGGCCATTGGGCTTCACGGCATGGCGAGGGGTGGGGGAGCGGGGGTGGGTGGTTGGGATAGGACACAGTCTTTTGGTGGTGGGAGTGGTGTTTATGTACAATCCTATTAAAGTGTAGACATATAAACCACTATTTAATTAATATGAGAGGTGAAAATCTGATGATATGTCTAGAACTTCTTAAAACACAGACTGAGTCTTTTTAATACATAGGATGTTTTTGATATGTTGTCTCTCCCAAAAGCCTGGACCAGGGAGAACAGAAGCAACAGGTAGCACAGCCTTATACAAGATGCTGGGTATTATACCCCTAACCCTATCAAAGGGATTTTCTAAAGTTAACCCTATCACCAAATAATGTGATGATAACAATAACTATCTATTGTCTTCTTGAACCCTAAGACAACTGGAACCTCACATTTCCACTATAGAGCCAATATTTCCCCCAGTCCTGGAACATTAGGGCGGGTCCCACTTTTCTGCATGCTGCTTTCAATTCAAATCAAATAATATTGCATCCGTGGATCGCAACCCAATCAACGCAACGAGTGCCACCCAAGCATGCTTCACTTCAAACTGTGACCAGAGACTTCAGGTGTGGAATGACAACCCTTCAGCTTCATCACTCGGGTGAGACCTTTCCTTTCATAGTATTCTCTAATTCCATTCCAGATGTTCCACTCCCCAATAAAGTCCCCAAACACAGATATAGTCCCGGTCCCCTGAAATAGTGCATAGGTTCAACTGTGCCCATAAACTAGGGGAAAAATATATACCTGAAAGCAGAAGTACACAAGTGCCTGTAGGGAATACCCCCAACACTTCATCTGCACTATTCCAGTCTTTAGGTCCATGATTGTTCAACAATTTGTTTGGCTTTGTATGTTAACTCTCTTTTCAACCACCAGGTTCTGGATGCCAGCATGATGCCAACCAGACTTCCCTGGACTGATGACCCCACCAATGTGTCCTGAAGCCCCGCTTCCTCAGAGCCCCACCCTACTAGGGAAAGAGAGAGGCAGACTGGGAGTATGGACCGACCAGTCAACGCCCATGTTCAGCAGGGAAGCAATTACAGAAGCCAGACCTTCCACCCTCTGCAACCCACAACGACCCTGGATCCATACTCCCAGAGAAATAGAGAATGGGAAGGCTATCAGGGGAGGGGCTGGGATATGGAGATTGGGTTATGGGAATTGTGCGGATTTGTACCCCTCTTATTCTATGGTTTTGTTAATGTCTCCTTTCTGTATCAAAGACTCAGCCTGTGGTCTGTGCATCAAAAAGTTTGAGACATTCAATCAATTTTTTCCCCTCTCATATGAATTAAATAGTTATTTAAATGACTACAGATTAATTGGAGTGTACATAAACACTGTTCCCTCAAACAAGAGACTGTGTCCCATCCCACTGCATCGCACTCACCCCACCCGTCGCACACCCCATGAAATCGAACATACACCCTCACCCTTAATACAGGGTTTTTACTTTGGTCCTCTACTCCAAGTTTAGTCAAATCCTGCTTTGAGTTTCCCTCTCTGTTCTTCTTTCTCAACTTCTGTTTATGAGTGAGATCATTCCATATTCATCTTTATCTTTCTGACTTAGGTCACTTAACGTAATTCCTTCTAGTTTCATCTGAGATGGGTCAGAGAAGGTGGGCTCATTGTTCTTAATAGCTGCACAGTAGGAATATACATTCTAAGTGAGGTGAACACAATAAAAATAGGAAAGAACAACATGCAAATAGGTGAGGGAATTAAATGACAAAAAAGCCCTATCAAATGTTTGTTAATCAAGATCAACATCTTAAAAAGTAAGAAAAGGCTTTCCTAGATAATCAATGCTAGTTATTACACACATGATAACCACAAAACAAAACAGGGAACAGAAATTTACAGAAAGCACAAGAAAAATCAGTGAGGAATTCACCACAGAAACTCATCCACATAAAAGGTCAGATATAAACAAATGGGCAAAGATTCAACAATTTAAAATAAACTAAAAAGAAAAATCAGAATGGACATAAGTAAACCACATACATCAATAATCACTCTAAATGTAAATGGACTAAATTTACCTGTCAAAAGACTAAGATTGCTAAATGGATTAAAGAACAGGATCCAACGATTATATGTCTTCAGGACACACACACACACACACACACACACACACACACACACAAGACATATGGAAATTTAGTATAAGAGGCTGGAGCAAGAAGTTCCAAGCTAGTAACTCACAATAAAAGTGCAGGGACAGCTATTATGTTCTCTGATAAAATAGACTTTCAGGCCAAAAAAGCAATCAGGGACAGAGAAAGACACTACATAATGGTTAAAGGACTAATCAAACAAAAATATATAATCATCATAAATATATATATGACCTAAACTTAGAAGCACACAAATATCTAAAACAAAAACTTACTAAATTGAGAGACACTGACAGCAACACAATAATACTTGAGAAGACTGTTTTGTATATATCTATTAGGTCCATTTCATCTATGGTTTTATTTAAGATCACTATTGCTCTATAGATTTTTTTTTGTCCAGATGTTCTGTCTCTTGACATACTTGACAACAGGAGACAGAACATCTGGACCAAATAAATCTATAGATCAATATCGATCTTAAATGAAACCATAGATAAAATGGATCTAATAGATATATACAGAACTTTCCATCCCAAAAGTAATGAATACACAAATCTTCTCAAGTACACATGGAACATTCACAAGGATTGATCATATGCTGGGTGACAAAGACATTCTAAACAAATATGTAAATATTAAAATTACAAGATACATCCTCTCAGACCATGAATCCACGAAACTAGAAATCAACCAAAAAAGAAAATTTCCCCAAATCCCAGAGACTAAACAGTATGCTGCTGAACAATATAGGACTCATTGAAGAGATAAAAAAAGCAAAGTAATAGTTACTTCGATACCAATGAAAATGACGAAACCAGCTTTCAGACCCAATGGGATGCAGCAAAAGAAGTCCTGAGAGGGAAGTTCATAGCAACACAGGACCACATTAACAAACAGGAGAAATCACTAGTAAACCATCTAACAACCTACCCCAATCAACTAGAAGTGGAGCAACAAAAAGACCCAACAGTCAGTAGGAGACAGAAAATAGTCAAAATCAGAGCAGAAAACAGTGAAATAGAAAACAAGAAGACCATTAGGAAGATTAATGAAACCAAGAGCTGGTTCTCTGAAAGAATAAGTAAAGTAGATAAGCCACTAGCTACACTCACTAACAGAGGAGAGAATGCTATGGTAAAATCACTAAAAAATGACAGAGGATATATTACAACAGATTAGGTAGATATTCAAAGGATTATACAAAAATATTAAGGACATCTACATGGAATCAAATTTGACAACTTAGAAGAAATGGACACATTCTTAGAATTATGCGAACTGCTAACCTTGACACAAGAGGAAGTAGATAAACTTAACAGGCAATCATTAGTAAATAAATTGAAACAGTAATCAAAAGCTTACCCAAGAATAAATTTATGGCCCCAAAATTTGCAAAGAAAAACTAATACTCATCCTCTTCAAACTCTTCCAGAAAACAGAAGAAGAGGGAACACTCCCAAACACTTCCTATGAGGCTCACGTCACTTGATCCCTGAAGCAGGAAAGGACCCCACCAAGATAGAAAACTATACACATATATCCCTAATGAACATGGATGCAAAGATCCTCAACAAAACCTTGGCTAATTGAATCCAACAACACATTAAGAGAATAATCCACCAAGATCAAGTTGGACTCATCCCTGGGAAACAGAAATGGTTCAGTATATGCAAGTCAATCAATGTAACTGATTATATCAACAGAAAGAAAGATAAAAATCACTTAAGTTTATCAATTGGTGGAGAAAAAGCATTTGGCAAAGTTCAACACTCATTTACAATAAAGGTCCTTGATAAACTGGAGGTGGAGGGAAAATTCCTTAATATAATAAAGGCCATATATAATAAACCCATGGCTAACATCATAGTCAATGGGGAAAAATTGAAAGCTTTCTCCCTAAAATCAGGAACTAGACAAGGATGCCCACTCTCACCTCTTTTACTCAACATAGTCTTAGAAGTCCTTGCTATCACAATCAGACAAGAAAGGGATATCAAAGGAATATATGACAGGATGAAGTTAAACTCTTATTATTTGCAGATGATATGTTTGTGTACTTAGGAGACCCTGGAAACTCTGCCAAGAAACTATTGGAAATCATCAATGAATTCTGTAAAGTAGCAGGCTACAAAATCAATACCCATAAGTCAGTGGCATTTTTCTATACAAAAGATGGGTCACAGGAAACAAAACTGAAGGAAACAATCCTATTTATAATAGAATCCAAAAAGATTGAATACCTAGGAATAAATCTAACAGGGGATGTAAAGGACTTTTTCAAGGAAAACTATAAGACACAGTTAAAAGAAATAGAGGATAACACAAAAAGATGAAAGATCATCCCCATGTTCATAAATTGGAAGAGTAAATATCATTAAAATGGCAATTCTGCCAAAGGCAATCTATAGATTCAATGCAATTCCTATTAACATCACAATGACATATTGCAAGGAAATAGAACAAATTATTAAAAAATTTGTGTGGAATATTACAAAGCCACAGATAGCAAAAGCATTCCTAAGGAAGAAGAAGAAAAATGGGGCATCACAATACTTGACTTTAGGTTATACTATGAAGCAGTAGTAGTTAAAACAGTGTGGTATTGGAACAAAAATGGTCATATGGAACAGGATAGAGTCCAGAACTCAATCTACAAATATACAAGCACCTCATATATTTCAAAGGGGCCATATCTGCCCTATGGATAAAGGAAAGTCTCTTTAAAAAAATGGTGTTGGCAGAATTGGACAGCCATATGTAGAAAATGAAACTAGACCACAAATAAACATCATACACCAAAATTAACTCAAAATGAATGAACGATCTGGATGTTAGATCTGGAAGTATAACATACATAGAAGAAAATATTGGTGAAATATTTCATGATAGCAACACTGAAGTTACATTTGGAGACTTCCCCCCATGGGCAAGGGAATCAAAACCAAAATTGAACAGATGGGACTATATAAAATTAAAAGGCTTCTATACATCAAAAGAAAACTTCATAAGGATAAGCAGAAAATCTAGCAACTGGGTGAACATATTCTCACACCATAATTCAGGTTGATATCAAACATCTATAAAGAACTCATACAACTTAACAAAAAAAAAAACAATAAAAAAGTAGGAAGAAGATATGAATAGACAATTCTCTAAAGAAGAAAGATACATGGCCCACAAACATATGCAGAAATGCTCTAATTCACTCATCACCAGAGAAATGGACATTAAAACCATGTTGAGATACAACGTCACACCTGTGAGAATGGGCTTCATCAATAAAACAGGAAGATTCTTGTGGAGAAAAAGGGACTCTATTACACTGCTGGTGGGAATGAAAATTGGTACAAACACTATAGAGAACAGTATGGAGAATCCTTAAGCAAATACAGATGGAAATTCCTTATGATCCAGCAATTCTACTCCTAGCCATTTATCCAAAAGGGTTTAATAACATTAATTCAAAGAGATATATGAACCCCTGTGTTCTATAGCTATATTATCCACAATAGCCAAAATTTGAAAGCAACCAAAATGCCCCTCAACAAAAGATTGGATAAAAAATACTATGGGACATATGTTAAGTGGAGTATTACTCATTAATAAAAAAGATAATTTGACATCCTTTGGCATAAAATGGATGGAACTTGAGAACATTATGCTTAGTGAAGTACGCAAAGAGCTAAAAGAAAACTACAATATAGCTTCACTCATATGTGGGATTTAGAGAACTGAACACATATAAATAAACAACCAGATACAACACAACCCATATGTAAATTGGAAAACTATAGTGGGGGCCACAGACTTCTGATGGGAAGAAAGGTGTGAAAATTTAATCCTATTGATTTATATTCTCATAAATCACTATTAATATGAAATGTCAGGGGGGAATAGATTTAATATTTCAAGCTCTCTAACTGCCTAGACCACAGCCCTAAGCACAAATATTTGCTTTAGCCTAAAAAATTAATATATTAGATCTGCAAGATGATCAAACTCTAATAATAGGATTAAATTGTTCAAGGGGCTCTAAAAATGTATCTGCAAATATAGCTCTTTAAACATCTAAGTCAATTAAAAATTTAGGCCAAACAGATCGTGACCATTTGGCTCTGTAAGTATCCAAAATACAAAGATGTTCGGATACTTCTAAAAAGATATAAATCATAGTAAAGTCAAGTATATTAATATAGATACTAACCATTGGATCATCATAGAAAAACCAACCCCCCCAACCAACCTGGCTATAATAACAATCAATTATTGACATTCCAAACTCTTTCTAAGCCTATAAAAAAAGCCTGTTGCATATACCCCTTTCCCATATTAGGGAGCTACTCTCTTCCCTGATCCAGCTTCCTGTTCCTTCTCTAGTGATAACATCATCTCCCCAGACAATAACTTGGATTCACCTGCATATCAGATTTCAGGCTCAGGGGAAAAAAAAACTAGTATAGCCTCAGGCCTTTTGTAATATAACTAAAATATCCCTACTAGGTATCTACAAAATGGATGACTCCCCAACACTTCATCTGCACTATTCCAGCCTTTGGGTCCATAATTGTTCAACAATTTGGCTTTGTATGATAACTGTCTTTTCAGCCACTAGGTTCCAGATGCTGGCATGATGCCAACCAGACTTCCCTGGATAAATGACTCCACCAATGTGTCCTAGAGCTGTGCTTCCCCAGAGCCCCAACCTACTAGGGAAAGAGAGAGGCAGGCTGGGTGTATGGATTGACCAGTCAACGGCCATGTTCATCGGGGAAGCAATTACAGAAGCCAGACCTTCTACCTTCTGCATCCCATAATGACCTTGGGTCCATACTCCCAGATGGGTAAAGAATAGGAAAGCTATGGATGGGATGGGATATGGAGATCTGGTGGTGGGAACTGTGTGGAGTTGTACCCCTCTTATCCTATGGTTTTGTTAATGTCTCCTTTTTAAAAATACTTATTCCCTATTGTTGCCCTTGGTTTTTTATTGTTATAGTTATTATTAATGTCATTGTTGTTGGATAGGACAGAGAGAAATGGAGAGAGGAGGGGAAGACAGAGAGGGGAGAGAAAGATAGACACCTGCAGACCTGCTTCACCACTTGTGAAGTGACTCCTCTGAAGGTGGGGACCTGGAGGCTCAAACCAGGATCCTTATGCCGGTCCTTGTGTTTTGTGCCACATGCGCTTAACCCACTGCGCTATTGCCCAACTCCCAATGTCTCCTTTTTATAAAACAACATCAACAACAAAAACACTTGCATTTTCTTTAAGACCCTCATTTCTCCTAGTTCTGGTACCTCTAAGATTATGCTCATAATTCTTGATATTTCTTCTCTATGATTCCTTACCACTATACTGCCTCTGTTACTTTCAACCAAATTGCTACTGGTGCTGCCACCCACATTATGCTGCTACTGTAACCAGAGATACAGAGCCTGAGAATTCAACCACGAAACTCATCAAATCTAGTGAGATCTTTCCTAGCACATGGGATTACCTACATCCACATCATTTAACTAATTAACAGATACTAGATATAGGCTAGCGTTTAGGGTACTGGGTATAGGTGTACATGTATCAATAAACAAGGGGCAATTATATAACTCAAAATTAAAGTCCTAACTAATATATGAAATGCCTAAAGAATGCATCATAAATTCTCTAATCTATTGGACTTACATCAAACTAGCTGGACAGAAAGACCTAAAGAAGACAGACCCCCAAAACCTAATTCTGTTTGGGTTCAACAAATAATAATTAATACTTAAACAACTGGGAGAAAATTTAAGGTCATCAGATAAAGAGAAGAATATAAAAGGCAAGAGACTGGCCCACTTAATAATGGCCCTTTTGGTCAATAGCACATCACCTCATCATCTGGGAATATAGTTAGGGAATCCTTGGACTTCCACACAAATATAATGGGCCTAGACCTTTAAGTGATTCCTCTCCCAACCACTACTGGTCACTTCCATCAGGAGCGGTATCATAAGCCCTCATGTGGGCCCTCCCAGGACCTTGCCCTTAGTATAAAGCAATGATGGTAGGGATAGCCCCAGTCTCTGAAGGGAAATTGGGGTATCCTGCTTTGCCACTTGAGGAATAGTGGTCCTGAAATGAGTACAACTGCAATGTTCCCAGCTGTGACTATGAGCTCTGAGCTCAGGCCAACAGGGACACAGAGGTTACACAGGTTCTGGTGAATATATATGTATATGTATATGTATATGTATATGTATATGTATATGTATATGTATATGTATATGTATATGTATATGTATATGTATATATATTGTACTGGGTCAGGTGGATGGAGATAAATAGTTAATGCTATCCACAGAATTTTTTTCAAGAATGGAAGCTACTCTCTGCTTTAATCCAACTTTCTATCCCTTTTCTTTACTCTGACACCATTATCTCAGACAATATTTTTATCTAACTTCAGGCTAGCTCTCAAACTCAAGCAAAACTCTCAAAATTGTGTGCCCCTAGGAACATGCATAAAATGGATTCCTGCATGTCTACCCCTCACCACAGGGTTTTTACTTTGATGCCCTACTTACAATTTGGTCAGGTCCTGCTTTTAGTTTCCCTTTCAGATCTTCTTACTCAACTTCTGTTGATGAGTGAGATCATCCCGTACTCAAGGGGTAGACATGCAGCTTCCAAGGACAGTGGGGGGTGGGAGTGAGTTGGAGGGATGGGTCACAGTCTTTTGGTGGTGGGAATGGTGTTTATGTATACTACTAGTAAAATGTAGTCATATAAATTACTAGTTAATTAATATGAGGGGCAAAATTAATTGTATGTCTCGAAGTTTTTCAAAACACAAACTGAATCTGTGTAATTGATATGCAGACTCTCTCAAAAGCCTAGACCAAGTAGATCAGAAGCAACCAATAGCACAGCTATATACAAGATACTGGGTACTGTAACCCTAACAAAAGGACTTTTCAAAGTTAACCCAATTACCAAATAATGTGATGATAACATTAACTATCGATTGTCTTTTTGAACCCTAAGACAGCAGGAACCTCACATCTCCACTATAGAGCCTCTACTTCCCCCAGTCCTGGAACCCTTGGATAGGGCCCACTTTCCCGTATGCCTCTCCCAATCCATATAAAATAATATTGCATCTGCCGATCACAACCTAACCACCACAACGATTGCCACCTCAACATGCTTCACTTCAGACTGTGTCCAGAGACTTCACGTGTGGAATGACAACTCTTCAGCTTCATTACTCAGGTGAGACCTTTCCTTTCATAGTATACTCTAATTCCATCTCAGGTGGTTCACTTTCTAACAAAGTCCCAAAACCTAGATATACACCAGTTTCTGTGAGAGACAGAGCATATGTTCACATGTATCCGTAAACTACTGCAAAATATATACCTGAAAGCAGAAGTACACTAGAGTTTGCAGTGAGTACCCCCCCCCCCAACACTTCCTCTCCACTATTCCAAGCTTTGGGTCCATGATTGCTCAACAATTTGTTTGGCTTCGTATGTTAACTGTCTTTTCAGTCACCAGGTTCCAGATGTCATCAGGATGCCGGCCAGACTGAAGACCCCACCAATGTGTCCTGGAGCTCAGCTTCCCCAGAGACCCACCCTACTAGGGAAAGAGAGAGGCATACTGGGAGTATGGACCGACCAGTCAACGCCCATGTTCAGCAGGGAAGCAATTACAGAAGCCAGACCTTCTACCTTCTGCAACCCACAACGACCCTCGGTCCATGCTCCCAGAGGGATAGAGAATGGGAAAGCTATCAGGGGAGGGGGTGGGATATGGAGATTGGATGGTGGGAATTGTGTGGAATTGTACTCCTCCTACACTATGGTTTTGTTAATTAATCCTTTCTTAAATAAAAAAAAAATGGATTCCTAGCTTTCTTTGATCCTAAGATCCCAAATTTCATCTGCTCTATCCCTACTTTTTAGATCCTGTTCATTAATGATTTTTTATTATTTATTATTTTTTTAAATTTCTTTATTGGGAGATTCATGTTTGACAGTAAATATAACAGTTTGGACATGCATAACTTTCCTCAGTTTTCCACATAACAATGCAACCCCCACTAGGTCCACTGTCATCTTTTTCCAGGACCTGTACTCTTCCCCACCCCCCACCCCCAAGCCCCAGAGTCTTTTAATTTGGTGCAATACACCAACTCCAGTTAAGGTTCTACTTATGTTTTCTCTTCTGATCTTGTTTTTTAACTTCTGCCTGAGAGTGAGATCATCCCATATTCAATCTTCTGTTTCTGACTAATTTCACTTAACATGATTTCTTCAAGCTCCGTCAAAGATGGGATGAAAATAGTTGAGTGGTATTCCATTGTGTATATATACCACAACTTGCTCAACCACTCATTTGTTGTTGGACACCTGGATTGCTTCTGGGTTTTGGCTGTTACAATTGTGCTATGATGAACATGGGTATACACAAATTTCTTTGGATAGGTGTGTTGGGTTCCTTAGGATATATCCCCAGGAAAGGAATTGCAGGATCATTTCTAGCCTTCTAATAGTTCTTCAGACTGCTCTCCACAGAGGTTGGAGTAATTTACATTCCCACCAGCAGTGCCGGAGGCTTCCTTTGACACCAGAACCTCTCCAGCATTTTTGTTGCTGCTACCTTTTCTGATGTATGACATTCTCACAGGAGTGATGTGGTAACTCATTGTTGTCTTTATTTGCATTTCTCTGGCAATCAAAGATTTAGAGCATGTTTTCATGTGTTTTCCGGACTTTTGGATCTATTCTGTGGTGAATATTCTGTCCATGAGCTCTCCCCGTTTTTTGATGGGGTCATTTGTTTTCTTGTTGAGTTAGGCAAGTTCTTTATATATTTTGGTTATTAGCCTCTTGTCTGATGTATGGCATGTAAAGATCTTCTCCCATTCTGTGAGGGTTCTCTTTAAGTAGTGGCTTCTTTTGCTGTGCAGAAGTTTTTTAATTTGATATAGTCCCATAGGCTTAGTGTCAATTAAATTTAATTTGATATAGTCCCCAAGGCCTTAGTCTTCTTTCTAGTTGGATATATTTCATTGAAGATGTCTTTAAAATTTATGCAGAAGAGAGTTCTGCTAATATTTTTCTCTAAGTATCTGATAGTTTCTAGTCTAACATTCAGGTCCTTGATCCACTTGGAACTTACATTTATTTATTTATTTATTTATTTATTTATTTTCCCTTTTGTTGCCCTTGTCATTTTTTATTGTTGTTGTAGTTATTATTTTTGTTGTTACTGATATCATCTTTGTTAGATAGGACAGAGAGAAATGGAGAGAGGAGGGGAAGACAGAGAGGGGGCAAGAAATACACCTGCAGACCTGCTTCACTCCTTGTGAAGCAACACCCCTATGGGTGGGGAGCTGGGGGCTTGAACCAGGATCCTTAAGCCGGCCTTTGTGCTTTGCACCATGTGCACTTAACCCGCTGCGCTACTGCCCAACTCCCGAGCTTACTTTTCTATTTGATGAAATATAGTGTTTCAGTTTCATTCTTCTGCATGTTTCAAACCATTTTTTCCAGCACCATTTGTTGAAGAGACTCTGCTTTCCTCATTTAATAGTCTGGGCACCTTTGTCAAACATTAGATGTCCATAGGTGTGGGGGCTCTCAATTGTATTCCACTGGTCAGTTTGTCTATTCATTTTTCAGTACCAAGCAGTTTTGATGACAATGGCCCTATAATACAATTTGAGATCTAGGAGTGTGATGCCTCCAGTTTTGTTCTTTTTTCTCAAGATTGTTTTGACAATTCTAGGTCTTATCTGGTTCCAGATAGACATTTGGAGCAATTGTTCTATTCTAAAAATGTGGTTGAGATCTTGATGTGGATAGCATTAAATTTGTATATGGCTCTGGGTGGTATATTCTTTTGATTATGTTAATTCTTCCAACCCATGAACATGGAATATCTTTCTACTTCTTTGTGTCTTTTTCAATTTCCTTGAGTAGTGACTCATCATTTTCTGTATAAAAGTCTTTCACTTCTTTGGTTAGGTTTATTTCTAGATATTTTATTTTTGTTGTTGTTGCTATAATAAAAGGTATTGATTTCTGGATTTCAGCTTCTTCTAACTTAGTGTTTACATAGAGGAATGACACTGTCTTTTGTATGTTAATTTTGTAGCCTGACACCTTACTATATTGTCTTCTTCTTCTAGCGTTTGCCCTTCTTCCGTAGCCAGTCAACAGCGTCAGGTTGAGCCTGATGTAAAGTTTCGAGACCTCCTTTGAATCTGGAGAGGTGGCAGTCGTTGACTATGTGGGTCATAGTCTGTCTGTAGCCGCAGGGACAGTTCAGGTCGTCTCTGGCTCCCCAGCGATGGAACATAGCGGCGCACCGGCCATGGGCCCAATCATAATGTGCTAGATCAAAGCCGGGTGACGCTTTCAGGGGTCTGTGATGAGGTGTTTGTTCTTTACCTCAGCTGATTTCCAACTCTGTTTCCAAGAGTCTGGAACAGAGAAGTTCAGTGTAGGCATAGGGGACCAGATTGGGTGACGAGACATCAAGCGTTGGACAGGGTGGGCGAAGATATCCGCGTATATTGGCAGGTGCGGTTGAGCATAGACATGGGAAATGAACTTAGATGATGCTGCATCCCGACGAATATCTGGCGGGGCGATGTTGCTAAGAACTGGCAGCCATGGAACCGGGGTGGAACGGATGGTTCCAGAAATTATCCTCATGGAGGAATATAATTTGGAATCGACAAAGTGGGCATGGGGGCTATGGAACCATACTGGGGCACAGTATTCTGCAGTGGAATAGCATAATGCCAGAGATGATGATCGTAGTGTGGAAGTGCTTGCACCCCATGAGGAGCTGGCCAGTCTTGCAATGATGTTATTCCTTACGCCCACCTTTGCTGCAGTTTTTATGAGATGTTTGTGAAATGACAGAGTGCGATCGAGAGTAACGCCAAGATAGACTGGCTGGGCTTCATGCCGGATTCTCGTATCGCCAAGCTGCACATTAAGCTCATGTGAGGCCGAGGCATGGTGTAGATGGAAAACAGATGATACCGTTTTTGCAGTGCTAGGGATTAGTCGCCATTTTTTACAGTAATCAGATATCAGAGAAATATATTTCATGAGTGTCTCCTCGAGGATGTCGAACTTGGATGCCTGAGTTGCACAGCAGATCTCATCGGCGTAGATGAACTTCCTTGAAGAAGTTTCTGGGAGGTCATTGATATAAATATTAAATAGCGTAGGAGCCAGAACAGAGCCCTGGTGGAGGCCACTTGAGACAAGTCTCCATCTGCTAGACTTGTCACTCAGATGCACCCGGAATCTTCTCTTTTGGAGAAGAAACGATATAGTATTGGCCACCCATGGAGGCAAGCATCTTGAGATCTTGACCAGGAGACCACGGTGCCAAACCGTGTCATAGGTTGCTGTGAGATCAACAAAGACAGCACCCGTCTTTAAATTCTTCTGGAATCCATTTTCAATGTAAGTTGAGAGGGCCAGGGCTTGTTCGCAGGTAGATCTTCCTGGGTGGAAACCAGCTTGGGGTTGCATTGGATCAACCTTCCTGTGGTTCATCTCATGAGTACCCATTCCTTGGGGAAACTGACGATCCTTCCTAGCTGACTGAATCCACATGGATCCCAGTCACTTTAAGCCAGCAACTATATTGTCTATATTTATAACTATATTTGATGATTTCCAAAAGCTTCTTGCTGGATTCCTTAGGTTTTTCTTATACCATCATGTCATCTGAAAATAGGGAGAGTTTGAGTTCTTCTCTTTCAATCTGTATCCCTTTAATTCCTTGCTCCTGCCTGATGTTGGCTGTAGGTTTGCCATATACAGACTCCACTATCTTAAGGAATGAAAATTCCTTATCTATTCCTATTTTTGTAGCATTTTCATCATAAAGTGATGTTGTGTTTTGTCAAAGGCTTTCTCTGCATCTATTGATATGACCATGTGGTTTTTGCTCTTACTTTTATTGATGTGGTGGATCATGTTGATTGATTTACATATATTAAACCAATGTTGCATCCCTGGGATAAACCCACTTGGTTATGTCATTAACCATTTTGTCTCATTTTCTGTCCTGCCACCTCCCAGAAAACAAGTTGCCAATGATACGATGATTCCATCCTCTCTGCATAGATGACCTTACCAGTGTGTCCTGGAAAGTTGCCTCTCCATAGGTCTGGCCCACTAGGAAAAGAGAGAAACAGGCTGATTGTATGGATTGACCTGCTAATGCCTATGTCCAGTGGATAAGCAATTACAGAAGAATTCCTATCTTCTGCACCCCAAAAACAACCTTGATCCATACTCTCAGTAGGGGAGAAGTGATAGGGAGAAGAGGATGAGAGGGATCTGAACTCTAGCTCCATCAGCACCCAGAGAGAGAGGAGGAAAAGGAGAGGGACATATGGAGGTAGAAATGTTTTGACAAGTGCCTTGGAGGGGAAGAGGATTAGATCAGGAAGTAAACAGGGCAATTATGTATAAATGTAGACAGGTAGTTGTAGACATTATGGCTGACCCATATGGTGGTTTGCAGTGGGGTAACTGAAGATTCAGAACCCTGGTGGTGGGAGTGGATTGGATTTATACCCTTGTTGACATGTAATTTTGTAAATCAGTAATAAAATTTTAAAAATAATTACAATAATAAATAAATCTCTGGGGATGGTGGGGGGGCTCAGGTCCTGGAACATCAGGGCAGAGAAGGACCTAGTGGGAGTTGAATTGTTATGTGGAAAACTGAGAAATGCTATGCATGTACAACTATTGTATCTTTTTTTTTCCCTCCAGGGTTATTGCTGGGCTTGGTGCCTGCACCATGAATCCACCGCTCCTGGAGGCCATTTTTCCCCCTTTTTGTTGCCCTTGTTGTAACCTTGTTGTGGTTATTATTATTGCCATTGTTGATGTTGTTTGTTGTTGGATAGGACAGAGAGAAATGGAGACAGGAGGGGAAGACAGAGAGGGGGAGAGAAAGATAGACACCTGCAGACCTGCTTCACCGCCTGTGAAGCGACTCCCCTGCAGGTGGGGAGCCGGGGGCTCTAACCCAGATCCTTACGCCAGTCCCTGTGCTTTGTGCCACATGCGCTTAATCCACTGCGCCACCGCCCCACCCCATAACTATTGTATCTTATTGTCAACTGTATTGTTTTCACAATAAAGAAATAAAAGTAAACAAATAACTAGCCAAACTTTCTCTAAGACTTTGTGAGGACTATAGTGATTATCATTGAGTGAGGAAACAGAATTTTAGTGGTGGGCATGATATGGAACTATATCCACGTAATTTTATAATCTTTGAGGTCAGGCAGTGGTGCCCCTGGCTGAGTGCACATGTTATAATGCACAAGGCTCCAGGTTCAAACCGCTGGTCCCCAACTGCAGGGGTAAACCTCAGGAGTGGTGAAGCAGGACAGCAGGTGTCTCTCTCTTCCTCACTCCTTCTCTATCTCCTCTACCCTCTGGATTTCTATCATTAGATCATGAATAAAATTAGTGGAACCAAGATGGCAACTTGGAGACAACACCCATTGCAAATTCCAGAAAGAAGCAGCTTTCAACCCAGGACTCTCAGGAGAGAGAAAAATTTCTGACCATCAGTGGTAAGGGAGAGCCAGGGCTGGTCGGGGTAACACCAAAAAAGAGTCCTATAACCTACTCTTTGGCTGGCAAACAGAGGACAAAAGGACAAAGGAAAGGAGGATCTTTGGCTTGGCTATTTTTTAATTCACCCTGTGCCCTCACCCCAAAACCAGCCCCCAGGGGCTGCCCAGCTGCTCCTAGCAGGCTAGATATTTTCTTCACCAAGATTCCTAGCCCAGGAGGTGTGGGGTGCCTTCCCAGCCTTTTTTTTCCTTTTTGAAAGGAACTGGAGCTATATTTGAGTGACAGAATACCTCACCAGTCAGGGCCTCAGCCCTGCCTGGGAAAGACTAGCTGGAGTTTTTTTATTTTTTATTTTTTTGATACTTCTTATAATGAATCAGAATAGGAGCCCAGAAGAAACTCCAAATCAGTCAGATGTAACCATAGATAAGAAAATTATGCAAGCAATAATAGACCTAATAATCACAGAAATGAAGACAACTATGGAGGAAAGGGATATCAGAAATAGGGAAACAACATATGAGACCTTTAAGTAAAATACTAGCTACCTCGAGGTAAACAGAGAACAGAAAGCTGAAATAGCTGAGCTAAAAGACCAATTAGCAGCACAAGCTAATACTATAACAGAACTGAAGAAAGAAGCTGAGGGAATGGAAAGCAGATTAACAGAAGCAGTAAACAGAATTAAGCAGACAGAGGATGATCTAGAGAAAACTAAGAAAGAGGTAAAAGAGCTCAAAAAGAGATTGAGAGACACTTAAAACAACAACAAAGACATATGGGATAATCTCAAAAGAAGTAACATTCGCATAATTGGTTTACCAGAGGAAGAAAGAAAGGAAGAGGAAGTAAACAACCTAGGGGAACTAACAGAAGGAACTACCCAGCCCTAAACAACAGAAAGGACATTAAGATTCAAGAGGTCCCGAGTGTCCTAAACAGAATCAACCCAGACCAAGACACATCATAGCTACAATGAAAAGAAGCAAGGATAAAGAAAGGATCCTAAAGGCTGCAAGAGAAAAACAAAAAATCACATACAGGGGAAAACCCATAATACTATCAGAAGACCTCTCCACTCAAACTTTAAAAGCCAGAAGAGAATGACAAGATATCTATCGAGCACTCAATGAAAAAGGGTTTCAACCAAGCATAATATATCCTGCTAGAATTTCATGCAGACTAGATGGAGGGATCAAAACCTTCTCCTGCAGGCAACAGTTAAAGGATGCCATTATCACCAAACCTTCCACGAAAGAGGTTCTTCTAAAAGATCTTCTATAAACAAGAAAATCACCAAATACTTGTCATATATCAGAGCAAATAAAAAATTGTTGAATAATGGCACTACAATACCTTAAATCCATAATATCAATAAATGCCAATGGGCTAAACTCATCCATTACAAGGAACAGAGTGGGTGGATGGATCAGAAAACACAACACAACCATATGCTGCTTGCAAGAATCCCACCTGACCCAAGAAGACAAACATGGACTTAAAGTGAAAGGATGGAAAACTATCATACAGGCTATTGGACCACGAAAACAGGCAGGAACAGCCATTCTGATCTCTGACACAATAGACTTTAAATTAAATAAAGTAATAAAAGATAGGCAAGGCCATTACATAATGATCAAAGGGTCATTCAACCAAGAAGATTTGCATCCAATGAGGTCCCATCTAAATACATCACACACATTCTGAAAGAACTACAAAAATACATCAATAGTAATACAATAATAGTGGGAGACTTTAACACCCCACTCTCACACTTAGACAGATAAACTAAGCAGAGAATCAACAAAGAAATAAGAAAATTAATCAAAGAGATGGACAGACTAGACCTCCTAGACATTTACAGAGTTTTTCACCCACCCCCAAACTGGAATACACATTCTTTTCAAATTCACAGAGCACATCCTCAAGGATATACCACATATTAGGCCACAAAGACACTATTAACAAATTCAAGAGCATTGAAATTATCCCAAGAATCTTCTCAGTCCACAGTGGAGTAAAGCTAACATTCAACAACAAACAGAAAATTACTAAAAGTAAAAAAAAATTGGAAACTCAACAATACGCTGCTTAATAACGACTGGGTCAAAGAGGCACTCAAGCAAGAATTTCAAATGTTTCTCAAAACAAATGAAAATGAAGACATGAGCTATCAGACAATTTGGGACACAGCTAAAGCAGTACTTAGAGGGAAACTCATAGCCATAAAAGCACACATTAGAGAACAAGGAAAAACACAAATAAACGACCTTACTACACACCTTAAGGATTTAGAGGAACAAAGGATCCCTAAAGCAACCAGACAGATGGAAATCACTAAATTTATAGCAGAAATAAACAACATCAAAAATAAGAAAACCATACAAAAGATCAATGAAGTCAAATGTTGGTTATTTTAAAAATTAAACAAAACTGACAACCCCCTAGCCAGACTCACTAAAAAAAAAAAAGAGAGAAGACTCAAATAAATACAGTTGTAAACTATAGAGGAGATACCACAACTAACACCACAGAAATCCAGAAAATTGTGCGAAATTTTTATGAAGAACTATACACCACCAAGCTAGAGAATATGGAAGAAATGGAAGAATTCCTAGATACATACCTTTCCAAAATTGAATCAAGAAGAACAACAAAGCCTAAATGAACCAATCACAGACAAGGAAATCAAAACAGTTATTAAGAATCTTCCCCACAACAAAAGTCCTGGACCAGACAGCTTTACAAATGAATTCTCAGAACTATCAGGAAACAGTTAAGACCTATACTTCTAAAACTTTTCCAAAAGATGGAAGAAATGGAAACACTCCCTTCCACTTTCTTTTTTTCTTTTTAATTTTTATTTATAAAAAGAAAACACTGACAAAAACCATAGGCTAAAAGGGGTATAACTCCACACAATCCCCATCACCAGATCTCCATATCCCATCCCCTCCCCTGATAGCTTTCCTATTCTTTAACCCTCTGGGAGTATGGACCCAAGGTCATTGTAGGATGCAGAAGGTGGAAGGTCTGGCTTCTTTAATTGCTTCCCTGATGAACATGGCCATTGACTGGTCAATCTATACTCCCAGCCTGCCTCTCCCTTTCCCTAGTAGAGTGGGGTCTGGGGATGCGGAGCTCCAGGACACATTAGTGAGGTTGTCTGTCCAGGGGAGTCTGGTCGGCATCACGCTGGCTTCTGGAACCTGGAGGCTGAAAAGCTAGCTAACATACAAAGCCAAACAAATTGTTAAACATGTACCTAAAGGCTGGAATAGTGCAGATGAAGTGTTGTGGGGTACTCACTGCAGACTTTTGTGTACTTTTGCTTTCAGGTATATATTTTGCCCTAGTTTATGGATACGTGTAAACATATGCTCTATCTCACGGGACCTAGTCTATATCTAGGTTTTGGGACTTTGTTAGGAAGTGAACCACCTGGAATGGAATTAGAGAATACTATGAAAGGAAAGGTCTCACCCACGTAATGAAACTGTCATTCCACACCTGAAATCTCTGGACACAGTCTGAAATGAAGCATGCTGAGGTGGTACTCATTGCGTTGGCTAGGCAGATGCAATATTGTTTGGTATGAATTGAGAGAAGCATGCAGGAAAGTGCACCCCACCCTAAGGTTCTAGGACTGAGGCAAATATAGGCTCTATAGCAGAAATGTGAGGTTCCTGCTTTCTTAGGGTTCAAGAAGACAATAGATAGTTATTGTTATAATCACATTACTTGGTAATTGGATTAACTTTGATAAATCCCTTTGTTAGGATTTGCTGTATAATACCCAACATCACCATAATTTATGTCCTTTGACATTATTTGTGTATAGCTGTGCCACTGGTTGCTTCTGTTCTCCCTGGTCTAGGCTTTTGAGAGAATCAGTATATCAAAGACTCAGCCTATGTATTAAAAAGAGTCTATGCTTTAAAAAGCTTGAGACATACAATCATTTTTCCCTTCTCATATTAATTAAATAATGATTTACATGACTATAATTTAATACTAGTGTACATACACCATTCCCACCACCAAAAGACCGTCTCCCATCCCACCAACCCCCAACTCCCCACCCCGCTGCCCCGGGAAGCCGAATATCCACCCTCAACCTCACCCCAGGGTTTTTACTTTGGTGTCCTACTCCAGATTTAGTCAAATCCTGCTTTTAGTTTTCCTTTCTGTTCTTCTTTATCAACTTTTGTTGATGAGTGGGATCATCCCATACTCATATTTATCTTTCTGATTTAGCTCGGTTAACATAATTCCTTCTAGCTATGTCCAAGATGGGTCAGAGAAGGTGCGTTCATTGTTCTTAATAGATGCATACTATTCCATTGTGTATATATACCACAGCTTTCTCAGCCACTCATCTGTTGTTGGGCACCTGGTTGCTTCCAGGTTTTAGCTATTATGAATTGTGCTGCTATGAACATAGGTGTACAAAGCTTTCCTATTCTTTATCCCTCTGGGAGTATGGTCATTATGAGGTGCAGAAGGTGGGAGGACTGGCTTCTGTAATAGCTTCTCCACTGAATTGGCATTGACAGGTTGTTCCATGCTCTCAGCCTGTCTCTCTTTTTCCCTAGTGGGGTGGGGCTCTGGGGAAGCGGGTTCCAGGACTCATTGTTGCGGTCATCTGCCCAGGGAAGTCCAGTTGGCATCATGTCAGCATCTGGAACCTGGTGGCTGGAAGAAGAGTTAAAATATAAAGCCAAACAAATTGTTGACTAATTATGGACATAAAGGATGGATTAGTGCAGATGAAGAGTTGGGGGGGGTCTCCATTCTTTAGATAGTTAGTAGTCCTTTTTTAGTTTTATTCCAAAGAGCCCAGGACTATACTAGTTTTTCTTTCTTTCTTTCTTTCTTTCTTTTTTTTTTTTTCCTGAGCCTGACATCTGATATGCAGGTAGATCCAAATTATTGTCTGAGGAGATGATGTCATGGCTGGAAAAAGGACCAGAAATCTGAATCAGGGAAGAGAGTAGCTCCCAAATATGGGAAAGGTGTACAAATATTGTTGACTGTAAACCCCACCGTTTTGATCTGATCTGAGGCCCATATTCAGCTTAGGAGTCTATGGAGCCTCTGCATCCATGTAGATCTGAACTCACATTCTGTGTTCATGAGTAGGAACATTCCAAGCTGTCACAATTTCAGGACCCATCTTCCTTAGCTGTAACATAGAGTATGTTGTCCAGCCTCCCTTCAGAGGATGGAACATTCACTATCATTGTTGATCCGAGTTGAGGGAAAGGTCCTATGAGGGCCCACAAAGGGATCTATGGTGTTGTTCCTGATAGAGATGACCAGCAACAATGGAGAGAGGGATCTATTCGAGGTCTAGGCCTGTCATATCTCTTTGGGAATCTTGGGACTCCTCGACTAGGGTTCCAATTGATGGGGTGGCCTGATAGTGATTAAAGAGTCATGATTAAAGTTTGCTAGTCTCTTCCCCTTATTCAGCTTTTGCAATCTTTACTTTGATAAGGTTAGCTTTGGAGTTTGTGAGTTAAGTATAATAGATAGTAGTTGAAGAGGGTATCTAAATCTAAGTAGACAGCATTTCATCATGAACTTTATGGTGTCTTTTCAAGTCCTTTCTATGCTTGCTGCATATATACTGACTCACTACAAGCTATTGTAAACTTTTGCTCTCTGGTATAAATTTTGTCCTAATATCATATGTTCACATGTGAACATATGACCTTTCTCATGGGATCTGGTCTATATCTATATTTTGGGACTTTTTTTAAAGGAATTGAACCACCTGAAATGGAATTAGAGCATTCTATGAAAGGAAAGGTCTCACCCAAATAAGGAGGCTGAAAGACTGACATTCCATTCCTGATGTCTCTGGCCACAGTCTGAAGTGAAGCTTGCTGAGGTGGTACTTGTTGTGTTGATTAGGCTGGGATTAGCAGATACAATATCATTTGGGAATCATTGAGGGAAGCATGCAGGAAATGTGAGCCCCACCCTAGAGGTTGTAAGACAGGGAAATATAGGCTCTATAGAAGAAGAGGAATTTCCTGCTGACTTAGGGTTTAAGAAGGCAATAGATAGTTGTTATTGTAATCAAATTATTTGGCAATTGAATTAACTTTGAAAATCCTTTTGTTAGGATTTTCTGTATCATACACAACAACACCATAATTTATGTTCTTTGACATTATTTATGTATAGCTGTGTGTTGTTGTGTGCGGGCCACGGAGAAGAGAGAGATGGGGTCTGGAGCGAAGAGGAAACACAAATCTTTATTTGCGCTGGCACCTCAGAGTTGGGTGCTAGAGAGGCAGGTTGGGCCACATGGAGGTAGCTAAAATGGCCGCCTCACACAGTAACCTTTCCTGTGTCTGAACACCGGAGTGAAGCGCTGGCAAGAGAGTGAGGTGCGGAAGAAGGGCTTTTATAGGAGTAGCTTTTGCGAGAATGGGAAGGGGGAGGAGTAACCATAGCACTCCAGGATAGGATAATAACTCTCGTGAGAATGGGAGGGAGGAGGAGTAACCAAAGCACTCCAAATATCGCGGGGATATAGACAATGCCCTGAGGGCACAACATGGCTGAACAGGCACTCCAAGAATGTCCCAAGTCTCACGGGAACTAGCAGTAGCCTGAGGGGACAACATGGCAGATGTGACTGCGTCGGCACAATTTCCCAGCATCTTCCCCTTTCCTTTTATCTAATGCCCAGGGCAACAGTGTGTAAAGTCTATGAACTACTCAGGGTCAGTCTATGAAAAACCAGCAACGTGAAGGGAAGGAAGCTGATGTAAAATTGTCTAAAGTGTCCAAAGGGTATACCAGCAAGTCCGATAGAACTCTCAGTCCAAAGTAGGCGACTAGGGGGAGAAATGGCAGCGGATGAAATGCTGCATGAGGAAGGTCAGCCTCTGGAATTCCGCTTTTCTGTAGATTGTGAGCTGGAACCACCAAAACGTGACAGGCAAAGCAGAAACAGGAAAGGCAGACAGACAGTAAAAAAGTTCTGTCCTTGGAGTCTGTGAATCAGGTTCTTCAGATCACGTCAGGTGACATCTAGGGTTTCGGGGGGGGGTGTGCCACTGTAGTCGTGCCATCTAGTGGGTGATGTCAGGGTGTGCAGGGGTCCCTATGTTTTTTTCCGGGATTCCTGTGGAAGAAACACAAACAATCTGCTTCTCATGGTTAGCAGGGTATCTTTATAGAAAGAGGTTTGGTGCCTTAGCCAACTGAGTATTGGGGGATGTATCTTTCCTATTCATTTATTATTATATATTCATGGGAAAAAGAACTTATCTTTTAACAAAGACTCTAAGGTGTAGGGAAGTGGGAACTATCTTATCCCTTTTATTTTTATTTTTTCTGCTATCTTGCCTTTTGTTGCCCTAGTTGTTTTATTGTTGTAATTATATTGTTGTTATTGCTGATATTGTGGTTGTTGGATAAAACAGAGAGAAATGGAGAGAGGAGGGGAAGACAGGGGGAGAGAAAGACACCTGTAGACCTGCTTCACCGCCCGTGAAGTGATTCCCCTTCAGGTGAGGAGCCGGGGGCTCAAACGGGGATTCTCAAGCCAGTTCTTGCACTTAGTGCCACCTGCGCTAAACCCGCTGCGCCACAGCCCGATTCCCAGGAACTATCTTTTAACATAAACTCTATGGCCATGCCAATATCAACCTTGAGGGCACATGTGGCTCCCCACATGTCCCCCTTTGTTATATCATGTTTTGATGTTTGGTGGACTTTGTTTTGTGGCAGGGCGGACTGTGCCTATCTTAGGTTGGGGATCAGCCTTCCGTCTTACCCATCATTGGAATACCTGGTCATTTTTGCCCAGTAGTACCAGGTGCCCTGTCTTAGGTTGATTGGATAGCACTAGTTTCCTTTTTACCCATCATTGGCTAGCCAGTCCTCTACATGGTGGACGTTCTGATGGAGGGGGGCAAATCCTCCACAGCAACTTAATATTCTGCCATGTCCAGGCTATGTCAGTGAATTTGTATAAGTTGTATCTTTATGGCATCAATCTGTTGCTGCAAAAAGGCCATGAGCTTGTTAAGAATTATAGGCCCGTGGTCTGGGAGGTGTCGCAGTGGATAAGGCGTTAGACTCTCAAGCGTGAGGTCCCAAGTTCGATCCCTGGCAGCACATGTACCAGAAAGATATCTGGTTCTTTCTCTTTCCTCCTCTCTTTCTCATTAATAAATAAATGAAAATGTTGATAAAAAAGAATTATAGGACCTATTGTGAGCAGAAAAAGTAAAACAAGCTAGGGTCCCACAACTAAGGGTAGACAGGTAAGGAAGGGGGAACGTATCCATTGGTATGAAGAGGTGGGATCATATCTTAAGTCTAAGGGAAGCAGTCAGTGGATGTGATGTCCAGGGGAACAGCCATTTGTTTTTGGGGGTAGTAAAGGATGTCCGTGGCATGGGTGCTGTTATAAAGGGAAACATCATTAAATTGTTGGCTGACAAAGGCAGGCCTATGGTGGCAAGACAAGATACACCAGTTAAGTGTACAAGAATATGTGAATGTTGTTAATTCACATAGGTTGGATATGGAGGAACTTCTTACAGTTTAATACCTTACCATATGAACAGATGATTCCTCATATGAAGGCTTGATAGCTGTAATCACTTACTTGTGAAAAAAAATAAAACTTGTAGCAAGTTAGAGGTTTACTATAATTGACTTTGGACTATAAACAGACTCAGGTTACTAAGAGAGTTAACGCATGTTAGTGACAATGGTTTTAACATTTAGAGTACTCTGAGCAGATGGGTCATACAAAAATTTTTGGTCATTCAACACACTCACTCACAAAACACAACTGGCCAGTCATAACATAAGACATTCAGGGAAGGGCTAGGAGAGAGAGCTCTGTAAGCCAACTTTTGTAGGTTCTGCCATGTCATATTATGGATCCTGGGATGTATCCTGCATCTAGTCCTCTTGTATTTCTTGTTCTTCAGGGATAACAGTGCCATCATGAGGGTATTGTCGGACATGGCAGGCAGGAATCCAAACAGGTTTAGAGTAATTATGAGGGAAAATGCATGCAAAACCTCTTCCCATGGTCAATAGAGGGTCAGGCCCTTTCCAAATTTTATCAAGTGGGTCTTTCCATTTGACCTTAATAGATGGGAGATTAGATGGTGTTTGCCAGTGAAGAATAATAGGAGGTAAGTCTGAGTTATTGCAAATATTAAAGAGATTTAACGTAGTTAAGGCTTTTGCTAGCTGGATATTGGGGGGGGTACATTCCTCCTTTATCTTTATTTAATTGAGCCTTAAGGGTTTGATGGGCCCTCTCAACAATGCCTTGTCCCTGTGGATTATAGGGAATGTCTGTGGTATGAGTAATGTTCCAGAGGGAACAAAAATCTTTAAATTGTTTGCTGGTAAACTCAGGTTTATTGTCAGTTTTCAGTTTAAGAGGTCAGCCCATCACAGCAAAACAGGAAAGCATATGGCTTATAAGCTTTTTAGAGCTTTCTCCTGTCTGAGCTGTTGCCCACATAAATTTAGAAAAGGTATCAATTGAGACAAACACATATTTTTGTTTGCCAAAGTTTGGTATGTGGGTGACATCAATTTGCCAAATAGCATTAGCTTTTAAGCCTCAGGGGTTAACACCAAGAGTCTGAATAGCAGGTGTTTTTATGAGACTTGCACAGGAAGAGCATGTAACTAGGATATGTTTTAACTGTGGTAAAGGACCATCAGGAAATGGAGCTTGAAGGCATTTAAGATTAACATGGGTTAGAGAATGGAAATCAGCAGGATCAGAGACAGAGGCTAGGAGAGTTCCTGTGGAGGCAAGGCAGTCAGCTGCAGCATTCCCTTCGGACAGGGAACCAGGAAGAGGGCTGTGGGAATGAAGGTGCTGAATATATAGTGGTTGGATTTGAGAAGAGAGCATAGAGGCGATTTGAATCAAGAGAGGGTAAAGTGGGTTGTCATCAATTTTCACATAAGAACGAGCAAGCCATGGAAGTAAGTTAACAGTATACACACTGTCAGAAAAAAGGTTGAAGGATTCTGGTACAGCTTTTAATGCAAGGAAAACAGCATAAAGTTCTTTGTACTGAGGGGAATTCTCAGGAAGCTTAGTAAAGAGAGGTTTAGGGGGCTGTTTGTCCGGGTAATATATGAGGGCAGCAGCTCCCTTTTTTCCACCATCAGTGAAGACTCTAGGAGCAGAAGGAATGGGATCTCGAGAGAAAAGTTTAGGTGCTAGTAGAGGCAAAAGAGGTAAAGAAGCTATCAATTTATTAGAAGGAAAATGGCTATCTATTTGTCCTGGAAACCCCATGAAGCTTATGGCAAAGTGGGAATGATGGCATATGAGCCACTCTGTATCTGTGAGAGAAAATGGCAGAATAATTCTTTCCCTAAGACCTACACAGACCTATTTCTCCCTTGGCGAACCATGAATGCTAATGCGTCTATCTCAGTGAGGAGTCTTGGAGCTCCTCCTACTGGCATGTGAAGCCACTCAAGAACCCCATGGTCTTGCCACAATGCCCCTACTACTGTGGGGGTGGAGTTAAAGATTATAAGGTTTACGGAAAAGGAGGGGGAGAATCGAACAAGGTGCATGTCCTGGAAGGCCTGGTTAACCCCTTCCAGTGCCGAGGAGGCCTCGGGAGTTAACTTACGTTTTGAGGAGGGCTGTTTGTTTCCTTTCAACAGGTCAAACAATGGTTGGAGGCAGCTTGTAGGCAGATAGAGATACTGCCTAAGCCAATTAAATTTCCTAAAAAACTTCGTAAAGAAGCAAGAGTAAGGTTAGAAGGAAAGGTGACATTAGGTTTTAAGGGACGAATTTGCGTTAAAGAAATCTCTAAACCTAAAAAAGATATTGGAGGAATTAGCTGTATCTTCTCAGGAGCTACATTAAGGCCACTTTTCTTTAATGCAGGAATGAGAAAATCACGTAGGGCACAGAGATGTGTATCTGATTTTCCCCATATTAATACGTCATCCATGTAATGAAAAACATTAAGGTCCTTATGGATATATGGAAAAAGGGCAGATTTAACAGCCTCTTGACAAATTGTAGGACTATTGGCCATGCCCTGGGGCAGCACCACCCATTCAAATCTATCAGCAGGGCTGGCGTTATTAATAGAAGGAACAGAGAAGGCAAAACTTTTACAATCTTGTGGATGCAAGGGAACAGAGAAAAAACAATCTTGTATATCAATAGCTATGATTGGAATTCCTGTGGGAATTGCAGAAGCAAGAGGCAAACCCCTTTGGGGGGAGCCCCAGACCTGCATGGTTTTATTAAGCGCCATTTTCCTGAGCGCTTTTTAATCACAATGACAGGAGTATTCCATGGACTTCGAGAATGACGAATGTGTCCCAAGGACAACTGCTCTTGGACGAGCTCTTTTAAAATTTCTAGCTTATCCCTAGGCAAAGGCCACTGTTCCACCCAGACAGGCTCATTAGAAAGCCAGCTTAAGCGGGGTGTTTGGCATTTAGTATTGGGGGTGCTAATTAGATCTCGTCTTACAGGAGCGGGTGTTGCGCTCTGCAGAGGCATCTGTGGATATCCTAACATCAAGACATTCTAAAAGATCCCTGCCCAATAGGCTGTTGCTAATATCAGCTACCAATGGGTGGAAGTATCCAGTAGAACCTTCCGGGTCTTCCCATATGAGCGAATCTCGTGTGAGAGAGGATTGGGTCACCCCTCCAACTCCATGTATACGAGGTCCCGGGAGGATTTCCCAATTTTGGGGAACCTCTGCTTGCCTTAAAATAGTCTTTTCTGCCCCCGTGTCAATCAAAAATTTAAAAGGAATATTGTCAATCTTTACTGTCATAGTAGGGTGACCACGTTCTAAAACAGGGGTGGTCCACAAAATCTCAGGCCCCGAATTTGTACCATTCAGGGGCGTGCCATCTTTATGAAATTTGGACCAACAATCTCTCTTCCAGTGAAACCCTTTACGACATCTTGGGCATGGCTTCTGGCTCCCTGACTGAAGGTGGGGTTGTCCTGATTTGAGGCGGGGTTGCCCTGACTGGAGGTGGGATTGCCCTGACTGGAGGAGAGATTGCCCTGACTGGAGACGTGGTAGCTCTAACTGGAGGCGTGGTCGCAGCTTATCTGGACATTGGTTACGCCAATGCCCTTGGTGACCGCACTGAAAGCAGACCCCATTTTGATTACGTGGGGTAACTGCATAAACCTGTGTCATAGCAGGTGCCCTATAATTGCCTGATGTAAGTTCCTGTTTCGCTAAAATCCAATTATCTGGGTGTAGGTGTTTAAGACTAAGGCATGCCTGACAGAATTGTGGTATCATGCCATCCTAGACAATAGAACGCAGGAGGAAAGAGAGGATTTCAGGATTAAACCTTTCTCTCTAAGGTTTGCCTCACCCTTGAGATGAAATTTGCTAAGGTTTCATCAGTGTTTTGGCGAAGAGAGTTAATAGGGACTGAGGCCTCTACTGTGGTTGGGGTTAATCTTTCCCATGCTTGTGTTGCGCAGATGCGCACCTGTTCAAAATAACCCATTGGAAACTTGGCTTCTGCCTGCTGAGTTCCAGTTCAAACTCTCCTGCTCCAAACAATGCATCAAAATTCCATGCTGTTTGTTACTATTTTCCTGAGATTGTCTAGAGCATTCATCACGGAAGTATGCTGTCCACTGTAAGTAGAGGGGGTCTGGGAGTACAGCACAAACCAGGTCTTTCCAGTCCTGGGGGGTGTTAAGGTGCTGGTAAAAACTCCTTAAAATGGACTTGGTCCATGGATCCGTCCTCCTTCACGGCTTGTCTGAGTTCCCTGAGCTCTTTGGAGGAGTATGGATGCCACACCTGAGGATTTTGTCTACTTGGGGCCACATTTACCGGGAAGGTGTGGATTTGGTTCAATGACACTGGGGAGAGATCTACGGAAGTGGAAGGTGCTGTAGTGGCAGGGGAAACTGAACACGTATCTATGAGGATGGAGCTCTTGGGGTGGACTGCAAATGGTTTAAGGTCCCTAAATGCTGAAAAAATATCCTTTAATTCTCATGTCTCAACCACAAGGTCTCTTAATGATGAGGTGTCAGCAGGGGGAGGAGTCGAAGGAGAGGAAGCCACAGGGTCTCTTAATGATGAGGTATTAGCAGGGGAGGAGTCAAAGAAGCGGAAGCCGCAGCAAGATAAACCAAACCTGTGTCTGTGGGGACAGCTGTGGGAGGGGTCAAAGGAGTGGCTGAACACGTGTCTGTGGGGACAGCTTGGGGAGGGGTCAAAGGAGCAGCCGAACACGTGTCTGCCGGGACAGTGGGGGGAAGGGTAGTGGAAGCAGAAGCTGCCGCAGGAGAAACCGAACATGTGTCTCTGGAGGCAGCAGTTTTGGGGCTGACTGCAGATTGCTTAGGGTGTTTAAGTCTTAAGAAAATATCCTTTAACTCCCATATCTCAACCTCAAGGTCACTTAACCTTTTGGCAGGAGGCCTTGTACATATCCTGAAAATAGTATAGCCATGAGAACCCATGGTGTAGCGAAAATTAAAGCGTCTCTGAGATCGAAAGCCTGTCCCAGGAGAGAAGGATATAATGTCTGGGACACCTCCTCATAAAACGGAAAAAATCCCATGGTGGGGGAAATGCGGGGCTGCAGAGTCAGGCGGCTGCCACTTACCTGTATCTGGGCGGCTTTTCTGGACCTCAGGCCGGGAGTGAGTGTGGGACACGTTGAGCGCCAGATGTTGTTGTGTGCGGGCCGCGGAGAAGAGAGAGAGGGGGTGCGGAGCGAAGAGGAAACACAAATCTTTATTTGCGCTGGCACCTCAGAGTTGGGTGCTAGAGAGGCAGGTTGGGCCACGTGGAGGTAGCTAAAATGGCTGCCTCACGCAGTAACCTTTCCTGTGTTTGAACACCGGAGGGAAGCGCTGGCAAGAGAGTGAGGTGCGGAAGAAGGGCTTTTATAGGAGTAGCTTTTGCGAGAATGGGAAGGGAGAGGAGTAAACATAGCACTCCAGGATAGGATAATAACTCTCGTGAGAATGGGAGGGGGGAGGAGTAACCAAAGCACTCCAAATATCGCGGGGATATAGACAATGCCCTGAGGGCACAACATGGCTGAACAGGCACTCCGAGAATGTCCCAAGTCTCTCGGGAACTAGCAGTAGCCTGAGGGGACAACATGGCAGATGTGACTGCATCGGCACAATTTCCCAGCAGCTGTGTCTTATACAGTAACTCCACCCGTTGCTTCTGTTCTCTCTAGTGTAAGCTTTTAGGAGAGTCAATATTTCAGATACTAAACCTGTGGTCTGTGCATTGAAAAGTTTGAGACATTCAATCAAATCTTCCCTCCCATATTAATTAAATGATGATTTATATTACTACAAGTTAATAGGAGTGTACATAAACACCATTCCCAGGAGTTAGGTGGTAGCACAACAGGTTAAGTGCAGGTAGACTAAAGTGCAAGGACTGACTAAGGATCCTGGTTCAAGTCCCTAGCTCCCTACCTGTAGAAGAGTTGCTTCACAAGTGGTGAAGCAGGACTGCAGGTGTCTATCTTTCTCTCCCCGTTTTTCCCTCTTCTTTCCATTTCTCTCTGTCCTATCCAACAATGACACCACCACCAATAACAATAACTACAACAATAAAACAAGGGTAACAAAAGGGAATAAGTCAATATTAAAAAAACAAAACACCATCCCACCACCAAAAGACCATTTCCCATGTCATCCTCACCCTCCCGCCACCCAGTGAAGCTGAATATCCATCCATAACAGATCTCAGGCTCAGAAACAAACAAACAAATAAAATATAGTCATGGGACCTTTGGAATATAACTAAAATAGGCCTACATCTACAAAACGGAGACCCCCAAATCTTCATCTGCACTGTTCTAGCCTTTATGTCCATAATTAGTCAACAATTTGTTTGGCTTGATATGTTAACTCTTCTTTAAGCCACCAGGTTCCAGATGCTAATATGATGCCAACTGGATTTCTCTGGGCAGATGACCCCACCAGTGTGTCCTGGAGCGCTGCTTCCCCAGACCCTTGCCCCACCAGGGAAAGAGAGAGACAGGTTGGGAGTATGAATCGACCTGTCAACGCCCATTCAGTGGAGAAGCAATTACAGAACCCAGACCTTCCTCTTTCTGCACCCTTTAATGAACCTGGCTCCATACTCCCAGAGGGATAAAGACTAGGGAAGCTATCAGGGGAGGGGATGGAATACGGAGTTCTGGTGGTGGGAATTGTGTGGAGTTGCACCCCTCTTATCCCATGGTTTTTGTCAATGTTTCCTTTTGAACATATCTTTATTTGCTTAAAATATAACAAAATAAAGGTTACATGCTATTTTCATGTAACCTGCTTTTTCATTAAGGCATAAAGCAATATTTACTACTTACATTGCTCAAACAATTTTAGTTTTTAAATAGCAAGCCAGAATTCTGTACAAAATCAACATTTGGTGCAATGTTGTCCAAATATGTCAAGGATTTTTAATGTTAACTTTGTTACATTGTGTTCTAACAAAGCACACAGGACCATAATTCAAAACATGATGTTAATATTTATTAAATGCCTTAGCAGCTTAATAAATACAGTATGCACATTGGGTTTTCTCATGCAACTACTCATATACAAATATATCAGCTACTCTGGTAGAGTTATGAATGGTCAGCCTCAGTCTCATGGCCAATTGGAAGTCAATTTTTTTTTTAAAGAGAGAATGAAAGAGGAATTGAAAGACAAAGAGAAGAGTATAGTTATAGTCTCAATAAAAGAAAAATATGACAGTTAAGGTTTGTTGGCTGGTGACAGTGGTCAAAAGCCTGGAAAGCATTTTGTAGTGACTTATTTTCAAAGTGTCACAGTCTGATAAATGTCATGCTATCAGGGTAGGGAATGATATATGGACCTCTGGTGGTGGGAACTGTGTGGAATTGTATCCCTCTTATCCTATGGTCTTATCAGTGTTTCCATTTTATAAATAAAGATTTTTTAAAATGTCATGCTCTCCTGGCTTTAGCAGTGTGACAACCTTGGATGGTTTTATATCTTAATTCTCTGAGGATGACCCTGGTTTGCAATCCTTCAGCTTTGCATTTTTGTTAGTTTGCTCACTGGACAAGGCTGGCTAACCATTCCTTAACTCAGCACTTAAGCAAATGGTGTCAATATAATTTATCTCCCATATCGGAAGACTTGAGATAATTAAAATGACACTATGAATTTTGAGACAACAGATGTAAAGCGGAACTGCCCCTAGGCCAACCAGCATGCTGGTCACTCGGTGTGCATAACCAAGTTCTCAAAGTGTTAGATTATGTTAACTATTAATAGAGATCTAATTAAAATACATACCCATCCAATGTCCCAGGTTCAATCCCCAACAGCACCATAAACCAGAACTGAGCAATACTCTGGTTGCTCTCTGTGTGTATCTTTCTGTGTCTGTCATTAAAAATAAATAAATTAAAAAAAGAAACATATCCAGAGACAAGACCTAATAACAGGCTTTGAACACTCTTAGCAAATGTTATCACTCTTTATAAACTTTTTACCCTCCCTACAAATTAAATTTTAGTTGAATGTTAACATATAAAAGAAATAAAACTTGATCTGTTTTGAATGGTGTGAGCATGAGGGCTAAAAGTTTCTCCTTCTCCCCTACCAACTATGGAAGATCCTAAAAGGTACCTTTAGCTTCTCAGAAGACAATTGGAATGTCACTGTTCTAGACCATACTCTCTTCATCTCAACATTGATTGGCTCCACAGACATTCCTACATGACCTACTTTGTTTGGAAAAGTCTAGGAGTCAGCTTATTCTGGATTCCCTGGTTCTGACTCTAACAGGTCATACCCAGAATAAACTTGAAGTCTGCAGGCCTTCTATTAGGTCTTCAACACATGTCTGTTGAAAGAATGAATATGGAACTGAAAGTATAATAGCTAGAAGCACATGACCCTGGTTTTCCAGACAATTTTATAAGAGGCATTGATGAGTGACATTAATAATGAATGGAAGGCAAGCTATCCCTCTGAGTATCTGAAACAGGTTCTCTGTCCAGTGTTGTGCTTTTAACTGCAGAAACTCCTATTACCCACACCATGCCTTCTGAAGGTGCTGTAAGCTCAGGCCATGACTTGGCGGTCAGAAATATAAGCAGCTGTGGCACTTAGCAGTGGCAATAAGAATAAAGGAGGGAGTTTTAGGCAAGATGGGAGGAGAAATGCATCAGGGATTTAAGGAAGTACACTGAATGAATTAGAGGATTATATGAGGCTGAGAGTGAAGCACCCTGGTCCACAGGAAAAAAAAAAGCCAGCACCCAGCTATCAGAGATGGAACAAAACTTCTCAATAAATGAACCAGGACCTTTGGCAGGAGAGGAAGCATAGTAATAAACAGTACCTAACACTACAAATTCGAACTGAAACTATGAACCAAGAATGAGTTTTTACATAAATACAGACACAGTGTCAGAGGATCCCTGCTTCTGGTTACACTGGGATGTAACATCCCTCAGTACTCCTTTCTTTGGTGCCAGTGCCTAAGGAAAGGCTACCCGCTGGGCTCAACCCAATGCAGCCATCACCACTCACTGGATTCATGACTCAAGCATCTAGAAATATTAAGCATTTTTAAACATAGCAAGTGACCACAAACATCACTGGCATCATTTCTAGAACAAAATATATGTTTATACAGTGTATATTTCCCCTTGTGAGACTCTTACAGTACAAGTAAGAAGACCTAAATTACATTCTGATTTATAGATCTTCTGTTCTCTATATTAATGTAAAGCAAAGAATAGTAATATTTGTGGAGCTCAGGGGGAAGAGTTGACCTGGGATCATTATTTTAGTTCAGTCATGCTTTTTCAACTCAAAGTGCACATAAGAATATCATCTGGAGCAATTTGGAAAATACGAATGCTGGGGTTTCACTTCTAAATAATATAAATCAGGTCTCAGAGGGTGAGGCCCTAGCATTAATCTTTTTTACAAAGGTGCTCAAGTTGATTCTAAAGTACAGGTATCACTGAGAATACTACTGTAAGGGTTAGCCAAAGGCTGTTGTAATACTTTAATACATAAGAGATTAGGTTTTAGGAAGAATTCCTTCCTCATCTTTCTCCAACACTGAGGTAAAGCTCAGTGCTCACTGACTGGTGACAACTCTCTTGGATTTTTTTTTTTTTTTTTTTTTGGATAAAGCCTTGGAATAAGATTCCAGGAAGATTTTCTGTTCATGAAGCCAGGGGGTAAGCCTGAAGGCTCTCAACACTATTGGGCAATCTAAAAATATATCCATGATGTCATGTTTTATGAAGGCAGCTAAAGATGAACCAAACAAACCCAGGCAGGGGTCCAAGTATTACTGATTTCACCTTACTGAAAAATAATTGTATTCTCTTAAAATTTTGTTTTATATCTACAGTGACTACTTGAAAATATCCTCTTCAATAGCACACTCTCTTGTGTCATTTCTGGAATTGACAATGTAATAAAGGCAACTCTATATGTACAACTACTAGTATTCTCATCTACTTGAAAAACACTACAACTCACAAATTCAGTTAGTAAGGCAAAATGTCAAGCACCATATTTTTGCAGCTAGAAAGAAATTTACCATGTGCTGTATTTTAGTCAAGATAAAATAGAATTTCTAGGAGCACCTCTGCATCATTTTACAAAAAGATACCTAGAAATATATGTACAGTTAACTATGTTAGAAATATATGAAGTAATACTGAATAAGATCCTGCACATGTGTTAAAAATCAAGGCCCCAATGAGAGACCTGAGAAACATTTGCATTACTTCAGTTAGTCCCTGCCTCTTTAGTCTAAGCCATTTGTAAAAGTGGGCACCATTTATTCATCTCCAGCAAGTGACAACTCATGTAGAAAGCTATATTTGAACTACCTAGTTCTCAGTTTCCAAATGAAATTTTAAAACTATTCACTTAGATGCCTAAAAGCACTGCTTGTTTTTCCATTTTCCTCTCCAGTAATTCTTTTAAACTCTCATCTCTGTGCTTGAAGTACAAATAATCAGGGAAGGAGAGACCCCTCCTAGTGCTTTGTAGAGGCCTGAGGCTGAGACACTCCTCCCTGCGTGCAAACTCTCTTTCCTGGCCGATTTCTGGCCCAACATTGTCCTTGATCTCTTTCCGACCTTCTCCTTTCAGGTTGTCCTTTTTCTCCTCCTTACTGGTGTCCCTATCTGCTTCGGGGCCCTGTGCAGGCTTGGTGAGTAGATCCTGGGGTGTGCAAGGTTGTGTGCTCTGATGGGCCAGGTCTTGGCTGTCATTCTCTGCCTCATAACAGTTGTCATCCACCTCTTCTTCCTCCTCATTGAAGGAGCTGCCCTTAGCACTCTCCCCATCTGACTGGAATGCTGGTCTCTTCCCCTGGTGCTTCTGGGACAGATCAAAGGGCTCTTCCTGTTCCAAACTCCTCAGGACCCCTGAAGTTTGCACTAGGGCAATTCTCCCCCTCCCCAAACCTGCAACAGTAAAAGCAACAGTTAAGTCCTAAGGAAAGTACCCAGGGATGTTTAATGTAGTTTGATTTCACATTTTAATAATAGATAAAACATTCAGTAAATGTAGAGCTGGGTCTTGCCACAGATGGAGTTTAAATCTGTGTAACCCTGTAAGGTAAATTTGGGAAGGGCTCTAAAATAGACATAGGTCTAATTTAGCAATTACACAACAGAGAATGTTTACTATGGAAACTGTCAAGCAGGTGCACAGAAATGAGTGTATAAGTATGCTCATATACATATTTTATACCATGAAACAGAAAACAATTTATTTACTGACAGTATTTTGGTTATCTAAATAATAGAGCATCTATCCAATGAAACATAAATAGATGATGCAGAGACCTATTATGATCATAGTGGGTTTTCTCTACATATCTGAAGAAAGTATTTATCTGTGCACAAATACTTAAATACATAAAAATACACAAATAAACCATAAACTACATATATATATACATATATATCCATTTTGAAAAAAAAAAAAGCAAAAATATGCCATTTGGGAAGTGAGGAAACCCCCCCCCCCCATAACATGTGGACATAGTAGGAGGGCACAAAGTGTCCTGCTTTCTGGGCACAGTGATGAGAAAAAGTCTCATTTTTAGTTTCTACCAAGGTCCTACTGGAGGGTGACCTAATGTTTTTAAAATCCCTAGTCTTATTCTTTGATCATATTAGTGAGCAGAAATCAGAAGTTAACTAATATAATCTTGAAAGCTACATATATGTCTATTTCTTCTTCCCATGCACAAATTTTCTAGAATACAAAGACAGTCTTATCCCTCTTATATCTGCCCGTAGCACACTTCACAGAAGTGTACTTACTGCCTGTTTATTGAAGGACTGTTTTGTTCAAGTGACTAAGGAACAACTCTCTGGATTCAGTAGATCTGGAAGATAAATTCTTCATTGCTAAAGGTCCTATAATCATAGGAAGGTAAAGGAGGTGGGGAGATAGCATAATGGTATGGAAAAGACTCTCATGCCTAAGGTTCTGAAGTCCCAGGCTCAGTCATGAGTACCAACATAACCTGGAGGTGATCATTCCTTTGATCTCTTTCCCTCTCTCTCTCCCATAAAAATAATTAAGCAATATCTTTAAAACAAAGATAAAGAGATAAATTTTTATTAGTTCACTTAGGAATCAACGGAAGACATATAAGTCCCTCTTCCAAGGCCTTAAAATTGTTTTTTTTCTTTTTTACAATAAAAAAACCCTTGAAATCAGCCCCCCCCCAAGAACAATAATTCCAGTTCCTTTTGTTGGCTTCTGGTTGTAGCAACCTGGGACGTATCCTAGAAAAACAATTACCTTGAGAATGAAGGCCTCGCTCCATAATCCCATGCTTGACTTTCATGTGACGTGTCAGGTTCCCCTTCAGAGTGAACTTGCTTGGACAGTAGAGGCACTTGAAGGGTTTGCTGTCAGAATGCAGGTGCATGTGGCCCATTAGATTGTGCATTCGGTTAAATTCTTTCCCACACAGCTATTAAAGACAAGGACAAGAAAAGCATAAGGTTACTCATTGGTTGGGGAACACACCAAGGCGAACCCTCATCCATGCCTATGTGAAGAAGAACATAATACAACCCATGCTGCTTTTAAATCATTTGAATCTTGCCATTTTAATTTAATTTTTTTAAATATTTATTTTATTTATTCCCTTTTGTTGCCCTTGTTATTTTATTGTTGTAGTTATTATTGTTGTTGTCGTTGTTGGATAGGACAGAGAGAAATGGAGAGAGGAGGGGAAGACAGAGAGGAGGAGAGAAAGATAGACACCTGCAGACCTGCTTCACCGCCTGTGAAGCGACTCCCCTGCAGGTGGGGAGCCAGGGTTCGAACCTGGATCCTTATGCCGGTCCTTGTGCTTTGCGCCACCTGCGCTTAACCTGCTGCGCTACAGCCCGACTCCCTGAATCTTGCCATTTTAAACTGCTTCCAAGAAAAATGTCCTCATGGAATGCAGCTGGTTCTTGAGACTTGCCTTCTTGCTGTACAAGCATTTTTCAATTAAAGGTAAATATTGAAAAATTTTAGTATGTTTTTTTGAATGAAACCTTCGGAAAAAAGAAAAATTTACTTTAAAAGAAACTGTTCAACACTATTTATACACCCTTCCCATATTAGGGAACTACTCTCTTCCCTGATCAAGCTTTCTGGTCCTTTTTCTAGCCATGACATAATCTCCCCAAACAATAACTTGGATCTACCTGCATATCAGATGTCAGGCTCACGGAAAAAAAAAACTAGTATAGTCATGGGACCTTTGAAATATAACTAAAATAGGTCTCCTAGCTATCTACAAAATGGAGATCCCCCAGCTCTTCATCTGCACTATTCCAGCCTTTAAGTTCATGATCAGTCAACAACTTGTTTAGCTTCATATGTTAACTCTCTTTTCAACCACCAGGTTCCAGATACTACCATGATGCCAACTGGACTTCCTTGGACAGACAACCCCACCAAAGTGTCCTGGAGCCCTGCTTCCCCAGAGCCCTGCCCCATTAGGGCAAGAGAGAGACAGGTTGGGAGTATGGATCAACTTGTCAACGCCCATGTTCAGTAGGGGAGAAATTACAGAAGCCAGACCCTCTATGTTCTGTACCCCACAATGACTGGGTCCATACTCCCAGAGGGATAAAGAATAGGAAAGCTATCAGGGGATGGGATGGAATATGGAGTTCTGGTGGTGGGAATTGTGTGGAGCTGTACTCCTCTTATCCTATCGTTTTGTCAGTGTTTCCTTTTTATAAACAAAAAAAGCAACTGTTGACCCTGTGCTTTACTTTAATAAAAAGGATATGATTACTGATTAATATGCTCTATTAATACTTTATAAATTAAGGAGCTACAAAATGTATGGCACAATCTTAAGTCTGACATGAAAGAATCTCATTTTATTATAACATCAACCCTAGAATATGAGTACTGGTATCACACCCTTTTTATAGATAGACAAACATAGTAACACTTGGCCTAGACATATAGCTACTGCATAAACTGACCAGTGGAGGCCACATGGTCAACCACCAAAACCATACTATGTATAACAATATAACTCTTCTGTTACACTGTGTCAGATAATGTTATTATAATTTTCTAATTACTGAAATGTTTTCAAAGGAACAAAAACAAAAAAAAGAAACCCTCTAACCCTCTAGTTATAGAAGTACTGAAATATTGTTTCAGGTATTCATAAAGTAAATATGTTTTATTCATTTCTATTACATTTTCTCTATTTCTGCCAAAATCCAAAAAAAAAAAAAAGTAACTGCATCCCAACATTGGTTCTCCAATGTCTTTCAGAATAGCAGAACTGCCTTTTCATAGGAAATGTGTTCAAATACAGAAGTGGCTGATTCTGGAAGTGCTTCCCCCTCTCTTTTTCTTGCCCCTCAGTCCTAGCAGAGGAGGGTTTGGAAACTCCTGGCCTTCCCTGACATTGCTGAAAGAAACAGAGAAGGACTTTGTGTCTGAGCTTGGACTAAACAGTGAAGGAGCATTCTACTTCCTTCTCTAACCTTGTAGGCCCATGCTGTATGGTACTGATAAGAGAGGTCTTGGGGTATAGAATTCTCTGAGGTCAAAACTAGGTTTCTTTCTTTTTTAAAAAATTTTTCTTTGATATTTATTTCCTTTTGTTGCCCTTGTTTTATTGTTGTAGTTATTATTATTGGTGTTGTCATTGTTGGATAGGACAGACAGAGATGGAGAGAGGAGGGGAAGACAGAGAGAGGGAGAGAAAGACTGACACCTACAGACCTGCTTCACTGCTTGTGAAGTGACTCCCCTGCAGGTGGGGAGCCGAGGGCTCAAACCGGGATCCTTACCCTGGTCCTTGCCACTTTGCACCATGTGCGCTTAACCCACTGTGCTACTGCCCGACTCCCTAGGTTTCTTTTCTTACTCAGAGCTATTTCCAGGGCTACTTTTAGAAATTCTGGTTGGATTTTTTTATTAGTGAAGGCAATATTATTAAGTCAAATTAATTAATGAATTATCTTCAGGTGGCTATGGATAGGCCTTGGAAGAATCTAACAAATAGCAATATTGGGATATGAACCTTAAAAAAATGCTGTGCAGTAAGAAAACAGCCTGGAGTTATGTTGAATGTAAAACATTAATCCCTCAATAAAGAAATTAAATAATAATAATAGTAACAATAAGGAAAACAGCCTGGAGTTGCAAATTTGTAACTGGTAACCCTAATGTAAAGAATGAATAGTTCTGTAATTTTTTTTTTGTTGTTTGCTTTGGCCTCCAGCGTTGTTACTAAGGCTCAGTGCCTGTACCATGAATCCACTGCTCCTCATGGCCATTTTTTCCAGTTTTGTTGTTGTGGTTGTTGGATAGAGCAGAGAGAAATTGAAAGAGAAGGGAAAGACAGAGAGGTGGAGAGAAAGATTGACACCTGCAGACATGCTTCACTGCTTGTAAAGCAACCCCTTGTTTGAACCGGGATCCTTGGGCTGATCCTTATATTTCACACTATACACATTTAACCTGATGCATTATTTCCCAGCCCCTTTTAGTTCTGTATTTTTAAATAATTAATATTTGGGGGAGTAGGATTTAAAGTAAGTTTTCCTTTTTACTTCCTTACTAGTAAGAATGAATTTGACATATTGGTATTCCACACTGTGTAATATTCATGGCACCTGAATATCACATTCCTCTGGAAAGGGTTACCAGAAAGTAGAAAGACTGAGAGTTGGTCTAATGTCAGCTTCCTTAGGAAAAGCCCAAACATGTGGCATGTGTTTCTGTGCATGCGTATATATGTATGTGTGTATGTGTGTATGTGTGTTTTACCCTCGACAGTGACTATTCAGCTTGTGTGTGTGTGTGTTGTGTCTGTGTGTGTGTGTTTCTGGTTCAATGCATTCACTACTAAACTTCCTGGGACACAGTTGTGGTACAAAATAACATAAGGACATTAAAATGATTTGTTCTCTAAAGTCAAGACCCATGGCTTCAGGGAGGTCCACTCTGGAATATAATGAATCAGTTGTATTATCTGATATGTGACTAACAGGAGACTAATTTTTGTGCTGTTGGCTAGCTTTAATTTTTACTTATTTGCAGAGCTGGGGACTCTCACACAATCCAATTTAACTGCTCTGAGTAGCTTTTACATGCTGACACACACACACACACACGCACAGAGACAGAGATAGAGAGAGAGACAGAGAGAGATAGAGAGAGATCACAACACTGGAGTGTCTTCCAGTGTCATAGGAGGTCCCAAATGGTGCTAGGGCTTGAACCTGACCTTCATGCATGAAAAGGCAGTTACCCTAGCAGGTATTCCTTGGTCCTCTAAACTATTCCTTGGTTCTCTAAACTTTAAAAATCAGGGTTATCCTTCACTGTTTATAATGTCCTACTGGGAAACCCAGTGGAGAACTTTTCTGGAACTAAGTGAGGATGTGTCAACTCTGGGAGATATTTGAGGCTCTAAAAGAAGTAATAATGTTGTCTTCAGAAAGGTAAAGACTATCTTCCCTTTTCTTTATGGTTGACCAAACATAGGGCTACAGATATAGGTAGCATTTAATGAGTATCCATGTATTTGGTAGTGGGAATAAGTGATTCAGGAAAATATTCATAACCCAGGCAAATAAAAAAATAAGTAAATAAATAAGGCTGTTGGGTCCTGAAATTGGGGCAGCTTGGATCGTTCCTACTCATTGACCGTGGAATGTGAGCTCAGATCTACAGGGATGCAGAGGTCACATAGGCTCCTAAGCTGATATGGACCCCAGATCAGATCAAAATGATGAGGTTTACAGTCAACAATATTTGTACACCTTTCCCAGATTTGGGAGCCACTCTCTTCCCTGATCCAGCTTTCTGGTTCTTTTTCCAGCCATGAAATCATCTCCCCAGACAATAACTTGGATTCACCTGCATATCAGATGTCAGGCTCAGGGAAAAAAAAAAACTAGTATAGTCATGGGCCCTTTGAAATATAACTACTAAAATAGGCCTCCTAGCTATCTATAAAACAGAGACCCTCCCAACTCTTCATCTGCACTATTTCAGCCTTTAGGTTCATGATCAGTCAACAATTTGTTTGACTTTATATGTTAACTCTCTTTTCAACCACCAGGTTCCAGATGCTATGACGCCAACCAGACTTCCCTGGACAGATGACCCCACCAATGTGTCCTGGAACCCCAGTTCCCCAGAGCCCCGCCCCACTAAGGGATGAGAAAGACAGGCTTGGAGTATGGATCGACCTGTCAATCAATGCCCATGTTCAGCGGGAAAGCAATTACAGAAGCAAGACCTTCCACCTTCTGCACCCCATAATGACCTTGGGTCCATACTCCCAGAGGGATAAAGAATAGAAAAGCTATCGGGGGGGGGGGGGGAGATGAGATATGGAGTTCTGATGGTGGGAACTGTGTGAAGTTGTACCCACCTTATCCTATGGTTTAGTCAATGTTTCCTTTTTATAAATAAAAAATAAAAATAAAAAATAAATAAAGCAGTCATATTTAATTCTCTTACACTTACCACTAATTTTATGCACACTTGTTTGCAAGCCAAAATTAACAGTAGCAGGCCAGAGGCAACTAACTCAGTACCTAAAGTATTTGGACACTTCATATCTCAATAGTACGTGCCCTCAACTTCTTCCTCTCAGGTTCTCAGGCTTTAGCTCTTGAAGCCTTTTTGCTTTTTATTCAGAATACATGGCCTTTTAATCCCTTTCAGAAGATTTTGTTCCTATGAAAACACACAAACGTAGGGAGATATTTTGTTTTATGAAATTCTGGACAAGATCTTTCTTTTCCCCTGATTCCACTGTTCTTAGCATACTTCCCCCCCTATTTCAATGCCAGAAAAAGATGAAGAAAGAGAGAGACAGAGACAAACATTTGTTCTTGGAGCATCCCTTCCATTGTACAGAAAGTTCCCACGTGTGTCAGGGGCTTGAATGAGGCCCTAACACATGATTCAGTGTATGCAGAATGAAACCTTTCAGTCATTGTTAGTGACGAGGGACCAGAGTAATAGGTCATGAAAGATGGCACCCTTTCCTAGGGTTTGTGCCATAAGCTCCAAGCAGATTTTTATTTTTTTGTAGCAGAGGAGAGGAATTAGACTAGAAGAAAGAGGGAGTGTGAGGGAACACCAAAACTCTAGTTTCTTCACTTATGAAAAACAGCCATCTAAAACACCTTTTTAACTATGAGAAATGAAACTAGGGGGTCTAAGTCAAGACCATATTATCATTTCCTGTTAAGGTCTGCAGAATTTAAAACATTGATGTTTGTTTTTTTGGTAGAAGAAGCTGTTAGATTGGTAAGTACTCAGATTTCATCTTGCATGTTATCTCTCGAACCCCTCATCTGCTATAATAAGAGGTATTAGCATGCTTGTGACATTAAATCTTAGTTTTCCGATTCCATCTCTCTATATATTACACTGGTGGGCTTCAGCATTCAATAGAAAATTAAAAAAAACATATTTTGAACTGTTCTTTTAAAAATAGGTTGCAAGATTGAGGGAAGTGAAATAGGAAGTGGGTGAGGAGGGCATCTAGGTCTAAATAGAAACTATTTGAGTACTTTATGGTGTCTTTTTGGGTCTTTCTACTTGCTTGCTGCACTTACTGAGTCACTGTAAACTATTGTGCACTTTTACTTTAAGGTATATATTCCTCCACAACATATAGATACATGTACACATATATCTTATGGGCCCTGGTCTATTACAGGCTCTGGTCTATATATAGCTTCTGTGCTTTGTTAGGGATTGTGTCACCCAAAGCGGAATTAGGGAGTCCTATGAGCTAGGAAAGGTTTCACCAGAGTAATGGAGCTGAAGGGTTGACATCTGAATGGCTGAAGGCTTGGTGTCTCTGGACACAGTCTGAAATGAAACATATCAAAGTGGCACTGACTCCATTGATTTGGTTGAGATCAGCAGATACAATATCAAATGGTATGGATTAACAGAAGTGTGAAGAAAAACAAGCCACGCCCCAAAGGTTTCAGGACTGGGAGAAATAAGGGTTTTATGGAGAATGGGGAAGGTTTCTGCTGTCTTAAAATTTAAAAAGGCATATAAATAAATAAAACAAACAAAAAAATTCTAAGGCACTGAATCTATCTAGTGATTTAGCTTTGGTCTTTACAAATCTGTATCACTGAAAATAAATGTGAGCCCTGACTTAAGCCTAAAAAAATTTAAAAAGGCAATAAATAGTTATTGTTACCTGGAAGTTACCTGGAAATTTGGTTTACTTTGAAAGCTACCATGGTTAGGATTTACTGTACTATACAAGACCTTACCATGATTTATACTATTTACAATTTACATTGAATGCTAGTTACAAATAACTGTATCTTATATATTGACAAGACCAGTTGCTTCTGATATCCCTGGTCTAAGATTATTTCAAAGAAAAAGTCACTACTGGAAGTGTATCAACAATTTAAGCCCACTGTTAAAAAATTCAGTCAGGTTACCAATTTGAAACATTAAGTGCTTAGATTGAAGGAATATATACTCCAAACTAGGGTTTCACTTCCCTCAATCACTCTAAGGCTAACTTTGTCAGATAAAGTAAGGATTATAGAAGCTGGATAAGGGCAAGAGGCCAGCATACTTTAATGATGGCCCTTTTGGTCACTACCAGGCCACCCCATCATCTGGGGCCCTAGTCAGGGAAGCCTGGGATTCACACACAGATATGATGGGCCTAGATCTCTAGCAGATCCCTCTCTCCACCATCACTGGACATCTCCACCTAGAACAACATCATAAACCCTCTTGTGGGCCCCTACAGGACTTCACCCTCAGTGTAGATTAACAGTGGTAGAAATTGAACCACTCTCCAAAGAGAGGTTAGGTCAACAAACTCTGTCACTTGAGGAAGACTAGCCCTGAAATGAGTACAGCCTAGAATTTCCTTAGCTATGACCATGGAATGTAAGCTCAGACCTACAAAAATGCAGAGGATACACAGGCTCCTGCACTGAATATAGGTCCCAGATCAGAACAATGGGAGTTACAGTTAATGGTATTTATATACTTATCCCATATTTGGGAGCTGTTCTCTTCCCTGATACAGCTTTCTAGTCTTATTTCCAACTCCCCAGACAAAACCTATAGCCCACCTGCATATTAGCTGTCAGGTACAGGCAAGATTTAGTAAAAAAAACCTTTAGCCCACCTGCATATTAGCTGTCAGGTGCAGGCAAGATTTAGTAAAAAAATACCTTTAGCCCACCTGCATATTAGCTGTCAGGTATGGGCAAGATTTAGTAAAATCATGGGTCCTTTGGAATATGTCTTACAGACTTCCTAGCTTTTTCCAAAATGGAGACACCAAATCTGCTCTATTCTTACATTTAGGTTCATGATTAGTCAACAATTTGTTCTGCTTATATCTTAATGCTTTTCAGCCACCAATTTGCAGATGCTACTGTGACATCAATGTGAATTCCCTGGGCAGAGGACCTCACCAATGTGTCCTGGAACTCCACCTCTCCAGAGCCCTGCTCCACTAGGGACAGACAGAAACAGGCTGGGATATGGACCGACCTGCCAACGCTCATGTCCAGTGGAGAAGCAATTACAGAAACTAGACCTTCCACCTTCTACATCCCATAATAATCCTGGGTCCCAGAGGGATAATGAATAGGAAAGTGTCCAGTGGGATGCAGGACTCTGGTGATGAGAATTGTGGACCTGTTGATCATAACCATCCAATGGACTTATTAATCATAATTAAATCAATAAAAAAGATTAATGATAACTGAAAAACAAAGAAATAATAGGTTGCATAGATTGTTAGATTTTTGAGGTGGTACTGCAGAGAGGTGATGGTAAGATGTCAAAGGGGTAGTGAATTCTATACAGTGCTAATGATAATCATAAATTCTTATGAAAGTTGTTTTAAAGATCAAATGAGATAATTCATATAAGGGGCTTAGAAAATAGTAAAACTTGATAAATTTTTAACTTTACCACTCTGATTATCTTTACATAGTAGATTCTTTTACATTCCAGGAAAAGAAAGATCTTTAAAAATGGGGGTGCTGTATTTTTTTTCTTTTTTTTTGGCCTCCAGGGTTATCGCTGGGGCTCAGTGCCTACACTATGAATCCACTGCTCCTGGAGGCCATTTTTTCCATTTTGTTGCCATTTTTGTAGTTGTTATTGTTATCATAGCTGTTGTTGATGTTGGATAGGACAGAGAGAAATCGAGAGAGGAGGGGAAGACAGAGAGGAGGAGGAGAGAAGGACAGACACCTGAAGACCTGCTTTACCACTTGCAAAGTGACCCCTTGCAGGTGGGGAGCTGGGGGCTCAAACTGGGATCCATACGCTGGCAGCTGTGCTTTGCGCCATGTGCGCTTAATCCACTGTGCTACCACCCAGCGCCCTGGGGTACTGTTTTTTTAAAAAAAATTTTTATTTATAAAAAGGAAACAATGACTAAACCGTAGAATCAGAGGGGTACAACTCCACACAGTTCCCACTATCAGAACTCCGTATTCCATCCCTCCTCTGATTACTTTCTTATTCTTTATCCCTCTGAGAGACCCAAGGTCATTGTGGGGTACAGAAGGTGGAAGGTCTTGCTTCTGTAATTGCTTCCCCGCTGAACATGGGCATTGACAGGCTGATCCATACTCCCAGCCTGCCTCTCTCTTTCCCTAGTGGGGAAGGGCTCTGGGGAAGCAGAGCTCCAGGACACATTGTTGGGGTTGTCTGTCCAGGGAAGTCTGGTTGGCATCATGTTAGAATCTGGAACCTGGTGGCTGAAAAGAGAGTTAACATACAAAGCCAAATAAATTGTTGACCAATCATGGCTCTAAAGGCTGGAATAGCGCAGATGAAGAGTTGGGGGGGGGGGGTCTTCCATTTTGTAGCTAGTAGGCATATTTTAGTTATATTCCAAAGGGCCTGTGGTTTTACTAGGTGTTTTTTTTTTCTTTTTTCCCCTGAGCCTGAAGTCTGATATGCAGGTGGATCCAAATTAATGTATGGGGACATGATGTTTTTAAGACTACATTATTTGGAAAGAATACTAAAGGAAGAACTGAGTGGGGAAAAAAGAAAAAAGAATTGAGTGTGAACTCCTTTGAATAAATATCTGCCAGACTATGAGACATAATATAAATGGTAACTGTTGTGCCTGGGGCAATACTGGAAAATACTGATGGAGAAAGGTCCACCCTATACTGTAGGAATCGATGCTATCTGGTTCTCCACTTTTCTATTAGTTCTTCAAATTATTAACAGATGCCCAGTTACTCTAGGTTTCATTACCTTGCCTTCATTAGAGTTATATATCTAATCTCTTGGAGTTCCACTCTTCTACTTCCAGGACTTGAAGGCACCTCATGAGCCTCAACACCATGCTAACAGCCAGAGCCACTGAGAAGTGGCTGAGTGATGCAGCTGCTGGGCTGAGGCCAGAGTCCCATAAAGCCAAGAAGAAGGACACAACTTTGCATCAAGCAGCCTGATCTGAGCCTGAGGACTGAGATCTACCAGGAAACCTGTGTTTTCCTATTCTGAAAGAAAAGGTCAAAGAGCTGCAGCTGCAGTTGAGGAAAATGGCCTCTGCTAAACTGCTCTTCCCTTACATTCTTCTCTTTCTCTCTTTTAATAAGAAGGGCGTTCCTTTCCTCAAAGGGAGAGAGAGGGAGGGAGGCAGAGAGAGGGACTGTAAACTGCCCAAAAGGACCGTGAGAAAACAGGAAGCTTTGAAAAGTACAAGAGAAAGCAAGATGAAATCTATTTGCAGGCAGGCCCCTGGGGACATGTGAGGCATTGTTAAGCAGGCAGTTCATACAGCTATATCCTTCCTTCTGCTGAGGAGGGTTTTGCTGCCAAAAGGCAGCTATCTAGTCACTGCCTTAACCCCCTCAATGCTAGACTTAGAGCCCTCATCCCAAGCACTGGACTCCTCAAAGTCTGCATCTGGTTCTTCTACTTGGAGAGAGCTAAAGAGTAAAAAGGAGCCACTCTAGTTGATGTTGAGGGGATCACTTCTAATAACACTACCCTCTGCCTCCAGGCCTCTGCTTCAGTCCAGGGTGTAGACGACCTGGTGATTCATAACTTAGGCAGCTCCGGCTTCACCCATCTCAAAGGAGAACTTGTCCCGGAAATTCTAGATGGCTGCTTTTCCTGGACAGGTTTCCCAAAGATGACAGCTGGTTCTTTGCTATTATGGAGTGTGGCTGCTACAAGGATAGCATCCAAATCAACTCTTGCATGTTTACGCAGAATATGGGAAGCATATTTCTGAAACATAGCTTAAGCTTATGGGTGCAGGTCTCTGGAGAAACTCCAGCTGGCTCCAAGAATCAAAAGTTCAGATGTTGAACCAATAGCAGAGAAACACAGAGGGCAGTGATTTTTCTTTTCATATGGAAAAAAGGAGGAGGAAGAGGAAGAGGAAAAAGAAAATAAGAAAATGGAAACCTTTCCTGTGTTCAAAATTTCCATCTTACTGTTAAAGCCTAATTCCACAGTGAACAAACACTGCTGCTTATATGGACAGCTATTTCCACTGAGTACAGGGCCCAGTAGAACCAATTCAAGCTGCAATGGGGTGGTGGGGGCATTATATCAGGAAAGACTAGCAGTGGTGAGAGTTCCAGGAAAGTAGATTCTATTACTTAAAATATCTCTATATTAGAGCAGTGGCACAGTGTCTGTCTTACTTTCTATCTCTCACATAAAATGAATAGATAAAACTTTTTTTAAAGTTCTCTCTCTCTTTTTGTACATTTTTGGGTAAAAGATACAGAATTAACTGCTGGAGTGTTCAAGGAGGGAGACTTGCCTCTTCCTTAGGCTATGTCAATCATGAAAAGGGAGTTAACTGTTATTCTCATTTCTCCCATCCAAGTACTAACCAAACCTGACCCTGCTTAGCTTCCGAGATCAGATAAGATCGGGCATGTTCAGGGTGGTATGGCCGTAGATTGTTATTCTCATTTCTGTTACCATAATAAAAGCTTAGATTAGTAGTCTAGTACTATTCTCTGGCAGTTCTATGCCATCAGTTAGCCATTCATCTCTGATGCCTATGCATTAGAAATCAATATGCAAATGGCTTTCCATCCTACTCTCAACTCCCAACAACCTCTACCTCAGACTAGTTTCCAAGAATCCAGCATAATACGGATAGGAAGTGAGACCCACCTCAAGAATATCAATTTGAGTTTGCCCATCCAACAGTGAGATATGGCGACAGTGAGCAAACAAGATGGAAAGAAGCTGAAGAAAACCCTGGTAGTTGGTCTCTGACATTTCCCAAGAGAGAGAACTGCATGGTCTGGCAGATGGCATAGTGGATAAAGTATAGGTTCTGAGTTCAACCCCTATGAGCACATGTACCAGAGTGATGTCTGGTTCTTTCTCTCTCTCTCTCTCTTTTTCTATCTTTCTTCATTAATAAAATCTTTAAAAAGAGAGACAGAGAACTTCTGATCAAGATGACAGACACTTGTTCTTATTTCAGTGTTTAATTTTTTTATTATCTATATTTATTGGATAGAGACAGCCAGAAATCAAGAGGGAAGGGAGTGATAGAGAGGGAGAAATACAGAGAGACACCTGCAGCCTTGCTTCACCACTCGTGAAGCTTTCCCCCTGCAGGTGGGGACCGGGGGCTCGAACCCGGGTCCTTGAGCATTGTAATAGGAGCACTCAACCAGGTGCGCCACCACACGGCCCCTATTTTAGTGTTTAAGAGTGGAGAAGGGTTACCTATGTTTAGGGGGTAAAAAGACCCTGTAACATCCCATTCTTTATGTTCTAATGACAGATACACTCTCCTAAGAGTCTCCTGACCTAGAGTATGGTCTCCTAAGAGGATTTCTCCACCATGAAGAAGTTACTTTTGTAGGTGACCATGCCAATTTCTGCACCATTGGAGAGGATAAATTGTATAATTCCAAAGCTGGCATGCTTATGAGCATTTTTTTTTTTTGCCTCCAGGGTTATCACTGGGGCTCGGTGCCTACACTACAAGTCCACTGCTCCTGGAGGCCATCTTTTCCCTTTTGTTGCCCTTGTTGTTTATCATTAATATTGTTGTTTTTGCTGTTGTTGTTGCCATATAGGACAGAGAGAAATCGAGAGAGGAGAGGAAAGAGGAGAGGGGGAGAGAAAGACACCTATAGAACTGCTTCACTGTCTGTGGAGCGATCCCCCTGCAGGTGGGGAGCCAGGGGCTTGAACCAGGATCCCTACTCTGGTCCTTGCACTTAGTACCATGTGTACTTAACTTGCTGCACTAGCTCTGGGCCCCTGCCTATGAGTATTCTTATGGAATTCACTGATGTAATCAGACACCCAGAGCCTAATCCATCCTCAAAGAGAGATCACACAGCATTTGAATGGTAAAGCTGACCAACAGACACCTTTTGAATCATGTGTGGTGTACTACCATTGGGGTGGGGGTGGTATGTCAAGCTAGGTTGGCTCACTGTATTGCTGGGCCCAGATTGCACTTTGCTGTACAGTCTTTAGTGTATGATACCAGCAAGAATCCTTGAAGTCCTCAGATCTCACTTGATCTCAGAAATCCTTCAGCACCACCATATCCCCACCCCAAGTCCCAAACCAGACACAGCCTGGAATACTATTTCCTGTATTGATTTTACCCCCTTGAGACAACCCTTTGTTTTAAGGATACTTTCATCCTCTTTTAATCATTCCTTCTGAACCAAATGGATGTAGCAGGGGAATAAAATGGTTGGACTACACAGGTTTGGGTTTTCAGGGAACTGGCTCCCTGAGTATGTGACCTAAGCAGACACACAGGACCACATATTCAGAAGGGTCCTATGTCTAACTTAATTCTTGACTTATACCACCACTTAGAAATCCTTCAGAACATCTGAACAAGGACCCCCACATTTTCTTTATGCACTGGCCCCTGGTAATTGCATTTCCCATCTTGCATGCAGCTACCTCCTCCTTCAGCTTGGAAAACTCAAAAGGGACAGAATTTGACTTTCTGTCCATTGGGAACTTGAAGTCAAAGAAGGGAAACATAAGTGTGTGGCAGGAAAAGTGCTGGAGGGAGAGCCCCCCCCCATCCCTTGCCTCCGGAGATTGCCCCCACAGGTTGGGGGAAGCTCTGGTTCCTGACCCCTCTCACCCTCTCCCAAAGTGGCCAACACAGGAAAGAAGTCAGCTTCACAGGGGGTTCCTTCAAGTATGGGGACATGCTACAGAAGGATGAAAGCAAGTACAACCCCTGAAACAGGGAACTCTGTTTCACAAATAGAAATCCATGGAAAATATCATTAGGACCCCATCAGACATGTAGTAACAGAGAACAAACACTTCAGGCTGGGGTGACAGCACGATGGTTATTGACTTTTATGCCTGAAGCTCTGAAGTCCCAGATTAAATCCCCAGCACCACCACAAGCCAGAGAAGTGCTCTGGCCTTTGCCACTCTCTCAAAATGAAATAAATAAAATATTTTTTTAAAAAGAGTAAAAATTTCAATTTATAAAAGAAAGATTTTAACAATATCTTCATGTGGTAATTCTCCTCTGCTCCCCCTTCCTAGCCCTCTTCATGTATAGGATCACACTTGCTGGTACATTCCTTTAATTAAATCACCAATCCTGAGTAAGATTTCTTTTCATTTTAGAGGTGAATAAAGGAAACAATGCAGCAGGGGAGAGGTCATGGGGACAGTCAACACTTCTGAGTAATGCCATTCAGTGCCCTGGGCTTTATAAAATCTCTAGCTCACACCTGATGTCATCTGATGTAGGAATCCAACCAGTTCATCTGACACAGGGATTTTAATGAAGATATTTTATCCTTTAACCCCATAGTAGGAGGGAGTAAGTGAGAAACACTTGGAATCACTGTGCTCATAGTTATTCCTTGACCCAAGAAGCATTTCAGAGGGACTAGTCACAGAATGTCTTTTATTCTCTAGGAAGCCTACCCTCTAAATGTTGGGGGAGTATGAAGGAAGCAGCGATAAAGGAGAGAGGACAATGCTAGAAACTTCCTTGATATCTTTCCATGTTCTACTTTTGACTTGTTATGGGAAAAGGGCTTTGATGCCTAAACTCTCCATTTTAGGAGGGAGTCCCTCACATCGCCTTTATCCCTTAATAACTTCAGTCCCTACATGGGTCTGCAGAACTCCCTTTGTCAGCTGTCTATGCCTGGGGACTGAATCCACAATGAGACAAATAAGCAAGGGTCCTCAGGCAGGGTTCATATGAGAGCTGATATGAGCAAAAGTGTGGTAGAATAAGTGATGGAAAAGTGGATGGGTTTGGGACTGGCCAAGACCTACACTGAGTCTCAATGGTTCCATCTATGAAAGGCAGCTGCAGGTTCCCTAAAGATGTTTTCCCATCAGGTATGTTCACTACTCTGTGTGCCTTCCCTCTTTGTACCTCCTTCTCAAGTACCTACCTTACATTTGAAAGGCTTCACATCTGAGTGGACAATCATATGTGCCTTGAGGGTCTGTTTCTGCACAAAACTCTTATAGCAGAGGTGACACTGGTAGGCACGGATGTTGGTGTGAATCAATACATGTCTCTTCATATTGGCCAGCAGGGTGAACTCCCGCCCACAAATCCCACATTTGTGCTCCTTTACACCCTGGAGGAATGCAAGATTTAAAAAAAGAAAAAGAAAAATACACTGTTAGTAGGCAACATACTTCCTCATGATTGTAGTCTTGTCTCCCTGGAATGTAAGTTCAAAAAGAGTTTTATGACAGAAATTGAGTCCCAGTGGTATGACTTCAGCCTTGTTAAGTGGCTGTTTTCTTGAAAACTTTTATTACGTGTGGGTCAGACCTTTGGAGAAAAAGACGTTTATTGTTTGTGTTATTTCTTTTGCTGCTGGGGTTAATTCTATACTAGCTATTCTTGAGGACTTATGTTAAGAGCATTGTGGATTGATGGGAAATGAGTCTCTAATTCAGCTTTCATGATAGTGAAAAAAATAAAACCATCTAAAGTGACATCATTATTTCCCATATGAAGACCAATGTTCTCTTGAGCCCTCATTAATGGACTTAAAAATCACAAAACAACTCATATCTACATACATCAATAAATTATAGCTTGATAACCACCTCTTGAGATGGTCCCCTGGGCTCTCAAAGGCTATAGTGACCTCTGTGTGACTTTGCTAGGGACTCTCCTCTAAGAGCTGGCTTCTTCCATATACATATATGTGGCAGAGAATGGGTTTCTGGGTTAGAAAACAGGACAGAAGGAGATTTTCAAATTTCCTTGTTTGCGAAGAAGTGTTTGAATACTTAAACAGCAGATAACTCTAATTAAAAGCATATCCAGGGGCCAGATGGTGGCACACCCAGTTGAATGCACATGTTAAAATGCTCAAGGACCAGGATTTAAGCACCAAGTCTCTATTGGCAGTGTGTGTGCGTAGGGGGATTTCCATTAGTGGTGGAGTAGTGCTGCGTATGTCTCTGTCTCTGTCTCTCTCCCCTTGCTTGATTCCCCCGTCTCTCTCTATATATCCAATAAGTTAATAACAATAATAATGATATTAAAGCATATCCAGAGACTCATAGAGTATTAGTAAACCTGAATAACTAACACCTCTCTGCAAAAGCCTTTGCAAGACATCCTGACCAAGAATCAGTCTTTTTTTGGGGGGGGGCAGGGGGAAGGAATCAGAGTTTCTAGCACACCAGATTTGCATGTATTAAGTGCCCAGAATTCTCAGGTTTAATCCCTGGCATGGCCATTTGTCAGATCTGAGCACAGATCTAGTTAGTCTGTTTCATGAAAAAATAAATCTTTAAAAAATATGAAGTTATTGCCAGTTTAGAACATGCTGTTTCACTAATAACTATATGATACCCCTAGTGCAGTGGTATCTATTGTGAACTATGTGGGTGGGGGAAGGGTGTTCCAAGTTCAGCTCTGACTCTGCCTGTATTTCCATTTCTTTAATTTAGGGCATGGAAAGAAAGCACCATTTCTCAGTGTTGGTGAACCCATGGCACAAAAGGGTAATTACTGGCTGTTTGACGGCCTTTCCTGATGAAGGTTTTCTCATCCCAAGATGAATAGGTAGGTTATGAGGTTTTAGGCCTCTTTCCCCCTAGAATTGTCTCTACTGTATATGTTAGATTTATGTATACATTTATGTATAGATTTATGCATTGAAGATATCTAAATTATGCATTGAAGATATCTAAATTATGCATTGAAGATATCTAAATTTTAATGTCCTCCTAAGAAGTTTAATTTTTAAAAATGTATTGCATATTCTAGAATAAACAAAGTTAAAAATATGAAATGACTAAAAAGCATTTTTGCAATGAATTTCAAATTTTAAATTTTACTTCAGCATCTTTATTCTTAAGACTGTTTCTGAACTTAACTATGACTTAGTCGTGCTGGACAATAAGGGATAAGGAAAAACTACTTATCACTGTCTGTGTAATTCTCTAAAGTGAATTCTAGTTCCAAAGTAAAATTGGCACGTGGGCTGGCATAGCTCACGTGAACATGAGCCTGGCTACAAGGGAACAAAGGAAGTTTCTGTTTCTATTAAGAACAGAGAGATCACTGAGAGGGGGCCTATAGAACTCTGGAGGTGAGAAGTAGGTAGGACAGGGAAATATGGACACTACTGTGCAAGAACTCAGACACTGAAATCAGAGATTACTGGGTGAACTTCATAGGTCTTAGATACACGGATCAGGAGTGATGATACCTATACGTGATTGAAGAGGATGAAATGAAAAATAATGCATTTCGCACATAGAAAGTTCAGTAAAAGGGGAAAATAGCAACAGGCTGGGAGTATGGATCAAACTGCCAATGCCTATATCTAGCAGAAAAGCAATTACTGAAGCCAGACCTTTCCCCTTCTGCAACCCATAATGATCTATACTCCCAGAAGGATAAAGAATAGGAAATCTTCCAATGGAACGGATGGGATACAGAACTCTGGCAGTGAGAATTGTGTGGAATTGTACCCCTCTTATCCTATGGTCTTATAAATCATTATTAAATCAATTAAAACCCCCCAGAAATTTCAGTAAATACTATCTCTTACTGTTGCCATTTTTTAATTAAAATGTATTTTATTCTCCATTTACAGTGATATCTATTTCAGATACCAGGCTGTTTTACCATTTTGATTCCATTTTCTACTATCTTACTGAATCTCTATATGCTCTCAAATCCACTTCTGATTCTTTTTCTAAACTTGAAGGAGTTTCTAAAATCAGTGAATGTTTCCCTTGGTGGCAAACTCTCAAAACTACATTCCTTCTCGATACTTTCTGCACTTGGCAAGTTATCTGCAGGTGCCTTTAGTAAGGCAGGAGCAGAAGGTTTGTGCAAAGCCCATATTTCTGCAGAACCAGAAGAAGCCCAATTTTGTTGCTGTTGTTCTAACCTAACAAATGAAACATTATTTCAAAGCATAAATGTCAGCTTGGCTGGGCTAAAGACTACACTGACCTTTCAGAATGTTTAAGAAACTCTGGCTTGCTAGACATCTCCTGCCAAGAAAACCATCTGATGTCAAGGGTGTGAAGCTAGAGGCCACTTAGCAAATCTCTCCTCTTAGAAGTTCAAAACAAACCAAACAACTTAGCTGGGGTAAGATTTCAGGAATGTCACTAGGGCCTCATTTTAAATGCACTTCAAATGACTCCATTGTTGCAAACTAGGTTGAACTGATAACTATGGGGCCTGCATTGAAGACCTGAGCCCAGGGAAGATAAAAATAAACCAGAGAAAGATACTCATTCTTGCTTCCTATGACACAAACCACTGGGGACCAGCAAGATAGTTCACCTGGGATAGAGACCAACTTACCACTGTATAGAAGTACTCTGGCACTGGAAAACTTCAGTGCTGTGGTGTCTGTCTCTCTCTCTATCTGAAATAGGCTGCCCAGAGTGGTGAACGCAGGCAACAAGAAAACTCTATCAAACAAACAACAGCAACACCCCCAAAATCAAAACATACAAAAATAACAACCCAGTAGATGGGATCCACAGGGAGGGTGGCCAAATTATGCTCACCCCAGGACCATCTGCGTAAGAAGCATGCCTCACAGTGGAGGGAAGAAATAACTCAAATGAAAGCCAGCTGCTTTAGCAGTAAAAGATCAAGAGACTTCTCAAGAACAAGATTCTGACTAGTTTATTTCACACACAGAGCTGGTCCTGTGTAGACAGGATGTGATGACTTACTTATGCTAGTGCCCAGGATGGAGTTTACAAAAATCAAAGCTTTTAGGAATTCTTTGAGGTTAAGAAGCACCAGCATAGCGTCCTGCGGTTTCCTTCATCTTCTCTCACTCTCCTTTCCAAACTATCAGTATCACTGAGCCAAACTTGGGCTCGAAGGCAAGATGGGAAAGGACCTGACTGCTAAATTCGCTTATTCTTACCCATTTGAAAGAGAAAAAAAAAAAATCAGGGTTGTGGTAAGGGAGACCTCTCACTCAGGTCACACAGCAGGTGTGTGTGTTGGGGCGGGGCAGCGCTGACCTCCTGGTTACTGGTCCCCAGGACTTTGCAGTTTTTCCCCAAGGCCAAGCCAAACCTGCCCTGGCTGGGGAGCCCCACGGTACCTTGTGGGTGAGGGAGTGCTGCTTGAGGTGGTGAGGCTGCACGAACTCCATGCCACACTCAGAGCAGATGTAGGGTCTGATGTCCTTGTGCTTCATCATGTGGTTCTGCAGTTGGCTTGGGTACTGGAAGGTCTTGTCACATTCGGAGCAGTTGTACTGAACGGGACCCCGGTGCGTGGTGAGGTGCCTCTTCAGCTGGGCCAGGGTGGGGAAGTCGAGGCCACACTCCACACAGATGTTCTCCCTCCCACTGGCATGTTTGGTCTCGTGGGCCTTGAGTTCACTGGGGTAGGCAAAGCCCCGGCCACACACGCGGCAGTTGTGCGGCTTCACTTCACTGTGCTGCATCATGTGTCGTTTCAGATGGCTGGTCTGGGTGAAGGCCTTGTGGCACACCTGGCACTTGTGAGGCCGCGTGCCCTGGTGGGTCAGCATGTGGGTGTGCAGGTGGCTGAGCTGCTTGAAGAGCTTCCCGCAGCGTGTGCAGGCGTGCGGTTTGATGCCGCTGTGGCCCAGGATGTGGGTGACCAGGTTGTACTTGGAGGTGTAGGACTTGTCGCAGGTGGGGCACTGCCAGCGCTTCTGCGTGCCGCCCACGTCCACGTAGTAGCTGTCGTCGATCTGTACGTTGACGTCCACACGCTCCACTTTCTGCTTGGCTTCCTCGCTCTCAGCCATGGCTTCGCTCTTCCTTGGCGCCTGTGGCTCGGGAGATGCCTTGGGCAGGAAGGTATGGCGGCTGAAGGGGAACGGGGAGGAGGATGAAGAGGGCATGAAGAAGGGGAACAGGAGGCCCGGTGGCACTTTGGGGTAGTAGGCGTATGACGCGGGCAAAAATGGTGGCGGTGTGGGCTGGGACCACAGGGTGCTGGGCTTCACGGGCTCCTGCTTGACCAAGGCTTTGCCACCCAGGTGTTCCAGGGTGCGGCAGAACTGGAAGCCCACGTTGCACAGGTCGATCATCTGAGAATCGAACTTGGGGCGCTGGGGCTGTGGGAAGAGCACGTGGAGGCTGGACGGGCCACGGGGTTTGCTCTCCTCGGCGGCCGTGGCCTGGAGGGCCAGAGCGGCCTCCTCTGCCGGATGGTTATAAGGCATCTTGGTGGGCACGCTCTTCCGTTTCCGAGAGCGGCCTCCTTCAAAGACCCCGGGGAAGCTGTCCAGGACTCCTGGGGGAGGTTCATACCGAAACTGGGAAAAAGGCCCCCGGAGGGCTTCTGGGAAGGGGTGTCTTTGGGGAACTTTCTCTCGAGAAACCACAGGCTGCACAGAGAGGGGAAAAGAAGGGGTTCTCTTCAAACTCATGCTGAAATGCACAGCTTCGTCTTTGGCCATCATTTCCTTCTGCATCCTGGACAATTTTCCTTTAAAGAGAACATTTATTGTTATTTTTAGAAGTTTAATTGTTTTCTGTTTTTCTAATGAATGAGAGGTACACATACACACACACACACACACACAGAGACAGAGACAGAGACAGACAACAGACACCAGTGCACTGCTCAGCTCTCGCTTATGGTGATACTAGGTGATTGAACCTGGGACTTTGGAACTTCAGGCATGAAAATGTTTTTTGCATAACCACTATGCTATCATTCCCATCTTTTTTTTTTTTCAATCCTTTTTTCTCATAATGGCATTTGGATAGAAGTTAGTACTATGAAATTATGAAGGGTAACGAATGTTTAACATGCCTGCCATTCACTGTAAGGCTGTTTAAAATAGCAAAGACATTTTCCCCAGTTACTAAAGTGAAAAGCACTGGCTTTCCAGAGTGGGAGCCTAAGACTGAATTGAATCTCACTTTCAGGGTAAATCCTCAGCTGCAGAATATTGATGTGTGTGGAGGACTGTGGTTCCACACAAGCCAACAAGAGGACTAGATTTGGAAGACAACTGAGACTCACCTGGTTGTTATCCCATATAAGATAAGAGTACCAAGGCCCAAGCATATGAAATGACATGCACAAGTCCATAACAATTCAGTTGGGAATTAGATCTAAGGCATATTCAACATGAAATGGAGATGCGATTGCTAATATTGGATTTAAATGTGTTCCTTAGGGCTAACTTCCTTAAATGAACTGTTTTCCACCACCCTAACCTGTCTTAAGGCCTTCACTTCTTGAGGATGAGAATATTAAAGTCACTCAGAAAATAGGTGAATGCTTAAGTTAGCTTTCAACCTTTCTCAGTATCCACCCTGACCAAGTAGATGCTGCTTGGGGGTTGGGTGTGTATTGAATGGAACAAATCAACACGATTTTTAAAAAGTATATGAAGATGCTAGTGTTACAAAGACATCTTGGCAATTTAGGCTTCCATGTGAAACAACTTGAGGTGAAAATGCCAAGATCATGAGCCTCTAAACCTACATTTTCCTCATCCCTTTCACTGTGACTCTTGCACTGAATGACCTTTTCCTGGTGAGACAGTTAACTGTCTGCTGGTGACTATACTATGCATGTCTGGGACAGCCTGTGGGGCTAAGTGTACACTAGGGCCCATGGTACCATTCACATGTCTCCTTGCTGTTTTTCTATCCTCCTTACCTGGATATGGGTAGAAAGAACACAATGGGTGACTCCATATTTTTACTGAGGTCTCTTTTTAGCTAAATCGTGTGAGCTTGAATGGGGTTGGTCCTCTTTGCTTATCAGAGGTCCCCATAGACCCAATCAGCCTGACTAGACATAAGGTCTTACCAGGGGTCACCAGAAACAGGACCCAAGGAATGTAGCCATGTGCTATGTAGGGTGAAGTTCTCAGGAGTGAGAATTTCACGAGTGCTTTTTTCTAGTCCTTGATAAGGCAAATGATTACATGGACACACACACACACACACACACACACACACACACACTTCACAACTTGGAATAATCCCAAATTGCATATGTGTCTTTATGAGAAGGTTGAGATCTGCAGTACTTTTTTTTTTTATTAACAGGAGGATGTTTATTATTCTCTCCTTTGATTAGATAGAGAATTATCTGTTGTTCTAATTAAATGTCAGCCTTAGGCAGACTCTGTGTCTCCAGTACAATTTAAATAAAAATAGGCCTTTTTTTTTTTTCAGATTCTCAGTTCCATACATAGATTATCTGTTTGATGAAATATTTGAATGCTATTTTGAACAGTTACATGGAAGTGTTAGAGAACTAAAAATAATGTCTACTAATACTTGCTTTGTGTTTGTATGAGTAGGAAGATAGTCTATTTGTTTTCTAATAAATTTGGGCTTAGTCATTATGAGCAAGAACTTGTATGTCTAGCAAAAAAGTGCCCTAAACTTTATTCATTTTTCTTCTGCTTTTTCCTGAAATTCTCATGAAATGCTAAGTTTTCAGCTAGTACTCTTTTAAGCACCAGACACTATAGGAAGTGAGAAAAGCACTCAGGATGAAATGTTTGGTGTAATGAGACTGGTAAAGAGTGGGTGTCAAAATGAAGGAAGTGATTCTGCTGCCATGAAAAGCACTGACTTTGAGGATGGAGATGGGAGAGGCTTTTACTAGGTTGTCTCTTGGCTTGAAATTTAGTAGGTCCTTCTCTCTAAATTCATAGAGTTATGGAGCCTTGGTCTACCAAGCTAACCTATAAAAACAATGGATATTCACACAAGGTTATTCACACTGAATCATGCTGAAAACAAGGACAGATCCTTTCTCTGAAATTTAATTTTAGCTACACTTGGTTTAATAAACTCTCTGGAGGAATGTTCCTATTTGCAAAAACATCAATGAGAACTCTTCCAAATTACAAGTGATTATGACAAACTATTGTATAGTCCATCCAAATTCAAGCCAGTTCTGTTTTCTTTTTATCTAATTAAAATAGACAATAATTACTACTTCATATTAGTTTGATTTGAGAATTGGCTAGAGAGAGACAGACAGATAGACAGACAGACATTTCAGGACATGGATCAAACTTAATGAGTTTTTAAAATTTATTTACTTATTTATTCCCTTTTTTGTTGGCCTGGTTGTTTTATTGTTGTTGTTATTATTAATGTCATCGTTGTTGGATAAAACAGAGACAAATGGAGAGAGGAGGGGAAGACAGAGAGGAGGAGCGAAAGATAGACACCTGCAGACCTGCTTCACCTCCTGTGAAGTGACTCCCCTGCAGGTGGGGATCCTTATGCCGGTCCTTGCTCTTTGCACCATGTGCGCTTAACCCACTGCGCTACTGCCTGGCTCCTGCGTATTTTTTTTATGTAGTTTATTGTTAAGGTAAATGAAAATGCATGGCTAATGTTGTCTGATTTCTTTATATAATATATTGCACCTTAAACTGTAAAGCTCTAACTTCAAAAAGAATATCTTCACTAATTTAGAAATTAAAAGTATTTCAATTAATGTACATTATTATTGATTTTGATAGCTTTATTTTTAGCTTGTGACAGCCTACTAAATTGATTCAATTTAATATATTAGGAGTGACAGTTCTAATTGCTAAGTTAAAAAATATTTGTTTTCATTATTTGCACTTATATTTATCACCATTGACATAGACAACCAAAGAAATATTATTTATGGAAAATACATAATTTTAATTTCTTGAGGAATTTGATGCTTTAGAGTATAGTCATTGTCATATGAATATAATTTCATTATGTACCAGGATCCTTAAGTTCTCTCTTACCCCTCCCTCTGAGTTCCTTGCTTTGATGTAATACACCATGCCCAGCTTAACTTTGTTTGCCCAGAAAACTTTGTTTTCTCCCTCCCTGTCTTTATTTATTGGGTCCTTTTTTAATGAGTTTTAAAATTTTTTTTAGTATTTATTTATTCCCTTTTGTTGCCCTTGTTGTTTTATTGTTGTAGTTATTATTGATGTTGTTGTTGTTGGATAGGACAGAGAGAAATGGAGAGAGGAGGGGAAGACAGAGAGGGAGAGAGAAAGATAGACACCTGCAGACCTGCTTCACTGCTTATGAAGTGACTCCCATGCAGTTGGGGAGCCAGGGGCTCAAACCGGGATCCTTGATGGTCCTTTCCTTGCGCTTTGCACCACCTGCGCTTATCCCACTGCGCTATCGCTGACTTCCTATTGGGTCCTTTTGATAACTGCAGTCATTCAGCATTTATCTTCCTCTTTTTGACTTACAGATATATACTTTAACATAAGTGTGTCAGAATTATGTCTACTAAATGCAAACACTTTACATATGTATATTTAATTTCCTCTGTTTTGTTTATTTGCTAATTTAAGGTGCTAGGGAATGGTGCCAGGGCATTTTTTTCATTCTTTTTTGTTTTCTTTTTCTTAAATGTTTATTTATCTAAATGAAAGAGACACACACAGACCTAGAGAGAGAGAGCAGAGCACTGACAGCTCCGGTTTATGGTGGATTGAATCTCAGGTATGAAAGTGTTTTTTTGCATAACTACTATTCTGTCTCCACATCCCATCTTTTCATTCTTCACTTTAGAGAGAGACAGGAAAGAGAAGAAGCAGTCACAGCACTGATCCACCATCTGTGGTGCTCCCCTAGTGCTGTCTACTGTGCTACCATGTGATTCACAGCTTCAACTCAGGACTTGTCACTTGATGAGGTACTCATTGTACTAGGTGAATTATCCCCCAGTCCCTAACTTTCTATATTTTAATATGGTAAAAAATATTTCCTCAGTTTCTAATATGTGGTTATATGTACTCCACACTTAAAATAGTGGTCTTCCTGCTCTAGAATAAAATCAGTGACTCAAGAGATTTAAGAAAATATTGGGATTTACCGAGAGACGTTTTCCAACACTTTGAATCAGCATCTCTTTCTGCATAAAGATCTTAAGGAGCACTACCAGTCCCTGTAGAGGTCACAGAGAACTGGACCTATGTCCTCTCAGCCTATCTGAGAGATAAATCAGCTGTAGTTGTTGCTAGTTATTGGTATCCTTGTCAGTCATTTGAACGCAGGGTACTAGGGCTGAATCCTTAGAGTGGGGGGAAAAAAGTCTACAGATTGGTAATGGGAGCATTGTAAAGAAGTGTAGGGGGAGAAAGCCTTCCACAGGAATAAATTTACCTTGAAATCAATCAACCAAAATAAAACTCTGAGTAGCCTCTACAGATATATTAATAGGTTCCTAGAAAATCTCAGTATGTGCCACCCACATGCTCCTATCTGTTTCTAAAAATAGGTTCACAGGCATTTGTGGCAAATATGGGATTCCTCTTCAGGAAGCAAGAGAGACATAGCAACAGTAATAATTTGTTTCACCAAGGCAGGACAGAGGGCAGGGGAGCTGCTGGCCCCAGGGGAACCCCCAAGACCCTGCCCATTACCATCTTCTTTGCTCCCAGAAAACTGGCAGGTGGTAAGATAGTCCCCCATAAGGATGTGTTGAAACAATATGCAAACAGAAAGAAGAACTGAAAATATGAAAGCAGACAGCTATGGGATAGTGGGGAAAACATTCATTTAGAGCCTGAGCATCTGGGTTTGAATACTGCTTATACTAGAAGCTGTGGGAAATTGCTTACTTTGGTCCTTTGGGCCTTTATTTTCTCATTCATGCGATGGGATTGGGATAACTCCTTGGATTTTTGGAGTATGTATGTAATAAAGGAAGCTTCACAAATAGTGGAATGGTATTGTGATATATCTTCTTCTCTGTGTCTTACCTTCTGTGTGAAAAAAGAGCCATTTTGGAGCAGTGAAATTGTATAGACCTGAAGTCCCAGTGAAATCCTTGGTGGCAAAAAACAAAAGACAAACATGTAATCTATAAGGTGAGATGCCTCTGGAGATATCTTTGAGCCCATATTAATAGCAGGTAACTTTGGGGAGTAACAGCAAAAGGTGATTTCATGAGCTATCTCAAAATTGAAATATTGCCCCTAGTCTCATGTCAGAAGTCACCTTCCCAAAGACACAGGAATGTTTGTCAAACCTAGTCTCAGACAATAAGCCAGTATTCATCCATAGCATGCCACCATCTCCTCCAAATTTTCATATTACAAAAAGTCTTTTATATTTTCCTTTCCATGGAATATTTATCCATGCTGTATATTAGTATTTCAGTTGACTTTATTGATCTGTAAGAGATTCTCATATATTAGAAACAGTTCTTTGCTATAGATCTTGCAAGTGTTTTTTATAATTATCAACACATTTGTATTTTCTTTTTTGAGCACTTGACTCTTTCAGCCTTCTAAAGTAATTTGTATACGAGACATGAATATACTTTTCACTTCATTTGCTTCCTGGTTGGTAGCCAATGTAGCCATGAATTTTATTAAATAACTTTATTTATTATTAAGTATGCTACAAGGAACTTTCAAGTACTTTTGAACCAAATTCTGCATTTCATAATGTCCTATCAAAATGGTTTTGTTTAATTTTTTATTCAGGGGGCTAATGCAGTCATTTATACATGAGTATAATTTCATTATGCAACTGGACCCTAAAGTTCTCTTCCAGTCTTCCCTCCCCTCTCCTTTCTCAGAATCCTTTACTTTGGTACTATACTTCATGCCAGTCCACGGTTAACTTTGAGTTCCCCCTCCCAGTCCTATGTATTAATTTCTGCCTATAAGTGAGATCATTCACCTACCAAAATGTTTTAACTACTGGAGCTTCATTACAAACTGTGTAGGACAAACTCCCTCATTTCATTTATTTATTTTCTACAAATTTTAGAACTCACTTGTTATATTTAAAAGTTAAAATTGTATAAAATAATTTAGGCAAAGCTAGTGATAGTCTTTCTATATTAAATCTTTCAAAAATAAAAGATTACATATCCACATTTATTCAGACTATTTCTGCCACTTTGTAGCACATTAGAATTATTTTCATGTAACTATATTTATTATATGTACTTTTAAAGCTTATTCAAGTATACTAGATATTTCTGTTGTGTTTATGAGAATCTTCAAGCTGGTTACCTTTAAAGTAACTTTACAAACAGTCACAAAACTGAATTTTCTTGTTGTTTAAATTTTTTTCTTGTTGAAAATTATTTTCCAATTTACTATGTTGCAATGTTTTATATCTAACTTGAACTTTTATGCAGAAACTATAGAAAGTATTTGCTTATATTCAGCTTTATAAACTAAGCTGAGACAAGTCATAACCCTTCAATTATACTCTGTAATGAAAAAGCTTCTAGACTGACATGAAAGAAACAAAGATGTAGTATTCCACCAAACATAATAGACTTATTCCATATATTAATTATTAGGGAAAAGTTTGTTAAAGTTGAATGAACATCATGCTTGGATGAATTACAGTAATAACATTGTGATTAAGTTCAGTTTTGATGCCAACTGGACTTGCCTGGACAGAGGACCCCACCAATGTGTGCTGGAGCCCACTTCCCCAGTGCCCTGCCTCACTAGAGAAAGAGAGAGACAGGCTGGAAGTATGGGTCGACCTGCCAATGCCCATGTTCAGTCAGGAAGCAATTACAGAAGCCAGACCTTCTACCTTCTGCACCCCATAATGAACCTGGGTCAATACTCCCAGAGGGATAAAGAATAGGAAAGCTATCGGGGAGGGGATGGGATATGGAGTTCTGATCGTGAGAATTATGTGGAATTGTACCCTTCTTATCCTATGGTTTTTGTGTTTTTTTTTATAAATAAAAATTAAAAAATAAGTAAAGACAAAAAAAAAAAGAAATTATTACTAGACTGCGAGAGAAAAGATTGGGCCCCTCCTCAAAATCATTGCTAAGTTTCCAATTCCCAACATGGTGCACGATGCAAAGTAGATAGATACTCAGCAAATTGCTGTGGGATGAGGAATGAGAAGGAATGGATGGTCTTTGGCTTTAAAGTCTAAATATGGAACTTTAAAATGTATAATTTTATATTATCTAGATTGTTGTTGATATTTTGGGATACCCCTGATCACCATATTTGTCATAAATTCTTATGTAGTTACTGTAAGAAGAACTACATATACCATGTGTGCTGTTGCTTACTCCTAGTTTCTAAGGACCATTCTCTGAATTCTGAACAGAGAATGGTAAGCCCTAGATCATTGCTACAATAATGCTAAAAGGTCCTCCTCAAAGTGTCATCCAATTATGCAGCTCAGTCAGAAAACTTGCAAAGTTCAATGGACCTTGAGGGTAGAAGCAAAGAACTCTGGACTGAGAATATCTAATTTAAATGAAGAGCAGGTAGTTATTCTGCACTCTCTCACCTAAAAGAAGTGTTTAGAAAGTTAAGAGCAGCTCACTCTTTGTACTAACATGGGGAGGGAGAGGCCTTAGAGTGATTACATATTTTTATTACTATGGTCTGAAAATATTTCTTTGATGTCTTATTTGATAGATATTATTATGAGAGTTATAAGGACACAAGGAGTGATTAAATTCTTAAGAAGAAAAATCTCTGAGCTGTAAAAATTATTTAGGAATACAAGACTTAATAGAAACTTTGGTGATGGATGTGGTAAGATGTGTATTCACTCTCATGCACATAAAAGTCGTATAATGTGAGTGAATATTAAATGGATAGAAAAAGTATTTTGGCCAGGAAAATAGCTCAGCTAGTAGAGTACAGGATTTATACATCTAAAACACTAGGTTTGACCCCTGTTGTCTCATGTACTAGAATGATCTTATGGTTTTTCTCTAATTTTTCTCTCAGGAAATAAATTTTTTTAAAAAAGTCAAGGCTTAACCAAGATGAAACCACATTTAGTTTGGGGGGAAAGTGCTTCTAATAATGCCCTTTAAATTGGGAATTCACCTCTTGAACCAAAATATAAATATTCCCCAGATAAAATTACTGGTATTTTGTGGTTCTCATTTAAATCTGAGATCATTCCTGTAAATGTCATTAGGAGAATCACAGTGAGTCAGCATGCTAGGGACAGAAATCTTTGTTCCACAACCCCAAGTTCTGCTCATCCTAAAATCCATGGGGAAAAAAGTCCTTACATGAAACAAAATATACTGTTTTTTTGAGAATTGTCAATGTGCTGTGGGGAAAAAGGCACATTTTACAATTGGAGATGCTAGCTTCCCTTTAATTAGAGAGAGTGGCACTTCACTTATGTGGTCTTTGAGCTCTGCCCTCAATGAAGATGAAAGTAGGGAAGAGGTTAAAGTTCAGAAAGGTTTAGTCATAAGAAGCTGTGCTAAGCAATGGAAATATGGGTGGAAAACGAAGGCAAGATTAATGGACTGGCTGCTAACCTCTCTCTCTTTATTCAAAGAAGTGCTGTAAGGCTTCCCTAAAGTAGGATTTTATTGGATCACATGTTTTTTTTTCCGAATGTGTGATAGCAGGAAACTCTGAATATTATAATTGAATATTCTAGTGAGTCAACATAATTGTCTTAATGAATGTGTATTTGTACTGCTGAATCTGTTACCTGCAGGTCTTTGATGAGTATTGAGTTCTGCATTCCTGTGACTGACAGAAGAGCAAAGTCTTCTAAAGAAACAAATGATCTGTCTTTTCACTCCCTGAGTTAGCCAAGAAAAGGTAACAAGATACCTGGTATTCAAGATCTCAGAGCCCTTCTGGATGGGGCTTGTGTCCCCCTTGCATCTCGATTTTACTTATAAACCAAAACTCCCCCCTAAGGAAAGCAAATCATATGTTTATTTCTAGGAATGGCAACATTATTGTTCTGGTGGACCTCAGAGTTGGCTGATGCCAGAAAATCTGAACCTCTGTGAGTTAAAGTGGAAAGAATCAACATATAATAGATGAGGTTATTCATGTAAGTGTTGGGCCTATTTTTAAAAAATTATTTAATTTATTACACAAATTTTAAGTTCCTAAATTCCATCAAAACATAGCATAAAGTTTGGTTTTTGATTGTTTAAATTGTGCATTATGAGTACTCATATAATTTTTTTTTATAAATTCTTATTAAAGCAATAACAAATTGATATACTAACTTGCCAAGGTTAAATGAATACAGGTTTTAATTAGGAAAGTGCTTAGCATCTAGGCCTACTTTCTGAAAAGCAAGATTGAATATAATTGCTTGAGCATTGGAACAGCTGCTTACATATTAGGGTTATCTCCATCTTCATTACCCATTTAAAGGAAGGAAATGAAATGGAGATAAGATGTAGAAATTCTCTTTCCTGATCCACAGACCTAATGTGTCTCTGGTGTATGGAATTATCTGGAATGTTAGTGCTATTTTTTTTTCCTAACAAAGTGTTAGTTTTTTTTTTTTTTTTTTTTTTTTTTGCAGGAGGGGTGCAGGTTCTTTGGATGTTTGTTGATTTTTTTTTCATTATGTGTTTATTAATCAAGAAAACTTGACCAAGGACTGGTGAAATAGCTCACTTGGATAGTGTGCTGTTTTACCATGGGTACAACTCAGGTTTGAGGCTATCCTCTACTGGAAGCTTTGGTGCTGTAGTTTCAGTTCTTTTAATTGACTGTAGTGCTGACATTATCCCAGAACTCTGCAGGATGAGGTGGAGAGAATCTCACTTACTGGAGGCTTTAGGGGACTTAGAGACAAAATAATCCTTCCATCAGAACTGGGAAGTGTTCACTTCTTTAGTCAGTTGTATTTCTTTGAGGTCTTATTTGTTCACTGAGTCTTGTGCTGCTAATTACCTTTCTCTGTGAATGTGTATATATTACATTTATAACAGAATCTGCTTAGAAAGTGAGAAATTTTCTTGGTGCCTATTTTTGCTGTGAGTTATTGAAGTCCAGTGATTACTTAGGAATTTGACACATACTAACTCACTCTTGCTCCTAGATTCCAAGTAGAAATTTTGTTGACTTGACTTTTCTTAGTCCATCCCAAACCAATGTCACATCAATATACTACAAAGAGTATCTCTATTTTGATGCCAATAGGACTTCCCAGGACAGATGACCCCACCATGTGTCCTGGAGCCCTGCCTCCCCAGACCCCTGCCCCACTATGGAAAGACAGAGACAGGCTGGGAGTATGGATTGACCTGCCAATGCTCATGTTCAGCGGAGAAACAATTACAGAAGCCAGATCTTCCACCTTCGGCACCCTATAATGATCCTGGGTCCATACTCCCAGAGGGATAAAGAATAAGGAAGCTATCATGCAGGGGATTAAATATGCAGTTCTGGAGTTGGAACTTCTGTGAAAATCTACCCCTCTTCTCCTATAGTCTTGTCAAGATTTCCATTTTATAAATAAAAATTTTAAAAAATAATAATAAAAAAGAATATCTCTATTTAAGTCTGTTTAACTAGTCTGGTTTAACTAAAGTATAGACTTCATCAAGAAGGGTAGTGAGCCTCAGAAAACAGCCCCCTCCATCCTAACTCAGCATCCTTGGATAGTGTGTGCCATATTCCATTGACCTGAATAGTGAAATGTCCTGGTATACAAAAACAATATGAATTAGCAGCTGGGTGGTTGTGCACCTGGTTAAGTGTACACACTGTAGTGTGTAAGGACCCAGGTTCAAGCCCCTGGTCCCCACCTGCAGGGGGAAAGCTTCATGAGTGGTGAATCAGAGCTGCAGGTGTCCCCCTCCCTCTCTCTCTCTCTCTCTCCTCCCCCTCCCCTCCCTATCTCCCATTCACTTCTCAATTTCTCTGTCTCAATCCAATAATAAATAAATAATAAAAAAATTAAAAAAACAATATGAATTAATGTGAGAGGGATACAGAAAGATCTAAGAGCATGTATCAAATGCTGCTTAATCTCCCTGTCAGTATAACAGAATATACCCATGTTCCAGCAAACTATTGACTCAGGAGAGTGGGTCACCAGGGTTTCTCTTTTGTTATTTAGTAATTGCAGGCTCCTCCATGACCCTCAGGTAAATGTATCTGAGCTTTGTATAAATGTCATTCCTACTGGACAGGCAGGTCTGTGATTGCTTTTTTGTTGTTATTTTTATTACTATGTGGATAGATTTTCTGCTCTATTTCAGACTTCTGATCAGTGATCACTCTTCATTCTAGATTCATTTATTGTCTTTCTGTGGACTGGTTCAAGATTTTATCATTGATTTGTTTTATATTGACCTTCCATTGATTCTGCTCACTAAAACCATTCTTGGAAAGCATACACACTTATAAAACACACACTCTTAACACCTTATGTACATGTACACATAGCCTACCTCTGAAAAGAAATTTTTAAAAAATCCAGTGGGTGCAGAGGGCTGGGTGGTGGTGGCACACACAGTTGAGTGCACATACTACCATGTGCAAACACCCAGGTTCAAGTCCCCATTCCCACTTGCAAAGGGAATGTTTCACATGTGGTGAAGCAGGTCTGCAGGTGTTGCTTTCTATCTCTCCTTCTTTATCTTTCTATTTCCTTTCAATTTCTCTCTGTCTTGTCAAAAAAAAAAAAAGGCCACTGGGATCAGTGGATTTATAGTGCTGACACCCAGCCCCAGTGATAACCCTGCAAAAAATAAATAAATAAATAAAAAATAAATTTCACTACTCTGTGGACAACTTTTTTCATTCAGATAAAGACACAGACAGACAACACTAGAACATCCCACTAGAGTCATGAAACTCCCTTATGGCTAGGGGACTGAAACCTGAGCAGTTCACACGCCAAAGCATGTACCCTACCCTTGAAGATGTCTCCGAAGCATTTCTTTGAACTCTAATTTTTCTATCCAAAGATCCATCCTTCTTTATGCTTTGGACATATAATGTTATGACTAAGATTATATCTTTAGGGAAACAATTATAAGTGACAACAAAGACTCAAGCAAGAAGATTCCTCTCTGAAGCATTAATTAAATTGCTTCAAGTGTCTCCATTATACCTGTGCTGTACCTGGGGTCATGGAGATCATGCCCAGTAAACCAAATGCCAGCATCAAGGAAATTTCCATATGGGAGAAGAAAGTGACAGACAGATTGGAAGGAAAGTGTTTTAGGAGCTGCAAAAGTGAAATCTCAGAGAGGTAGAGTGATTTGTTGAATAGGGTCATTTATTGAGAACAGGAAGCAGGGCATTTCTTTGATATAAGAAACTATTTTCAGATAGAGATAGAGAAACAGTGACAGAGGGAAATATACCACAGCACCAGAGCTTCGCCTAGTGCAGAGGGAGACAGGCTCTGCATGGCAACCTAACACTTATGCATGACAAAGCAGGTAAACTGTCCAGGTGAGCTATCTTACTGGCCCATTTCCTCTTTTTCCTCCTTCTCCCCCTCTTCCCCCTTCTCCTATCTCCCCTCCTTCTCCCCCCCTTCTCCCCCTGTCCTCCTCTTCCCTTTTCTCCTCCTCCTTCTAATCATTAAAACAAAGTAAGGATGAAATAAGTCTTTAGATGTGAGGAAAGTGCAAAATATTTCCTTCTCCCCAGCCTGTACCCGAGCTTTTGCTGTCAGTGTTCTGTAGAATAGAGGAAGCTCTTGGTGACTTGCAAAGACACCAAAAAGCTGATCTTTGATGAACTTCACTAAGTAAGCCAGATACATATAAACAAAAAATTAACTACACTCAGCTTTAATATTTAGATGAAGATGAGTCCAATGTGAAGATTCATAGTTGTTACAAAATCAAACCCTGCAATGGTGTTTACTTTAGTTTTTCTGCTCTATGCATCCCTGAGTTTTTCCTTGGCACCTCCCTCAATACTGAGATGGTCTGAGATACTAAAGATGAGACTCTTGAATTTGCCTCATATCTCATTCTGGGATTTTCCTTTTTTCAGTTTCTGCTTTCTAATAAGTTCTCTCCTATTTACCAAATGCTAATGCTGTGCATAGAAAAAAAAGACCAAGAAGTCAATCTGTTTCACCTTTCATCTTAATAATTCATTAATGGATAGTTGCTACATCTTGTTCACTGTTTCTTGGAAATGATAATTAACTTTATTTCGTCTAGTCATTCTTTTTGTCTAGGATTCTAGTTCAAGTTCCTACTACTTTACTACTTGTTTTTAACAGTTTCCATTCTACCCTCTCAGATCTTCTTCTCCTTCCTTCCAGATTTCCCAAATACCATTGCTAAATTCATATTCCAAAAAGTCATAATTTCTGTCTTCATTTTTTAAATAAAACTCTGAGGACAGGGAGATAGCACACCTAACCAAACATGTTCCTTACCATGTTAAAGGCCCTGGGACTACATGGAAAAATAATGGGTAGAAAAAGCTAAAAAGGTAGGGCATTCCCTTCAAAGATATAGTGCTCCTAATACTTTGAAATAACAACATAAATCTGTTGAATAAAAATTACTGGTCTAGGGATTGTTTTTTTTTTTTTTTGACTTTAGGTTTAAGCTCTTTTTATTAGCAAAACAAATATGACAGAGAACACAAATCTCAGTTGTAAATGTCTGTGAGTTGTCTCAGTGTTTTTGGCAAGGACCTCACCAGGGAGTCTTGAGGGTGAAAAGTAGAGACATGTTTACTCTAACTTGCCATTTAGTTGAGGGAATGGTCTAGAAATTATAGGATCATAGATTACCTGTGGAACCCATAAGCTCTAAAGGATAACCCATATTATAAATGTCCTAATTGTTCAATGTAAATGCCTCTACATTTATAAGACAGACTATCCTAATGGATTAAATGAGCTAATGTATCTTACAGAGCACCTGTACTTAGTAAGTGTAGTTCAGTTCACTTTGACTATGAATATTAATACAAGTCTGACCTTGGATAGACCTTCCCGTGGTGCATCTCGTGAGTACCTATTCATTGGGGAAACTGACGATCCTTCCTAGCCGACTGAATCCACATGGATCCCAGTCACTTTCAAAGCCAGCAACAAGCAGCTCCTGACAGTTTTCAAGCTGTTGGTCCTGCTCTTCGAGTCCTCCAACTTAATGTTGAGGGGCTGTCCTTTGCCAAACGTGTTCTTATTGGTCAATTGGCGATACAGCATCAGGCAGATGTTATCTGCCTACAAGAAACACATATAGCAGTCGATGAAGCTGCTCGATTCACCATCAGTGGATTCGATTTAATATGCTATAATCTCCATCCTAAACACGGCTGAGCCATCTACGCCAAATCGTGTCTTGCAGACGTTTACCATACGGCCTCTTCGACCTTCTACGACTCCATTACTATTGGAACTATTCAGCTTGTCAACATATATAAGCGTCCCAGTGCCTCATGGGATGAGGTCCTGCCTAGCCCGAAACACCCAGCCGTTTACGTTGGAGACTTTAATAGTCATCACCAAGACTGGGGATATTCCTCCACTTGTGCTGATGGCTCTATCTTAGCTGACTGGGCTTCAGCGAATGACCTCTCCCTACTATACGATCCCAAACAGCCAGGCTCTTTTCACAGTGCTAGATGGAATAAAGACTCATCACCCGACCTGTGCTGGATTAGCACAGTCAACGGCCAAGCCTTTCCCGCTACGAGACAAGTTCTCAAGATCTTCCCGCACAGTCATCACCGCCCAGCTATCATCCACATTGGTCTCCAGCTCCCACTGATTCTGTGCTCGGAGAAACTAAGATGGAATTTTCGGAAAGCAAACTGGCGTCTGTTCAGTGATCTTACCAACAAATCTATTCCTGCAATTCCAATTAACTCTATCCCCTCTGAAGATTCCTACAGGCACTTCCACCAAGCCATCTTCAAAGCAGCTTCCCAAGCCATTCCTCGTGGGAGACGTGCTAACTATACTCCTTGTCTTGATGCTGAATGCAAGCAACTACTAAAGCAGTATGATGAGTCGGGCGACCCAGATGTGGCTGACCATCTCATTGCCTCCCTGGATGCAGCACGCCAAGCCCGCTGGCAACAACTCACGGAAAGTCTGAACTTCACCCACTCAATTAGGAAGGCCTGGAAGCTTCTTCACAGACTGGGTGCTGGTAGCCAACCCCCTCCCGTCTCCCATCCTCCCGTATCTCCAAACTCAGTGGCCAGTTACCTAACTCAAGTTGGACGTGCTAAGATTGACCCAGTCTGGAAAAGAGAAATTTCCCATGAGTGGTCATCCCACTTCCGGTTATCTTGTCCATCTCCAAAACTCTCTCCCTTTACACTGTCTGAACTGGAAGACGCTTTGAAGAGGGTTAAACCGGGAACAGCTGCTGGCTATGATAACATCACCCCAGAACTCATTCTTAACCTGGGTCCCGCGGCAAAGAAGTGGCTCGCTTCATTCCTGTCCCACATCTTGGAATCCGAGTCTATGCCCAAAGTTTGGCGTCGTGCGAAGATTATAGCGGTTTTGAAACCAAAGAAAGACCCAACACTGGCCGCCAGCTATAGACCAATTTCTCTCCTCTCCATGCGTAACAAACTCCTTGAGAGGCTGCTTCTGTCATGTATTTCTCATCTTACAGAGAAATTCCTATCACCCGCCCAAGCTGGTTTCCGCCCAGGAAGATCTACCTGCAAACAAGCCCTGGCCCTCTCAACTTACATTGAAAATGGATTCCAGAAGAATTTAAAGACGGGTGCTGTCTTTGTTGATCTCACAGCAGCCTATGACACAGTCTGGCACCGTGGTCTCCTAGTCAAGATCTCAAGATGCCTGCCTCCATGGGTGGCCAACACTATATCGTTTCTTCTCCAAAACAGAAGATTCCGGGTGCATCTGGGTGACAAGTCTAGCAGATGGAGACTTGTCTCAAGTGGCCTCCCCCAGGGCTCTGTTCTGGCTCCTACGCTATTTAATATTTACATCAATGACCTCCCAGAAACTTCTTCAAGGAAGTTCATCTACACCGATGACATCTGCTGTGCAACTCAGGCATCCAAGTTCGACATCCTCGAGGAAACACGAAAGACATGTCTCTGATATCTGATTACTGTAAAAAATGGCGACTAATCCCTAGCACTGCAAAAATGGTATCATCTGTTTTCCATCTACACCATGCCTCGGCCTCGCGTGAGCTTAACATGCAGCTTGGCGATATGAGAATCCGGCATGAAGCCCAGCCAGTCTATCTTGGTGTTACTCTCGATCGCACCCTGTCATTTCACGAACATCTCATAAAAACTGCAGCAAAGGTGGGCGCGAGGAATAACATCATTGCAAGACTGGCCAGCTCCTCATGGGACGTGAGCGCTTCCACACTACGATCATCATCTCTGGCATTATGCTATTCCACTGCAGAATACTGTGCCCCAGTATGGTTCCGTAGCCCCATGTCCACTTGGTTGATTCCAAATTATATTCCTCCATGAGGATAATTTCTGGAACCATCCGTTCCACCCCGGTTCCATGGCTGCCAGTTCTTAGCAACATCGCCCCGCCAGATATTCGTCGGGATGCGGCATCATCTAAGTTCATTTCCCATGTCTACGCTCGACCGGACCTGGCAATATACGTGGATATCTTCGCCCACCCTGTCCAACGCTTGACTTCTCGTCACCCAATCTGGTCCCCTATGCCTACACTGAACTTCTCTGTTCCAGTCTCTTGGAAACAGAGTTGGCAGTCAGCTGAGGTAAAGAACAAACACCTCATCACAGACCCCTGCAAGCGTCAACCCGGCTTTGACCTAGCACGTTATGATTAGGGCCTCCTCAATCGCTATCTAACAGGCCATGGCCAGTGCGCCGCCATGTTCCATTACCGGGGAGCCAGAGACGACCCGAACTGCCCCTGCGGCTACAGACAGACTATGACCCACATAGTCAACGACTGCCACCTCTCCAGATTCAAAGGAGGTCTCGAAACTTTACATCAGGCTCAACCTGACGCTGTTGACTGGCTACGGAAGAAGGGCAAACGCTAGAAGAAGAAGTACAAGTCAGAAAAATGTGTTCAATAAATGATGCTCACAATAAGATCCCATTTCTTTTTTAAAAAATATTTTATTTATTTTATTTTTGAGAGAGATGCTGAGAGAGAGAGGGAGAGAGAGATTGAGAGAGAGAGAGAAACACCAGAGCACTGCCCAGCTCTGGCTTATGGTGGTGTGGGGGCATTGAACCTGGGACTTCAGAGCCTCAGGCATGAGAATCTTTTTGTATAACCATTATGCTATCTACCCCCCAAGATCCCATTTCAGAGTAGGATAGTCAATTAGTAAATGCATGAAAAAGAAAGAGGGCAGGGGCATTCTGAAACTAAACTACCAAAGTCAAAGTATGAGTCAAAGTAAGAGGCAGCTTCTAGTAAGAGTCGTTGCCCCTGGCTGTCCATTCAAGAATCTCTCATGCTTCATTTAATTTGTAGAACCTAGACTCAGAGAACTCAGTGACATCAGCTGTCTTGAACAAGGAACAGATATTTGATCATCATCCTGTCCCTAGCCCTTTGTGGTATAGAGCTTACCACAAGGAAAGAAGTAAAGTATGATCCCACAACAGTGATGACCTGACCACTCTAAAGTTGTGAAATTCAAATTGCTAATTTCTCAAACTGAAAATTTCCTGGTGGCATTATCAGAATACATGTTGGTCATTCAGTTACTTAGCTATTAATTTATTCTTTGTCTTGTCCCACTTAACTGTAAGCTTCATGGAGTTAGGTACCTTGCCAATGCTGTCCATTACTGTACTTATCAGAGGAGTGTCTTACACATTATGAGTAGTGCATTAGAATCGCTTGGAAATATAGATCACTTTAGACATAGAACACCCCCTTTACATCTGAAAAGTTTCAGTGCTCAGGATGCTTTCCAGACCTAAATTACAATTGGAACTCAGAGATGGGTATTAGTGTACCTTTAGAGCTCTGTAGGTGATTCTTCTGGTCATCCAAATGTTACAAATTATTTTAAGGAGGTGCCCAATAAAGCTCTGTTGAATGTAAGTGGCAGAGTTCATACAATAAGGGAAGTGTGAATGGAAATGAAAGGGAAGTGAATTCTGGTGTAGGAATCTCTGTGACAGTTCATCACTCTCTTCTACCACCCACCTGTGACACTAATGCTAGGGTGTGGGGATGAGTAGCAAATTCTTCTACTAGTCTGAGCTGATGAAGCACAGTCCATAAAAATGGCCACTTTTTGGGGGTGGGGTCCATGTATTTCACAAAGGAAAATTTCCTTGATAGGTCATACTTTCCCCTCCCTCCTTCCCTTCCTCCCTCCCTCTTTCCTTCTCCTTCCTTCCTTCCTACCTACCTTCTTTCCTTCCTTCCTTCCTTCCTTCCTTCCTTCCTTCCTTCCTTCCTTCCTTCCTTCCTTCCTTCCATTCTTTCTACCAGTCCCTTCCTCTGTTTCTTCCTTTCTGTCCCTCTTTCTTTTTTTCTTAAGAGTATGTTTTGGGAGTAAGGGTATCCACCAGTTATTTATGAACATATGAGTTTTAGACTGGTGGACCCTTCTTACCCCTTTTCCTCCTCCCAGGGGAGTCTATCCCATCTGATGGAGATTTGAACATTTTCCCCAGTAAGGATGTATCTTCCTGACTCTTCTAACCTGCAAAACTTGACAATGAGGAAGAGGTTTTCTCTGCATGACTATGATGCTTATGAAAGGTTGAGCTGCGGATTTTTTTTTTTTTTTCACTTCTCTCTTGGAAACCACCTCTGCATTCTGATTGGACTGCAGGACAAAACTTCTTCTTTACATTGGGAAAGCATTTCCCACTGTATTTAGGGGGAAAAATAGGACTGCTTTTTTTCTTTTCTTTTTAGTTTTCTTATTAGTTTTCAATGCCAATTTGTCCAGGTTGTTTTTCTTAAAAATTTGTTATATTCTTCTACCAATAAAAGAAACCAAATGCAAAATCTTCCATTGTACTTTGATTGAAACACACCTTTTAGAATATCCAGCTCATATTTTGAGAAAGAAGCAGCTGATACTATTGACATTTCATTTAAAAATACTTCATTCAATTCCTCCTCTCCCATACTATAGTACACAGACTATGGGATATTGCAATGTTTGATGATAGTGATAAAAATGTCTACATTAAATGTGTTGGAAAAGTAAAGTAAGCTTTTAATATCCTAGACACTGAAGTAATGTCATTGAAAATGGCTGACCTTAAGAAAATTTGACTTAGAAGAAAGGGTAACTATTTTAGATACTATTGATATCTTCAAGGGGGATCTTTGAAGCTCTTGATCAAGTGAGTTTTTGTCCCTAGGTCAGGCTGACTCACTTATCTAAGGGCTTCACTAGTAATGAATATTATTAGTAGTAGTGACTGCTGTTGTTTATTGATTCATCATAAGCAAGGTTTTAGTGTGCTTTATTTTATTCAATAATTGCTGTTTTTATCAATAAGAAATCTGAGGTACAGTCTATATAAGTGATATAAAGTCATACATGTAGGCTGGAAAATACTTAATCTTAGCCTTGAATTTGTAAACTTTCACTGTAAAGGATCAGAAAATAAATATTTTTAATTTTGTGAAGCTTACAGTTTCTGTTGCAGCTGCATAACCCTGATGTTGCAATGAAAGCAACCATAGTCACCATGTAAACAAATGAAGGTGATTGTGTTCTAATAAAGCTATCTTTACAGTAATGGGTGGTAAACTGGCTTTGACTTTGGATCTGTAGTTTGCTAAATTCTGCACCACCTCTGACACTAAAATATGTTTTGAGGCTTATTGAGGGACTCTTTTATTTCAAGATTAACGTGTGAGATACTGTAAAAACTTGATATACAGAAAAATCACTGAGTTTTAAAAAAATGTTTTATCTTCCTTGGTGCCAACAACACTCTGAATGTTATGCTGGAGAAGGGCTTATGAAGAAGTGGGACTATAAATCACATGAGGAGCCTTTTAGGAAAAGTTCCTAAACATCACTCAGAATTCATAATACCAACAAAATAAAATAATTGAAAAAAGGGGGCATTGTGTCATTTAATCCCCTGCAGTTTTCTGCATAACAATACAACCCCCACTAGGTCCTTTGTCATCCAAGAAGATTATTTTCATGAGGTCAGAAAACAAGAGGCTGAGCTAGCACTTCATTCCATCTCTATCTAATTTCTTTGCTTACACAGCTTCTATTAGATTACTCTGACCATTTATAATGGGACTGCAATCATCTTCTTGCTTTATAGCCCAGTCAGTAAGTGAATTTGAAAAGCTAGTTAAATTTGAGATTTGTCTATTGCTCTGTAAAAAGGAGAACAGAGGGGATGGGATACAGAGATCTGGTGGTGGAAATTGTGTGGAGTTGTACCCCTCTTATCCTATGGTCTTGTCAGTGTTTCCATTTTATAAATAATTTTTTTTAAAAAAAAAGGAGAACAGAAAACCTCAAAGTATCCTATTCATTTCACATAACTGCTATTGTAATCAAACAAGGTAAAGTATATGAAAGATGTTTACAAAGGGTGAAAACACTCTGAAGATGAACAGGGATGGCATGTGTCAGAGCTATTGGTCATAGTTGTAATGAGGCAAAACCTTTCACCCTTTTGCCACTAAAAGGGTTCCCCTGTACCCAAGGTACCTGGACCACTGAATCATTCAGATTACCCATGTCTGGGGAGGAATTGGTCCTTTAAAAATGCCATAAAATAATCCTAAAGCTCAGAAAGTTAGAAAGGATTACAGAAAACACACAAATGACTCTTATAAACACATGCAGGAGTATCTGTGTAGCACCATCTGTCTGCGCACTACTTTCCTCCTTCAATTACTCTAGATTCAAAATTAGTTCTTTCTTCTTGGGATGCGTATTAATTAAGCCCTTCCCCCCCCAGACCAAACTCCTGTGCAGTTGTTTTAGCTTTAGAGGAGAGAGCATTGTACTAGCTTTGTTCAAAGCCCAAAGTTCCAACTTCTATATGTGTTTGCCTTAAGCCTGTGACCTTTTAAAAGATTTAGCTAAAATTTAGGAACTAGAAAAGTTAAATAGCTTGAGTATATAAAGGTGGGTAAATTTTACATATCAAAATTATGTAAAATTAAAAAGTAAATGGCAATGTGGAAAAATTAGCAACATATGGCATAGAAATAGTATTACTACTAAAGAACTGTAAATCAATCACAAAAATGATTTCTTAGTATGGGAAAGTGCGCAAAAGTCATAAAAAGGTACTGCACAAGAGCAATCCTAAAGGCAAATCTAAAAGCTTTTTTTGATTATTTTCAAGTGACAGCAGATACCATATTTTCATGGAATTGCTAGTAACAGAAAATGTCTAGGCAAAATACATTACCATATCTGGCATAAATTGTGCATGTGAGTACGTGTACACACATGGAGTTCTGTATAGTCTCTTTATAAACCTGCACCTGCTTGTGCTAGTTATGATGACTAGAGCATGGACTAGAGACAATGACTAAAATGAATACTTTAGATTTAATTGTATGAAGATAGTGTATACAACTATAACAAATTTTAGTTCTGAAAATTTGGACAAAGTAAGAAGGAAATGGATAGATTTAGGTATAAAGATGATGGAAGCAGCCCTGCAAGCTCTTGTTTTATAAGTGTCTTGAACAAACTGTACAAAGCCTGAGGCTTATCTAAGGCATAATTAATAGGAGAAAAAATCCATTCATGAAATCAAAATATACTAATACAAGATGTAATTCATGAGTAGAGACTGAAAATGTAAAGGATATTTTCCAAATCAGTGTAAAAATGTGCAGAAATAGCTGAATCTAAATTGAATAAGAATTGTGTGGCAAATTGCTGAAGTAGTGAATAAGCCAATTCAAACAGACATGCCTTACAGAGAGTCTGAATGCTGAAAAACCCAATCTAGATTTGGAGGTAAGTAGTATTTCCTTGGAGAGCTTAGCAGAAGGAGGGGTTCTTTTAAATGCTTCTCTATACCTGTTTTTTGTTCTTTGAAAATTGTTGACTTTGAGGATTGGGGATGACTTGGGTTTACTTGATGTCTCTCTCCCCACCTTTTTATTTTTAAAAAATCTTTTCAAATATTTTATTTATTTATTTATTGGGTAAATACAGGGAGAAATTAAAAGTGAGTAGAGAGAGGAGAAGAGAGACACCTGTAGCACTGCTCAGTTGCTCATGAAACAGCTACACACATAGGATTTAAACCTAATTCTTCATGCATTTTACCAAGTGAGCTGCTACCTGGGCCCTCTGCATAATTTACTTTTAATGGCTTTTAAATAATGTGAATTAATTGCTTTTGTAATATTTAGTACTGAAATGCTTAAAGAAAACAAGGTAATCAATAATGCCACCACCAGAAGTAGTTGTTTATATTACAGTTTCTGTATAACACTATTTAGTATATATCTCTATACAATAAATAAATAACCCAGCATAGATGTATTACTTATTACACATAACAAATTTGGTTTGTCACCATAATTTACTAGATTAATTTCTCTGGAAATAGAATAACTTAGTCAAATGATGTGAATTTTTAGGCCTTAATACATATAGCTAAATTGATATCTAGAAAGGTTAACCTAATTTAGACTTAACTTACTTATTTTTTTAAATGTGTTTTTTTTTTTTTTGCCTTCCCATCTAAAATTAAATAAGCTCCACCTAAAATTAAATAAGCTGGTTCAGCATTGTAAGAGGAATGAACAAAAACATGTCCAGTTCATTGAGAGAATTGTTTTGCTATTCAGTGGTAAGTTAACACTGAGATGATTCTCAGTTTATATATATATATATATATATATATATATATGTGTGTATGTATATATACACATACATGTTACATATATATAAATTACGTGGTCATTATTACAGTTAATCACCACAAAAACTCATGAAATAAAGCAATTATTTTGAATATGAAAGAGACTTCTAGACATTATCTTATTTAGATTTTAATGTTTCTGTCTGACAGAAGCACAATGAAGATAAAAAACAAAAAAACCCTGAAAGTTCTAGAGCCTAAGTGTCTGGATCTCAGTTCACGTCTTTTCTTCCTTTGGGATGACCTTGACTCTATATAGTTTTTTAAAAATATTTATTTATTTACTCCCTTTTGTTGCCCTTGTTTTATTGTTGTAGTTATTATTGTTGTTGTTACTGATATCATTGTTGTTGGATAGGACAGAGAGAAATGGAGAGAGGAGAAGATAGAAAGGGGGAGAGAAAGATAGACAACTGCATACCTGCTTCACTGCTTTTGAAGAGACTCCCCTACAGGTGGGGAGACGTGGGGCTTGAACCGAGATCCTTACTGGTCCTTGTGCTTTGCGCCACTTGCTCTTAACCCATTGTGCTATCGCCTGACTCTCTCTATATAGTTCTTATAAGGCTTTGTCCTCAGCCTGAATTCTCAGTCTGAATTAAATTTCCCCCCATTTGCAGATATTTACAAATAATGACAGAAAGCCAGTGTAGCTAAGAGAGTTAGGTCTTGGGTTGAGCGGTGGCAGATCTAGTTGAGTTCATATGTTACAGTGCACAAGAACCTGGGCTCAAGCCCCATTCCCCACTTGCAATGGGAAAGTTTCATGAGCAGGGCTACAGATATCTTTTTTTCTCCCTTCCTCTTTATCTCTCCCTTCCCTCAATTTCTCTCTATTTATATCCAATAAAAATATATATTTATTAAATAGATTTTTAAAAAAAGAGTCAAGCTTGAACTTGGTGTGAACTTAGCTGAAGTGATCAAAGGAAACTCGGTGAGGACATATATAGGGTTCCAGGATCAGCATATTTGAGTACCAGACTGCTCAGATGCATGGTCTGTCAAAAACTGGAGTATGCTAAAGACAGGAATTTTCTCCTTCATTCTCACCGGCACCTTTGACTTAGCAAAGGTGAGCTATAGGAAGAAAAACTTTAGATCTTCTTTAAACCCAGAAATTTATATATATATTTTAAATTTCTTTATTGGCGGATTAATGGCTTACAGTCAACAGTAAAATACAATAGTTTGTATATGCATAACATTTCCACATAACAATACAACCCACATGAAGTCCTCTGCCATCATGTTTCAGTACCTGAACCCTCCTCCCTAACTCAGTCTTTTACTTTGGTGCAATACACCAACTCTAGTCCAATTTCTGCTTATAGTTTTCCCTCCTGACCTTGTTTTTTTATATTTATTTATTTATTCCCTTTTGTTGCCCTTTTTGTTTTATTGTTGTAGTTGTTGGATAGGACAGAGAGAAATGAAGAGAGGAGAAGAAGACAGAGAGGGGGAGAGAAAGATAGACACCTGCAGATCTGCTTCACCACTTGTGAAGTGACTCCTCTGCAGGTAGATAACCGGGGCTGGAACCGGGATCCTTAGGTGGGTCCTTGCGGTTTGCGCCATGTGCTACCGCTCGACTCCCCTGATCTTGTTTTTTAACTTCTGCCTATGAGTGAGAACATTCCATATTCATCCTTTTGTTTCTGATATATCTCACTAACATGGTATCTTCAAGCTCCATCCAAGATAGGATAAAGAAGGTGAATTCACCATGAACCTGACACTTTAGAGCCTCAGGAATAAGAGTCTCTTTGAATAACCATTATGCCACCTACCCCTGTTCATATTTCTCATTTTCCATATAAAATTTTGACCCGTCTCTTGGTCCTTCTCTGCCATTATGTTCCAGGACCTGAACCCCCCCACCCCCCCCATACCACAGAGTCCTTTACTTTGGTGTAATATACTAGACCCAGTCCAAGTCTGCTTTGTGTTTGTTGCTCAACATTTTTAAAAATTGGATTTGTTTAATTGAGGGTGCCTTTAAAATTTAGATGGAAAAGAGTTCTGCCAATATTTTCCTCTAAGTATTTGATAGTTTCTGGTCTAACATCCAAGCGGTATTGAAATCCCCTAATATTACTGTGTTGCTGTTAAAACATATTACTGTAGCCTTTGCAGTAGATGTTTAATGTATTTAGATGGACTCTCATTGGGTGCATAGATATTAGTAATCATTAAGACCTCTTGATTGACTGATCCTCTGAGCATTAAGTAATGTTCATCCCTATCTATTTTATTTTTATTTATTTAAGGTCTATCATGTCAGATTGAGAATAGTTGTTCCTGCCGTTTTTTGTGGTCCATTGACTTGTGTGGTAGTTTTCTATCCTTTCATTTTGAGTCTGTGTTTATCTTGTTGAGCCTTTTGAGCTTTTATGTCTTTTCTATTGTCTAGAGTAGGGAAGTTCTCAGCTATTGTGTCCTGTAGAATGCTTTCTTCCCCTCCCTCTCTTTTTTCCTCTGGCAAGCCAGTAATGCATATATTACTTCTTTTAATGTCATCCCATATGTCTCTGTTGTTATTTTCAGTATCTCTAAATCTCTTTTTGAGATCTCTTAATTCTTTCTTAGTTTTCTCTAATTTATCCTCAATCTTGCTAATTCTGTTTTTCTACCTTACTTATTCTATTCTCTATCCCTCTGTTGTTTTCTGTAGCTCAACTATTTTTTTACCCTGTTCTAATACTGTATTAGCTTGTTCAGTCAGTTGTGTATTTAGCTGTTTTATCTTTCAGCTCTCTAATTACCTCTAGATAGTATTTTCTTTTGGAGTCTCAATAGCTGTTTCCAAATTTATGATATTATTTTCAAACTCTTTCCTCACTTCTGTGACTAATGCTCAATTAATGTTCGGATCTTGTCCTCAAAACCCATAGGGGGGTTAATCTGGACTTTTGTCCAACCACATGCAAGTACCCACATGAGACTGCAGAACCCTTAGCTGTAGATTATGGCTTCAGTTTGGTCTCTTGTTGTATTTATTTGATGTTTTGGGAAGAGAGATTATTCGATCCCTCTTATTCCATGGCCATACCACCCAGAAGTTAAGATTTGTATATTCTTTGTGGATTATTATATGACTACTGCAGTAGAAGATTAAAGTTTATTGTCTGGATGCTTAGTAGGACTTTGGTGGTGTTGGCTAGCTAACCAAAGCTCCACCATGGCCTCTGGTGTTTTCCCCAAGAAGTTACATTTAACTTTAGAAACATCTCAGTAGCTTTTGTATTTGTGCACATGTAATTTTTAATTAATAGAAGTTATTTCTTAAAATTCCTGGAATTTAAGAAAATCTGGCACATAATTGCTGCCCATGAAGCCAAGAGTCACAAGTATAGAAAGTAGCACAGTTTAACATGTTAAGTGTGCCGTAATTTCCTTAAAATTAATATTTGTGCCATATGTTGGTACTCTAAACTCAATATCCTTTGGAAGTTGAAAATACTAAAGGAAAAACATTTTCACACTGATTTATGTTCTGATATATATATACACACATATATTACAAAGACAGAGAGATTTAGAGAGAAAAGAGAGATAGGGAGAGAGAGAAAGATATAGACCTAGAACACTGCTTCAATACTTGTGAAACTTTCCCCCTGCAGGTGGGGAATGAGAGCTTGAACCCCATTCCCGGTGCATGGTAATATGTGCACTCAACTGGGTGCATGACAGCCCAGCCTCTCATTACTTATATTTTAAATTTCTAGAGATGGAAGTAATCCCATTGCTTTGAGCATGAATTTGAGATATACATAAATACTTTGATGGTTTAGAGCTATTCTGTTCAACTCAGTACATGCTACCCACTGGTGACTTTTGCATAGTTAGTCTGAATTTAGACATGTCATGCAAGTAAAATACTCACAGGATTTCAAAAGTTCAGAAAAAAATCTATTTTTTTCTAATGGCAAAATATCCTATACTAGTCAGTATTCTGTTGATTACATATCGAAAGAATGCTTTTAATTTATTGGGTTAAATAAAACTAGTTCAAAATCAATTTCACTTTTTTAGCTTTTTAAAATATATTTATTAGAAATTATAAAATTGCATTTGGGTCTTGGATTAAATTATATTTTTATTGATTGATGCTTGTTTAGAGATTTTATTTATTTATTTATTTGGCTTAGAGATTTGTTTGCAAGCTGAATTCCATCATTTATACAATCCAAGATTTATCCAATGATGGGACTAGGTGGGGTAGATCATCTGGTCTACTCATATCTTTTGGGTGATGTTGCACATAAACCATTATACAGTAAATCTTACTTTTAAATATTTGTAAATAAATCTTCTAACTTCCCAATGTTTTGTCAAATACAAATAAGTAATTCTATGAGTAGATCTACTTGTGCAAGTATTTTAGATAGTGCAGTAGCAAGGAATCTTTAATTCTCCATCAATGGCCACTCCAAAATCAAGTTACAATTTCTAAAAACCTTCCAGAATTCTGCAGTTATCCTCACTATGATATCTATACTTCTGGTCCAAGTAACAAAGATCTCACCTAAGCCTGCTGCATTTTTTCTTCCTTCTTCCTCTCCCAATATTACTTGATGCTTATAAACTTTTTCCCCTAAAACAGTCATAATGAACTGCTTAGTGACAACATATGACCATTTCATTCCTCTTCTGCTTGTAGGTCTGAAATAATTTTCCTTTGATTTTAGGATAAAGTTCAAAATCTAAACATCAGTATGGTCTGAACATCCTCACTTTCTCCAGCTGCCTGGAAATTGAGAGGGGACGGAGATAAACAGGGGAAGAAGAAGATAGATAACTGCATATCTGCTTCACCACTCATGAAGCATTCCCTCTGCTAGTGGAAAGTGGAGGCTCAAAGCTGAGTCTTGCACTTGCTTCCATGTGCATTCAACCAGGTGTGCTACTGTCCAGCTTCCCCAGAACTTTTTTTTTTTTTTCATTATTTGATAAAGGGAGAAAGAGAAGGAAAATAGACATATACATATGAGAGATAACATAGTACCCTCCATGGAATCCCCATGAGGTGCTAGTGTTCAAACCCAAATATATAGTAAGGTAACTCTCTACCAGGTAAACAGTCACCAGCCACTCTTCTTATTTTCACCCTTGACTCTCTATAACCTATCAAGCACAGTAGTTTGATCAATTCTGTTAAAGTGCAGGCCATATATATTCATTCCCCTTTTCAAAATATTCCAGCAGTATTCTATCTATACTAGAATAAATGTCAGCTCTACCCAGGATTCAAGGCTTTCTATGATGTAGTTACCCCTTTGACACTATTTATAATCAGTCTCCCTTGAGTACTCCATTTCAACTATAGTGGTTTCTGCTTGTATCTTGTCCATAGCAGGTATTCTCTCACATGGGGATCTTTGCATCTGCTATCTAGATGGCCTATATCACTCCCTTTTGCTTCTTTCAGATGTGTGTGTGTGTGTGTGTGTGTGTGTGTGTGTGTGTGTATTTAGTTTTGTTTGGCTTTAACCAAAACACTGCACTGTTCATCTCTGACTTATGGTGGTGCTGGGGATTGAGTCAAGTGATTCAGACATGAAATTATTTTTGGATAAATATTATAATATCTTCTTAGCCTGCTCCCCTCAGTTTTTGCTCTATATAATCTTTCTGTTGAAACCACCAATCCTAAATTGCATGCAAATACTTCCTGTTCTTTTTCCTTGTTTTATTTTTTCATCATGATCTCACATAACCTATTTTATTCATTGTCTATCCCCCTTTGCTAGAATTCAAGTTCCATGAACACAGAAGTTGTCTTTTTTTCTCTGACACATCCTCAGTGTCTACTGGATTGTCCCAGAAAATGTTGTTGAATGAAAAACTTAAGCTTTGCCTATGTACCTGAAAAAGAGATGAACTTGAGACTTGCCATCCAGCTTGAACACACAAAATTGACCTGTGATTGTTAACAGGACTGAGTGGACTTTACTTTTGAGTGGGTTCAGGAGACCACATCAGCTGCTTAGGCTCTGGGCACAGTTGGTTTAACTGCCTGTGAAACCCACAAAAGCAGTTGCAAAGAACATTTAAATAGCTTCTTTCAACAACCTCCACTCCTTGTCCTTTTCAACCCCCACCACACACAAGTGTACCACAAAACCCTCTCCCTTTCTAAGGACACAACTCAGGCTATTTCAAAAACTCGAGAGTCTGATCCAAAACAGTAGCCAACATATAGTGCATCTCTCTGTGCACAGGAAAAGACAGGGGACCTCTGAGCAATTTCCTGACTCTTCATTTTTCTATTCCAGTAAGTGAGGGCTTCTTTAGCTCAGGAATCTCTCAAAGAATCAAAACAATGCCATAATGGTATGTGCCATTTGTTATTGTCTGGGCTTATTTCTTTGTTCTTTTACTTTTCCATTTTAAGTGATCAATACTTATTTTCCTTTTGTGGTAAAATTTTGACATCTCTGCCATATGTTGAGAATTCATAATGTTAATGGAGAGTTCCCTTCCTAAATTGGCATTTTACTTAATAATATGAAATACTTGAACTATACTTTCTCTTTAAAGAGCTTTACAAACTTTATACTCCATTAGACTGCATAACATTTGAACCCAGGCTTTAAGGTTTGGGGAATCTCTAAGATTAAATGATTTGCCTAGTTGTGATAGGACAGGGTACTTTGTTTCATTTTTATGATTTTTTAAAAAAAATTATGAGAGGGACTAGAGTATTGCTTTACTCCAGTGATTAAACACAGGGATTCACAAAAGTCTCATGTTTTTTTTTTTTTTTTTTTTTTTTTTTTTTTTTTGAGCCTCTTTCCCTTGTTGCTATCTTTGTTATGGGTAAGAAGAACGATTGTCTTTATCAGAAAAATAACTCTGAGTTCTTTCATCATGAATTTTTTTAGGCCATATTTGAGATTCTCTTTTGATTGTACTCTCTCTTCCTGGTCTCTGTATACTGTTTCATGCATTTCTTTCCCTTTTCTCCTATCCTTTTATTCCTAGTTTCTTATATATGATAGTTGCTAAAGGGGACCCATAATTCTCTCAGCCTGACAACAACCTGATTCTTGTCCCATTGAGACCCACTCTCAGGTGGTTACTGTGTGGATATGGAAGGTATGAGGCCAAGACCCTAGAGATAGCAAAAAACACAAAATAAGATGATGTATCATCTTGGTTTGTCAATTTTATATAATTGTGAGTAAATAAAAAATTAAATGCAAACTTATATGCACATATTATGGAGAAAATTAAAAAATAAGGTAAAAAATTGAAGCCTGACATTCATCTGTGAAAGACACTGAGAAAATTTCTTTTCCTGATTTTTTGCAACTGCTTGGGATACTTAAATAAGAAAAGTCTGAGAAGAACTGAGATAGCATGGCACTTCTAGGCTCTAGGGACATGAAATACTATAACTGATTTTCTAAGAGTTAGTAGTATTAGTCTTATATTGTTATTCCTTTGAGCAAGGATTCTTTTCTTCCTGGATCCTATCTTGAAAGCATTGGAGGAAATCTAGGGCATCCTTTTCCCTGAGTCCTGAACATCCACCAGGCATCAGCCTTCAATATGACTTTTCTTTTATCATTTAGTAAATAAAAACAGCAAGCAAAGAAACCTATTGCATTTGAGTCTAAAAGGAAAAATCTGACATCCATTTAGGGTTGAAGCTTTTGCTTCATAATGATTTCACACCGTATGTATTGGAAACCTTTAAAGAGAATAGACATGGTTCAGATATAATACTTTTTATTGGACTTTGACCTGTTCATACCCAGATTCACATGTATACAACCTTAAGTCCTAGGAACACTTAATCCCAGCACAGAATTTGTATGTAAATACTTAGAGTGCATTCAGTACAAGAAAGCAAAGAATTCAGGAGATGAAGTCAGAAATGTGGCTTTGAATCCCAGTATTTCTATTAATTCTTCCATGCCTATGTTTTCTCAGCTATACTAGAAAGATATCAATACTTTATTCACCAAAGTGTAAATTTCTGTATCAAGATCTCCTCCTGGGTAGATAATTGGGCTGCATTTTCCTATTCTCTTTATGTGTTGGCATGACTATGAGACTTATTCTGGCTAACAAAATGTGAGTGAGTACAAGTGACATGTCATTTCCTTGTGGAATCTTTGAGAAGTAGTTCATGATTACATGTAATCTTTCCTTATCTATAGCAACCTGAAACATTTCATGTAATACTCTGTCAGTCTGGAGCCTAACATAACAAGGATTAAAGCCACAGTTGATCTATATAATGGATATATAAGTACTAGATTCTTATTTCCTCCCTTCCATCTCTTTTTCTCTTTGACTTCTCTTTATCTTTGCTAAGGATATTTAGAGTTATTTGTTTATTTGCCTCCAGGGTTATTGCTGGGGCTCCACCTACTACGAATCTATGAATCTACTGCTCCTGGAGGCCATTTTTTTTCCTTTTGTTGCCCTTGCTGTTGTGGTTATTATTGTTGTCACTGATGTTGCTGTTGTTAGACAGGACAGAGAAATGGAGAGAGGAGGGGAAGACAGAGAGGGGGAGATAAAGACACCTGCAGATCTGCTTCACCGCTTGTGAAGCAACTTCCCTGCAGGTGGGGAGCCGGGGGCTCAAACTAGGATCCTCATTCTGGTCCTTGCGCTTCATGTGCGCTCTGTGTTATTTACATCAATGACCTCCCAGAAACTTCTTCAAGGAAGTTCATCTACACCGATGACATCTGCTGTGCAACTCAGGCATCCAAGACGACATCCTCGAGGAAACACTCATGAAAAACATGTCTCTGATATCTGATTACTGTAAAAAATGGCGACTAATCCCTAGCACTGCAAAAACGGTATCATCTGTTTTCCATCTACACCATGCCTCGGCCTCGCGTGAGCTTAATATGCAGCTTGGCGATACGAGAATCCAGCATGAAGCCCAGCCAGTCTATCTTGGCGTTGCTCTCGATCGCACTCTGTCATTTCACAAACATCTCATAAAAACTGCAGCAAAGGTGGGCGTGAGGAATAACATCATTGCAAGACCGGCCAGCTCCTCATGGGGCGTGAGCGCTTCCACACTACGATCATCATCTCTGGCATTATGCTATTCCACTGCAGAATACTGTGCCCCAGGATGGTTCCATAGCCCCCATGTCCACTTGGTTGATTCCAAATTATATTCCTCCATGAGGATAATTTCTGGAACCATCCGTTCCACCCCGGTTCCATGGCTGCCAGTTCTTAGCAACATCGCCCCGCCAGATATTCGTCAGGATGCGGCATCATCTAAGTTCATTTCCCATGTCTACACTCGACCGGACCTGGCAATATACGTGGATATCTTCGCCCACCCTGTCCAACGCTTGACGTCTCATCACCCAATCTGGTCCCCTATGCCTACACTGAACTTCTCTGTTCCAGTCTCTTGGAAACAGAGTTGGCAGTCAGCTGAGGTAAAGAACAAACACCTCATCACAGACCCCTGCAAGCGTCAACCCGGCTTTGACCTAGCACATTATGATTGGGCCCTCCTCAATCGCTATATGGCCGGTGCGCCGCTATGTTCCATCGCTGGGGAGCCAGAGACGACCCAAATTGCCCCTGCGGCTACAGACAGACTATGACCCACATAGTCAACGACTGCCACCTCTCCAGATTCAAAGGAGGTCTCGAAACTTTACATCAGGCTCAACCTGATGCTGTTGACTGGCTACGGAAGAAGGGCAAACGCTAGAAGAAGAAGAACTGCCAGCCCCGGAGGTTTCTTTTTTTAGTTGAAGCACAATCTAATCTGTCATAACTAATGTCTTTTTAAAAAATTATTATTTTTATTATATTTATTTATTTATTGGATAGAGACAGTCAGAAATTGAAAGGATAGGAAGAGATAGAGAGCTAGAGAGACAGAAAGACACGTGCAGCACTGCTTCACCACTTGAAAAGCTTTCCCTCTGCAGGTGGGGACCAGGGACTCAAACCTGTATCTTTGAGCATTATAACATGTGCACTCAATCAGGTGCACTAACACCTTGCCCCCATTAATGTCTTTATGAATCTAGAGAAAGAGAAAAACAGGATACATAATAGGCAATATAAATAGTATATAACAAGAGCCAAATAAATATTCTATCCTTTCTCAACAAACTCTTTCCTTTGTAATCCTTCCTAGCCCTTCCTAGCCCTGAGCTATGCTATTCTTCAGTCAGTTGTTTTCAGTTTGAGAAGAATAAAAATGAACTTTGTCTTTAACACTGAACCCCCAAGCAGAGCAGAATTAGGAATTCACATAGTGGGAAGAAAAATTCTCTCTGAAATTCACAAAAGAGAAATAAGGATGTTATCTAGGTAGACAAAAAAATAAAATCAATTTATTTAATATTTTCAGCCAGAGATTCCTTCCCCCAACACACACACACACACACACACACACACACACCATCATACTGCTGTCCTGGGGCACACAGTTCTGACTTTCCTCTAACAGGTTGTTTCTCCTAGATGGAAATGCAGTCTTTGTTCTTAGGCCATGTTTCCTGACTTTTTTTCAGCCAGAACTATGATAATACCTCAAGCTTTTAGCTTTTTCTTTGATATCCTAAAAACAACAATAACAACAGTAACAAAAAACTTTCCTTTCCTGTACCTGATCCATCATGAATCTGAAAAGAAGGTACAGAGGTTCACTACCCTTCAGGTTGCTTTTACCAGATAATTTAGATTTTATCCCTTAACAATTTATTCAATTAAACCATTGGCCTAATGCCACTTTAGGGTATTCAGATCCACTTTGGAGGGAAAAAAATGTTGCAATTTAAAGTTATTCTAGAAAGTCACATCTCTGTGTTTTACTCAAAGAATAAGTCATAACCAATCAAATGACTATTTTTTTATTGCCACCTGGATTATTGCTGGGGCACAGTTCTTATGTGACAAATCTACTGCTCTAGCAGCCTTTTCTTTCTTTCTTTCTTTCTTTCTTTCTTTCTTTCTTTCTTTCTTTCTTTCTTTCTTTTATAGATAGGGAAACTGAAAGGAAATGGGGTGACAGAGAGGGAAAGAAAAAGAGAGACACCTGAAGCTTTGTTTCACCACTTGTGAAACCCATCACCTAATCCCCTCACACACACGTGGGGACTATGGGCTTGAACCCCATTTCTTTCACCAGAAGGCATTCATTAAAGCCTTAGGTTGTTCTTCTCTAGTGAAACATGCAGAAAAATAAGTAAGGTGGCAAAAATATTATTTCAAAAGATTTATAATAAGTTTCTATGAAAGAACAAATACTGTTTTGGGCATGAAGGGACCCTGGTGAGAAGATAGTCATAACCCTGACTTTCCCAAGAGGACCAGCTGTTGTTGCTGTTTTGTGGGCATCTACTGCAGGATTTTAATTTATTCCTTCCCATCCCCATATCTTGGATGCCAAAAGTAAAGCCCTAGTGTAAAAAATAAAATAAAATAAAAACCAACTTTTCTTATTTAAAGATGCTTCTAGGGGGATCTGAGAATCCGTCTAAGAAGAACTACTAAAATTAAATATTATAATTGCTGAAGGTGATAAAACAGAGAGTTCTCAAAGAGGCAAATAAGCTCCTAATGAGGGTAGAAGGAACCCAAGAGAAGCCATTGTGAGAATTATTTTTTTATCCCTTTGATAGCACTTGTTATATGTACATTTACCTAATTTATAGACGCAAGGCTCCAAAAGGAGCAAGATCAAGTCTGAAATGCTAGATTTCTCAGTAGATACTGGATTAAATAAAATGTTTTGGAAAGTGAACAAATAGAACTACTTGAAGGAAAAAGTGGAAGCTATAAGAGGTAGATGTGGCTTAAAATGATTCATAAACATCCTTTGACAGTAAACTAGTTGACCCAGTAGATATTATCAGGGGCTTTTTAGAGCTGATCTGTGGACCATGGAGGGAGCTGAGCTGGCTAGTGGCTCATCACGTCAAAATTCATATTGTATGACCACTCATATTGTATGGCACGTTTTTGGCAACTCAAAGTCCTCTTATTCATTTTTAGGTTACATAGGATTATCTTTAAATAAATAGTATTATCTTTAGGTTATATAAGATTATCTTTTGAAAATATAATCCACCTCACAGAGTTATGAGATTGCATAAAGTAAAAAAAATTAACTACTTGGTATCCTCTTTCCCATGCACAAAGGACATCTAGTCAATAGTAACTATAGTAGTAATTAACTTTCTTAGATGGAAAGAGGAAGAACTAAGAGAATATTATGAGTCAGAAATTAGAAAAATAAGAAAAAAAATCAAGTTCCTTGCTTTTTACTTCAGTTGTCTTCCTTAGTACATTTTCAGGGAGAATTCCTACAATTGCTATAGTTCTGAATAAGGCCTCATTGAGCCCTGCCCTGTTGTGTACTCGGCAGGTCAAAAGGGGGAGGAGGGATGGGAAAATTGTATCAAACCTTACAGGCAGGACAGACTAGAGTATTCAGAGGAGTGAATTGCCTGGTGACAAGACATTAAACCATAGTATCTGAAACAAGTGAATGAGCCTGACACATACAAAGGAGCTATATTACCCTTGATAGCTTATTTTTAAGTAATTCAAGGAGCTAGCATTTAGAAGGACTATATTTGTTTTATGTGGTTCCAGTAGGTATAAAAGTAGGGTCAATGGAAGTATATTCATCTCTATTCAGTATAATCATTAATTTACTAGAAACTTCTGGAAACATTGAAGTAGGTCCTAATTACTTTGATGTCTATAGCATCAGCACAGAGCCTCACCCATAATAGACCTCCAAGAAGCAGTAAATACTAGGGTCCTTACTGTAATGGTCTTGGGGAAAGGGACTGCTTCTGAAAAGATTATTTATTCATTGTCTCATCTGTCTAAAGTTCTTATTGAAAATAAAAATGCTAGGCAGCTCTGAAACTCAGGGAAGTCCATCTTTTAAAATCCAGCAAGAGATTCTTTTTTTCAACCTTCATTATCTAACTTTGCAAACACTTAAAACAGCAAACAAACAACATTCTTTATTAGGCTCAAAGGTTTTTTTTATGTAATAAAGCTCAAGAACTGTCTGTAGGATGATCTGGAAGTGAAATTTTAAGCAACATAAACACTAAGCCTGCTGTGAAAGGTCATACTAACTTCCTTTTACCCTTTAGCTGTGATCCTCAGCATTTTGGTTTGTGGCAAGAAAGCATTGCTTTTTTCCTCTTGTTTAGAGTCTACTGGTCTTGTTTCCTCTTAGGGCTTTTCATGAAAATAAGTCTTCATATCAATTCCAAGTCCAATCTGCTCAAACCCATAAATGTATGTCTTGCTGCATTTAACACATACAGCTGATAAATTTGTAAGCTATATTGGATCATAATATAAATATCATTATCTTTTTGTTTGTCTTCACAAAAGTGCATATTCCCAACTGTAGCATTTGCATAAAATCAGTTTTCCTGTGACTGTCTTAGTCAAAGCCTGCCTGTTTACTAAGGAAAAGAGGTGAGGAATTACACATCTAGAATTGCCTTTTATTTTTATTTCGCATTTTCATTTATTTACTAATTCTCAAAATGACTCTCAAGTTCTGTTTATGCATTCAAAATAGTGGAAATTGGTGCCTAACTCAACAACAAAAAATGCTGAGCATTTCTTATGTGACCATAATGTGTTAAATATATCATGTGCATTAACTCATGTGACTGTCACAGCATCCTATGAGGTAGATAGTATTCTTCCTCCACTTTGTCAGAAAACTAGGACACAAGTAGGTTCAACTAACTTCCCAAGGTTACATAGATAAAAAAACAAACAAAAAAAAACTATGAGGGGTTTTTGTTAGCTAGTTGTAAAATGAAAGAAGAAATTGAACAATAATGATGATGCTTGCAGGAACATAAACTTAGCAGTTCAAGAATAGAAAGCTCATTGCCACTAGAAGATGCAGATTATTCAAAATATTCCCTGATATTATTAGTGATCCCCAGTTTTTCTCTACTTTGTTTTGTTTCAACTTCTGAACATAAGAACTCGCTGTTTTTTTCATATAAATTCATGTTGTAATTCCTAGTAAGTTAGAAAAAGTGCAAAATAACCAAAACTATTTTCAATTCAGTTGTCTTCAAATTAATTGATATTTTATGAATTATAATATAATCATATTTGAAATGCAAAGGCAAATATACTTTCAAAACATTATTTAGTCAGTCTGCAAACTTTCAGCACCTGACATCTGAATATAATCTCTACAAATCACAGAAGATCCACAGAACTTTTTAACTTCAGCTGAATTGTCTATCTCTTCTGAACCTCAGTGCCCTCTTCTGTAAATTAGGAATAATAAGAATTTTGTCAAAGGATTTCAGAAAGAATTAATGTGAAGTCATTAAGAGGTTGGAGGGCTCTTGTTCTAGAACATCCATTATGCTTAGTTTTAATATAACAAACACACAGGAAAGGATTATTAATCAGGAGCAAACCACTAAACTGTGCTTTCTATAATATGATCTGATAAGAAATAAGGTAGAGAATGTATGCAAAAAAGCTCACACCTTATATGCAAGGGTAAATATACTTAAAATATCAGATGTATGAGTGTGTGTGTGTCCACAGATTGTCTGGGATTCAACACATCCTTTTTTTTTTAAATTTCTTTATTGGGGAATTAATGTCTTACATTCAACAGTAAATACAATATTTTATACATGCATAACATTTCCCAGTTTTCCATATAACAATACAACCCCCACTAGGTCCTCTGTCATTCTTCTTGGATCTGTATTCTCCCAGAGTCTTTTACTTTGGTGCAGTACGACAATTCCAGTTCAGGTTCTACTTGTGTTTTCTTTTCTAATCTTGTTTTTCAACTTCTGCCTGAGAGTGAGATCATCCCATATTCATCCTTCTGTTTCTGACTTCTTTAACTTAACATGAATTTTTCAAGGTCCATCCAAGATCAGCTGAAAACGGTGAAGTCACTATTTTGTATAGCTGAGTAGTATTCCATTGTATGTATGTATATATACCACAACTTGCTCAGCCGCTCATCTGTTGTTGGATACCTAGGTTGCTTCCAGGTTTTGATTATTACAAATTGTGCTGCCAAGAACATATGTATACAAAGATCTTTTTGGATGTTTGTTATGCTTCACTGAGATTAAATTTGGCAAACATGGATATGCACATTGTTGTTTTGGTTTTATTTCCTTTGAAGGTATGGCTTATATTTATTGGATGACTACCATGGAGAGCAGATTATACAATAACTTTAATATTAGTATTTAATTATATTTTGATTCAGATCAAAATTTACCATTTAATTCGCTAGACTATCCCTCTTTACCATACTCCTATATAGTGCTATAATCTTCCAGTTTCTTTTCTTTTTTTTATTCTTTTTTAAATTTTATTTATTTATTCCCTTTTTGTTGCCCTTGTTGTTTTATTGTTGTAGTTATTATTATTGTTGTTGTCGTCGTTGTTGGATAGGACAGAGAGAAACGGAGAGAGGAGGGGAAGACAGAGAGGGGGAGAGAAAGATAGACATCTGCAGACCTGCTTCACCGCCCGTGAAGCGACTCCCCTGCAGGTGGGGAGCCGGGGTTCGAACCGGGATCCTTATGCCAGTCCTTGTGCTTTGCGCCACCTGCACTTAACCCGCTGCGCTACAGCCCGACTCCCATCTTTCAGTTTCATAACCTGAATTCATCACATTTTCAGGTTATATTTGACCATTGGAGACAATCACTCTTCATGTTATTAACTTGGGGATAGAAGAAATGACTCCATTCACTCTCTTTGTGTTGGATTTAAAAACATAAAATAAAGGAAGCCATGCAGTGGTGCAGCGGGTAAGCTGCACACGGAACAAAGCGAATGGACTTCACAGGCATTGAAGCAGGTCTGCAGGTGTCTTATCTTTCTCTCCCCCTCTCTCTCTTACCCTCCTCTCTCCATTTCTCTCTGTCTTATCCAACAACAACAAAGGCAACAACAACAATAATAACCACAACAAAGATAATAAACAACTAGGGTAACAAAAGGGAAAAAAATAAAATAAGAATTTGGCATCATTTGAAAACTTTGATGCCTCTCTTCCTCCACCCCCAGGAATACTCGAAGTATCATGAGCAGAGAGGGTTCAGATTAAGAATTAAAACAACTAACATTTATTGAATATTGCTATGAGGTACAGGCATTGTACTCACTTTTATATGAATGGTCACTCTTAATCCTTACAATAAACCCTAAAAGGATGGTTCTACCTATGATGCTAATGAAAAGACTAAAACTAGCCTGGTAACACTAATGCAAATAAGAGGGCTGGAACTTGATCTCAAATAGCTGCCTCTGAGATATGGGTTGTAATGAATACTTTATATTATCTTGACACCTCCCTTACTACATAACCCTTTCTCCCTGAATTTCTGGGCTGTCTTCTCACCCTGACTGATGAACATATTTTAGATGATGTCAAGACACTAGGAGTAAATTGAGTGAGAAAGAACAAAGTTTTTGGTAGTAGTTTTATAAGTGGCAGTGAATGACATACTGGTGGAAACAAACAAGGAATACAGACATCTATGAGATGTTCATCCTTCTTAAAAAATATTTTATTATTTATTTTATTTTTGAGAGAAATGCAGAGAGAGAGAAACAGAGGGAGAGAGACAGAGAGAAACACCAAAGCACTGCTCAGCTCTGGCTTATGGTGGTGCGGGGGATTGAATTTGGGGTTTAGGAGCCTCAGGCATGAGAGTCTGTTTGCATAACCTTTATGCTATCTCCCCTGCCCGAGATGTTCATCCTTACAGTCATAGAATACCAAACTTAAAATCAGGAGCAAGTGGTCCAATCCCTTCATTTTACTAATATGGATAGAAGGCCAGATAGTTTTGCTCATATAACCAGCTTGAGAATCAAAACTACCCAGTAATAGATATAGTCACAGATTCAACTCTTGGGAAGCTTTTTAAAATGCACTATCACACCAAAATATTTGTAGTATTCTTTGGACCCTTAGAAGCAATTATGGTAACAAATTTTTTAACTTTTGTTTCAGGTTGGATAAAATTGTGACTTGTAATTTTGATTTGCATTTTCTTATTTTGAGTTAGAATGAACATCCTATTTTTGTTATCATTTAAAAACCAGCTATATTCTATTTTATTTGAAGTGTGTCCTTAATGTTAAGTTCCTTGTGATATATATTATGAATATTTTCCTCAATTTTCCTCTTGTTTTTTGACTATATTTATTGAGTTTAAGCTGTGCAGATATAATTTTTTTAATGTAAAATGTAGAGTAAAGGTTATGACTTCTGGGTAAAACAAGAAAATCTCAGAATAAATTTTCCATTTTTCTAGTACTTTTATGTTTTTAAAACATTTAAAGTATCTGATTTGTATGGAATTTACTCTATGAAGTAAATCAAGGCAGTGGAGGGTATGACTCAGCAGGCAAGCTATGCATGCCTGAGGTCCTGGTTCAGTCTCAGACACCACATATTACAGAACTCTTTTCTCTCTCTCTCTCTCTCTCTCAAACACGCACACACACACACACACACACACACACTCTAAAATCAATCTTTAAAATAAGAAAGTAGGCATAGAAGTTCCTTTTTTTCTTAGATGGCTTCTTAACTGGCCCAGTTTCATTAATTTTTAAAAAATTATTTATTTAAGAAAGGAGACATTAACAAAACCCTAGGATAAGAGGGGTACAACTCCACACCAGTTTCACTAATTCTATAATACAACTTATCTCTGATGCGCTATGATAATCCTATCATATACTAAAATTTTCATATGAATCAGGTTCACTGACTAGCCATCCCATTATGTACCACTAAGAACACAAAAATCTCTACTCCCTGACTCCACATTTAGCCTTCATTTCTGATTTACTTTGACTAAGAAAAATACAGTGAGCAAACGAAGCTGTCTATGAATTGCTTGAATAATAGTTAATCCCGCTCACCTCTTATTCCCCACTGCCTCTAGCTGATTAAATTTAAACTCAGTTTAACATCATCAAGAAAAGCATAACCAAAACAACCCATTTGAACTTACAGAAGACTGAGAATCAGATATACATTCTTCATTCAAATGAACAATTTGGGGTAACCCACAGTTGTCCTCCCTGGATAGTCTCTCTCCCCCCAACCTCCATGTGTGTTTATGTATGTGAATGTAGAGCACATCTGTTATATATGGAAGAGATAGTGGTTTAAGTAAACCAACTTCTTTCCACCACCTTGCCCCTTCCAAAAAAAAAGACTATATTGGATGAAGACTATATTGGATGAAGACATATAAGCTTGGCACTTTATGTCTAGATCCTTCTGGTATAGGATTTGCTTACAGTCCAGTGGCCCTCTCAGCTGCATATGTCTCGAACTTTTTAAAACACAGACTGATTCTTTTTAATACATAGGCTGAGTCTTTGATATGTTGACTCTCTCAAAAGTCTAGACAAGGTAGAACAGAAGCAACTGGTGGCACCACTATATACAAGATGTTGGGTATTGTACAGAAAATCCTAACAAAGAGACTTTTCAAAGTTAACCCAATTATGAAATAATGTGATGATAGCAATAACTATCCATTGTCTTCTTGAACCCTAATACAGCAGGAACCTCACATCTCCAATATAGAGCCTGTATTTCCCCCAGTCCTGGAACCTTACGGTGGGGCCCACTTCCCTGCATGTTTCTCTCAATTCATATCAAATAATATTGCATCCGCCTATCGCAACTTAATCAACACAACGAGTGCCACCCCAGCATGCTTCACTTCAGACTGTATCCAGAGACTTCAGATGTGGAATGACAGCTTCATTACTCGGGTGAGACCTTTCCTTTCATAGTATTCTCTAATTCCATTCCAGGTGGTCCACTCCCCAATAAAGTCCCCAAACCTAGATATAGTCCAGGTCCCCTGAGATAGAGCATCTGTTCACATGTGCCCATAAGCTAGGGAAAAATATATACCTGAAAGCACAAGTACACAAGAGCCTGCAGAGAATACCTCCCGACACTTCATCTGCACTGTTCCAGTCTTTAGGTCCATGGTCGTTCAACAATTTGCTTGGCTTTGTATGTTAACTCTCTTTTCAGCCATGAGGTTCTGGATGCCAGCAGGATGCTGACCAGACTTCCCTGGACTGAGGACCCCACTAATGTGTCCTGGAGCCCCGCTTCCCCAGAAACTCACCCTACTAGGGAAAGAGAGAAGCAGACTGGGAGTATGGATCGACCAGTCAACACCCATGTTCAGTGGGGAAGCAATTACAGTAGCCAGACTTTCTACCTTCTGCAACCCACAATGACCCTGGGTCCATACTCCCAGAGGGATAGAGAGTGGGAAAACTATTTGGGAGGGGGATGGGATATGGAGATTGGGTGGTGGGGTTTGTGTGGAGTTGCACCCCTCCTATCCTACGGTTTTGTTTTTGTTAATGTCTCCTTTGTTAAATAAATTTTTTAAAAATTTGATGCTGAAATTCCTGTCTAAAGAGACTCAGAAGGCTGATAGAAGAGTCAGTATAAGTCATGCTGGGGAGAATGGGATAATCAAGCACTTAGAGGATGTGGCGATGCACCAAGTTCGATTGCCTTCTTCATAATGATATAGTATTCAGCTGAATCTTCTTCAGCGTTGGGGCTCGACACTCCTTGTGACTCAGAGCCCAGATTTTTGACAGGACATAGAAAATCTCCATCCTTAGGGACTGACTTGCAAGAGGGCTGTGATTTATCTTTATATATATATATATATATATATATATATATATATATAGAGAGAGAGAGAGAGAGAGAGAGAGAGAGAGAGAGAGACCCCTGAGTTACTTGCTATAATACTAGATTTTTCCTCAGCATTGTGAAAAATGATGCTTGGGATATTTTCTCCTTTTACAGTTCTCTAAATGTCCCAGTAGGAGCTGAGATTCTGGATATATCTGGGAGTTACTGCCTAGAACTTTTTGCATATTCCTTACCCTGAGAGTTCAGTTTCTGATAGTTCAGGAATGCCATCATGGTGGATTATGTTCCTTAACACTAATATGTCTTTAACATATACATTTAACACTATACATTTAACATATACATTTACATACATTTACATTATACTTATACATTTAACACTAATATGTCTTTAACATATACATTTTTAGGGTAATGCTGGAAGACCTCTTTTGTACTTTTTTTTTTCTTGAAAAAGTCCTCTGCGACTGAGGGGAAAGGAGACTAGTATGTTGTGAGGAAGACAATTATGTGAACTAGAAAATTAACAAGAAACAAAATGCTGGCATTTATGGTAGATATTTCCACAAAACAGCTTTGAAAATGTGTAGTTCTTCATCTTCCTGCTCTTTCTGTGGAAGAAGGCCAGAGAGCCTTCTTAAGGTGCAGAAGTCACCATGTCCATCCAGGCTGAAGCAGACCAGAGGCAATTCCGGTCCTCTTCCTCACTCTCTTCCGGCCATGCTTCCTTTCCCCACCCCTCCAACAATAGCCCCCTTTTGATTTCTGTTCTGAGAGAATGGTGAGTCCCCAGTGCAAAGGAAACTGTAAGGATTCTTTCTGCAGAGGCTTTTAACTGGGAAGAGTGAGTTGTGTACTGACATCTGCTTCTTGACTGTGATGCTGGATACCCAGGCTCCCTACGTGCTCCCCTAGAAAGACATAAGTCAGGTTGTAGAACTTCTTGCCTTGTTCTTTAGTTTTTCAAATGGGTGAACTAAGAGTACCTTTTCTTCTCAGGAAGTCTTTGAATTTCTCTTTTACTTTCATACATACACTATTGCTCTTAAATACATTTTCAAGTTGCTGAAATAGTTAATTATCTTTCGAGAGTGATATCCCCAAAATACTTAGCACTGCCCCCCCCTTACTCTGAGTCAGTAATTTGTATAATAAGCAAAACCTTGAACCTCTCCCCAAATTCATTAGAGCTAGTTATTCAGCAGGCGATTCTGGAGACTGGTGCTCAGAACACACTGGAAAAACAATAGATTATCACTGTCTGAGATTGTATTGATTCCCTGGTATGAAGTTAACTTGATAGACATGACCACAAGAAACCATGCCTAATGTTGATCAGAGCCAAATACAATGGAGACTTGTAAAGTAACACCATTATCTGAGAGGAAGTTCTGCTGTTTTGGACAAGGTCAGACTTAACAAATGGCTTTGTAACTGTTTGAAACAAAGACCTGCATTCCGAAATCAATCTCCGTGTATAGCAGGTCAAACCCTAAAACAGTGCTGCTCAAACTTGAGTGTACATCTGAATCACAGGGAGTCAATGACTCAGCAAATCTGAGGAGCTTGATTTCCTGTATTTCTAACAGACTCACATAATGCCTTGCAATTGGTTCTTACATTAACTTTAAGGAGCACTGTTTTCAGGCTTCTTAATTTAAAACAAAAATGAACAACAGGTGACAGACATGCCTTAGTGAGAAACACCCAAAATATAAATTTAATGACTAAGATAATCATTACATTCTCTAGTTTATGTGTTAAATAAAACTTTTTCTGGGGCAAGGGAAATAACATAATGGTTGTGCAAACAGACTTTCATGCCTGAGACTTCCAGGTTTCTGGTTCAATCTCCTGTACCACCATAAGACAGAGCTGAACAGCGCTCTTTTTTGTTTTTGTTTTTTAATTTTTACTTATTATTGAATAGAGGCAGAGAGAAATTGAGAAGGGAGGGGGAGTTAGAAAGGAAAGAGACAGAGAGAAGCCTGTAGCCCTACTTCACCACCTGTGAAGCTTTCCCCCTGCAGGTGGGGACCAGGGGCTTGAACCTGGGTTCTTGCACATTGTAATGCATTGTAATGTGAGTGCTTACCCAGATGTGTCATCACCTGGTGCCCTGAATAGTGCTCTTGTTAAACAAACAACCCACTCCCCCAAAGTTTCTCATTCTCTAACATAGGAGGGAGAAAGCACCCACTTCTTAACTTGGAAAGTTTGGTGAAATAAAGTAATTTTTTAGCAGGTCCCAAATTTGACAATGACTCTTCCATAAATGTTTTTATTGGTTTCATTTAATATTATGGTTATAGAATCAGGTCAGAGTAGGGTCATAACATATCAAAGGAAAACAGAATAGTTCTAAATTGCATTTGTGTGCTCTGGTAGCTGGTGCTAAACTGATAGGCATTAATAATGTGAGCAAAGAGAAGTTTTTCAGTTTCTATACTGAGTAACAGAAACCTTGATTTGAGCACCAATAGTCATCACCCAAAATCTCAACTTAAATCTATTTGTATCTTCATTCACTATTCTGAGTTTGCCAAATAAATTCAAAATTGCCTCAAAAATTTGTTTGCTTTGTGTTCATTTCTTAATTATAGAAAGGAAAAGGTATTGTACTTAACAAGGATATTACATTTCCTTCTCTGAACACATCCCATAGTGTTTGTGTAAGTTCAGCCCTAGTGGCATCTCTTTAGCTTGGATTTACAGCCTTGCCTATAAAATACCAGAGCATTTCCTACAAGGCCGAATCCTGTCTCACAGCTCTCACAGTCAAAGGAAAACAAATGACCACTGTCTCTCTTGCTAAAAACAATTTGCTAACCCATCATCTACCCCCAAAACAAATGGAAAATAAAATACAATCAACAGTCTTTTGTATGTTTCTGATCAATTTTTATCTCCCACATGCAAATGGATGGAGTCTTGCCAAAATGCAACATTAATTTACATATAACAGACCTATTCACATTACTGTGCAGTGCACCAAAATTCTAGTCAGTCAGGTTGGGGAACAGATATATGGAGTTGGCAATTTGGCATTGTCCAGACCCAATACACTTTTAACTTTTTTTTTAACTTTCTTTATTTCATTATTTATTTTTTATTAAATCGTTTTATTCAACATAGATTGATTGTGTATCTATTATATACTGTGTGATATTCTAAGCCCTAGGCATACAGCAGTAAACAAAACAAAGCCTCTGTTTTCATTGTGCTTGTTTCTAGTGTGGTTATATATTTTATAAAACGTATGATAAAGACATATTTACTCTTTCATTTAAATTAAATTTAAATTAAATACCATTATTAATCTTTTGCTTTGTCATCAATAACTATTTCAAGTTAGGGACAAGGCATAACTTTTAAAATGGGCCCAGAACAGTATGCATGATAAAGTGACAGAAAGAAAGCAAAAACATTCTTGTGAGGTAAAATTTACTAGTGGGCCTGGGGTAGATAGTATAATGGTTATACAAAGAGACTCTGAGGCTATGGTCCCCCCAAACCCCCCCACTATAAACCAGAGCCAAGAAGTGCTCTGGTAAAAACAAAACCAAAAACAAACACCTACTAATACTTCTAAAAAATGGATAGGCCCCCACACCATCATAAGCCAGAGATGAGCAGTGCTATGGTAAGAATAAATAAATAAATATTCTTACAGACCAATCTAGTTTTTTTTTTTTAAGTGAATAGGAAGGTCTGGAGACAATAAAATGGTTATGCAAAAATACTTTCATGACTAAGGTTCCAAAATCCCAGGTTCAGTCTTTGTACCACCATGAGGCAGAGCTAAGCAATACTCTAGTCTCTCTAAAACAAATAAAGTAAATAAAAATATTTTAAAAAAGTGAATAGGGTATTTAGTGTATGTGTTTTTTTATTATTATAGAAAGAACACATTAAGATGCAAGCCAGAAAAGTACAAATCAAAAAGTAGTGTACAATATTTATAGATCAAGCTTATCTATCTTTCCTGATTTACATATGTTTATAGAACATTTATCAGTCTTATTGGGTTGCTTATCTAATTAGCATACTCCTTACTGCATAATACTAATAATATCTATATTAGCAGTCTACATATTAACATCTAATTTCTGGAGAAGCATTTAATGCTGAATAAGAATCATACTCAAAACATTATTCTTAGAACATATATTTGCATTTAATGTTAATACAATGTTTTGAGACCCTGATACCCTGAGAGTCTTGTTTTAAAGAGTCAGTATCAGACTCTCAGATTATCCATTGCAGTGGGTTGTCAAGAATTTGTGAAGGAATTGCAAGTGATCTCTCTATCTCTCTTTCTATCTCCCTCTCTCTCTCTTTCTATCTCTCTCTCTCATCAATGATTCAGCCCAACTCCATTGTTTCACAAGAAAACTGAAGTCTAAGCAAGTAAAGAAACCTGTCAAATCACACATAAAGGGCGTGGCAAAAGTTGGACCAAAACAGAAATTACATGACTCCCAAACAAACCTTTGTTCTGATGAAATAAGTCACATTAGGAGATACCTTTTACACATTTGGGCAGAACAACTGTTTAAATTTACTGTCTGAAGTGCTGCACTGTCCCCAGAATGTCTTATTTATATCAGAGATTCTCATTCTAACAAAAGCATCTCACAGTTTTGAGTTAGTGGTATAATAAATTTTTTGGCTTTTCTTACAGCTTTGTGTCTTGCTTTAAGAAACTGGAGAGAGAAGTTTAAAACATGTGTTAAAGTTACTTAACAGAATAACCAACACACAGGTTTTAAAGTTTAGTGTGTGAGAGAAAAGTAGTATGTGGGTCACAACAGTAATAATGACATTCTTTTTATAGTTGTGAAAGTAGGTGATTCCCTACTGAAAGTTGGAGGAGAGGGGCTGAGTGTGGGGAGTAGAATATATCACTTCAAATCCTTTTCTTTCTGAGTCATGGAATTGCCAAGATGGTCCCCTAAAAATGTGCAGACCAAACTTCCATGGCCAGGGAAAAGGTCACACAGAGTTTGAGATTTTTTTTTCTTGTCTCTAGAGTTATTGCTGAGGCTCAGTGCCTGCACCATGAAGCCACTGCTCCTGGAGGCTATTTTTTTTTTCTATTGTTGCCCTTGTTGTTTATCATTGTTATTATTATTGCTTTTGTTGTTATTGCTGTCATTGTTGCTGGATAGGACAGAGAGAAATTGAGACAGGAGGGGAGACAGAGGGAGAGAGAAAGATAGACACCTGTAAGCCTGCTTCACTGCTTGCCAAGTGACCCCCCTGAAGGCGGGGAGCTGGGTACTCGAACTGGGATCCTTATGTCGGTCCTTGTGCTTTGTGTAATGTGTGCTTAACCCGCTGCGCTACCGTCTGGCTCCCCTAGAGTTTGAGATTTTAAGGGAAATGGGTGAAATAACTAGAGAATAACTGCAGGCTTTTTTCTAAAAATTTTCTAAGTTGAAAATTTTTATCCCAAGGAATCTTTCCTCTGCATTGAGCTTATAGAACACAGCTGGCATTTTACTAAGGATTATTCTGACTTTTTTCCCCACTAGCAGAAATGATCATTAAAAAATTAAACTCCTCTTTATTTCATACTAATTTGGGGATTTAGCCAATCTCTGCCCAAGTTAAAAAATCTATGAAGAATAATTTGTGTTCTCAAAAGCTCTTGGAAAACTATTAAAAATGACATAGATCTGTAGGGTATGAATTGTATTCTCCATGTTCAGAAAATGGTTTTAGCATATACTTTTTAAAAATATTTAGTAGTTCAATAAAGATCTAAAGTTAAAAAAAAATTACAGCTGACACCTTATTGGCACCTACCACTTGCCAAGCATTGTGTTAATTGTTTTACATAGTTTTATTTATTCTCACAACAACTCTATTATATTGATACAGTTTTACATTTGGGGAAACTGAGACTTGAGATTAATGTCTGCTTGAGTGCCATAATCAGTGTCAAAGCTAGAATTCAAGCTCAAATTTGTGTAAGAACAAAGCTTAAGTTTTTGATGCTCTATAATTATTCTAATTTGATTCACAACTCAGCACCTAGACCTATGGGACCTATAGTAATATAATTTACATTAATGTGACAAATACATAATTTAGTTTTATGTTTCATTTTGGCAGAAACTAATTAATTAAATTGTCAAATTCTGTATCATTCCAATATTGAGTTCCCATAATGATATCACAAAGAATCCTCTGCTGACCCCAAAGAAGAATCATACACTGGAAGTTTCCACAAATGCCAGCTCACTCCTTGGAGTTGAGTAAAGACAAATAGAGTGGCAGCAACTACACTAACCTTATTTCTTTAGGTAGCTGAAAATTTTCCTCCAGTACCTAGCAAATATTTTCTTGGCAGTGACTCAGCAACTTAAATGGAAATGCTGAATTCATATGTTATTTTAAAGAAAATAACATACCCCACACTCCTTAGTTTCTAAGGACTGGAAGACTATTTCTGAGGCTATTTCTGTCACCTTCACATGCTCATATGTAGGAGTGTGCCTTGCTCTCATTTTGTTTTTCATATTGTGTTGCACTTGATTTTATTCAGTAATCAAATACTAGAAAGCATTCTATGATGTTTTTAATTGGTATAAAATTAAATCTCTTATCAAGAAGAAATGAAACTGAAAGTTAAGATTTTAGTCTCGAGTTTTCTACTGTGGACACAATTGCCCATAAAACATGTAAAATGTCAAGTTGATAAATCTTATCACCTTTAGACCTGAAGATCTATGAGATATGGTGGACAGAATAAAGCAGGGGAGCTGGAGATCACTTTCAACTGTTAGAATAATTCTGCATCCTCAAGCAGGCAAATAACATTTTATAATGCTCATTTTATGATACTCCTGAGAAATATTTCTTGAAAAAAGTAAAAAGTTTGTTTAGGGGAGCAAAACTTCTATAACAATCCAGTTCTAGCATATTTTCTCCATCCTTATAAAGATGATGACTCGCTTTCAAATAAAGATTGATGGTAGTTAAAACATAGTCTGACCAAATTAATATGTAAACAGGAGATCAGCCATTTTTGCCACACACTTTTCACATCTCAGGCAGTTTTAATCATTACATTTTGTATAAATGAACATAAAATATTATGCATGATCATTGCATTTCACCCATTCAGTGCCTCTATGAATTAGTTTATTAGTATTAGTCAATATGCATAATTTTTTTGATGTCCTGCTTTTTTGATAATGTGATCTTAGTTCCCCTGTGGATTGGTGATGAATTATTGGTAACATTATCCTGTCTGGCAAATATAGTTGAAGCAAGTTAGATTTTAAAAATCCAATTGTATGTATAATCTTAAGTAGCTTTCTGTGTTCTTTCTTATACTTGGAAATCCAGGTTCTTAGTGAATATTTCTGTTATGTCTATTGCTTTCAACTGTATCCTACTGACACAAGCAATCAGTCTCAGTCCTCCTACGTTAGTTATTTTCTAAAACTAAAGTTATATGTTACAAAATCTTTACCTCCTGACATTTCGTTGACAATGCATAATAAATTTACACTCAATCCACATGTTGAATTTGAATATACAAGCACCTTACATAAGGTGATATTGCCCTTTTTCCCTCCTACCTCAGTGATGAATAATAACATTTATATATTAATATCCCTCTCTTAGGGGAATTGCTGAATATAAAGAAAAGGAGAAGATGCCTCAATCTAGACAACATGTAATAAAACCTCCAGAGCAAAGCACATTTCTTAACAGACACCTTGGTAAGGTTCCCAGGGCATAGCACTGTAGAAGAGTGAATTCTCTAGTGAAGCATATCACACACTCCTGTGGTTCCTCGCTAATCTAGGCACACTATCCATGCCAAAACTCAGATTTAACACAATGCCCTCCAGTGCAGTTCTGTCTCCAGCTCCTCTGGCAATCTCTGCTTTACAAAGATCAGTATTCTTTAATATTTTTCAAGAAAAAAAAGCTTATGTGGTGGGTTACCCACCAGTTGTGCCCTTGGGTTAAGGAATATACCCAATAAAATATTTTCTGTTGCTGATGCCCACAGAAGTACCCATCCCAGGGACATTGGAAATGGAAGGAGAAACAATTGGGTAACTTACCAGCTCCTGAGTCTGAATAGCTGCAGCAGCCCCCGCGCTTTACCTGATCCCTTGCTCTCTGTCTCTCCCCCTCTCTCTTATGTACAGGTTGGGGACTTAAAGAACTCACAGGGACAGTATTTCAGATGACTTAAGAAAGAGAACAGGAACAATACTTCGTTCTCTTTTTCTCAGATGAGTACCTTCGGGAAGAAGGAAGGAAGGGAGGGGAGAGGGAGGAAGTCAACAACCCTTTGCTTTCCTGAAAAAAAAAAATAAGGAAACAGAAGATAGACATCTCATTTTCTATTAAACAAAATGTTGGAAGAGAGAGAAAGAAAAAAATAAGTCATTAAATATGCTTTCTGATCTGGGAGCTTTAAAGAGATGAAAAGCCTTGCTGATTTGGCCTATTCAAACAAATGGTATTCCATTTGTTTGAAAGGCAGCTATACTCTCCTAAGTTTGTAACCTCTACTCTCTGGTTTGCAGAATTTTGACACAGCCAAATGGAAACAAATCATATTATATAGACAATATGTGAAGCCAAGTTTGGTCTGTTGTGCTGAGGCAAACCTGAAGCCTGGGAGACTGGGTAGTGTAGCCAGTCAGTCAGGGCATTCTACTCCTCCCAGGCCCTTGGAAACACCAGAATTGTAGCAATTCTTCTGCCTGACTCTAACTAGATCTTTCCAGTTTTTCAAGGATGAGTTATCATATTTATGTACTAGTTACTGAGCTTTACTCCATGGACCAAATCAAGTTGAAAAAAATGGGGTGGGAGGAGTGGAACAACGTATCAAATTGCTGCTGGCCATAGTTGCCTTAAAACTGCTATTCATTCCCCAGAGCCCCACCCTACTAGGGAAAGAGAGAGGCAGACTGGGAGTATGGACCGACCAGTCAACGCCCATGTTCAGCGGGGAAGCAATTACAGAAGCCAGACCTTCCACCTTCTGCAACCCTCAATGACCCTGGGTCCATGCTCCCAGAGGGATAGAGAATAGGAAAGCTATCAGGGGAGGGGGTGGGATATGGAGATTGGGCGGTGGGAATTGTGTGGAGTTGTACCCCTCCTACCCTATGGTTTTGTTAATTAATCCTTTCTTAAAAAACAAACAAACAAAAAAAAACTGCTATTCACTTGGTTCATTCCTTAACATCCATACATTTTGTTTGTTTGCTTGCTTGCTTGTTTTACTAGAGCACCGCTCATCTCTGGCTATTGGTGGTACATTTCATTGAATCTGGCACCTCAGAGCCTCAGACATGAATTTGTTTTATTTTATTTATTTTGCATAATCATTATGTTACCTCCCTCTCTCTATGTCTCTAGTATTTTTTAGGTTTAGTTCTCTCTAGAAAAAGCTGAAAGGTAGAGGTAGATAGCATAATGGTTATGCAAAGAGACTCATGCCTGGGGCTCTGAAGTCCCAGGTTCAATCCCTTGCTCTACCATAAGCCAGAGTTGAGCAGTGCTCTGGTAGGAAAAAAAGAAAAAGAAAAAAGAAAAAGCTGAAAACTCATTTCTATTTTTTTTTAATACTGAAAGCATTTCTTATGTAAGTTGGCTATAGTTTTTGAAAAGAGGGTATGAGAAGGTTGTATGGAAAAATAAATAGAAGAAATATCCTTTATTAAGTTAGGGGCATTTGGGAATTCACTGGGCAGGTGAAAATTCTGTCTAGGGTTAGTCATACTCAATAAAAAGTTTGGTTTAAAATGATCTGATTATGTGGTGTGTTTTATGTCCTTCGTTCATTTAGTTAGGAGCATTTTCACCAACAGAAACCAGCTGTTACATGGACCTTTATAGCAAGAAAGAAAACTACCTCTAGGATACTTCCTTATTTCATTCAGTGGTTGAAAAAATAGGGTAAAAAGTTATACCTGATAGCAAGAAGCAGTTAAGGTAATTTCATTGAAAGAGTGATTCTGTTTCTTTTTTCTTGTAATAACTTCTGGGTCTTATGGTCTCTAAGATAATTTTATCCCAATATTAATTACTTTTCTCTAATAACTAATTTTCTGTCAATCTTAATGTGTTTCAGAGAGCTCATGAAGATATTACTATTTAGTAATTTGTAAGTGTAGAATGAAGTCTTTAAAAAATGTTTATTAGAGAAAGGGAAACAGAATTAGAGATATTTCTGGAATATGTTGTGCCAGAAGCTGAATTTAGATTCTCATGCTTATAAACTGTACCACCTCCCATGCCTTCAGAATGAAGTCTCATCTTTGCTTTTGCTGTGAAACCACTGATAAACCAAATGACACCTGGCGTTGCATTTCAATTTCATCTACAAATGAGACAACTAACATAAATGGAAGTCACATACATCAGTGGTAAAAATCAAAGTACTCATCTGTCTCCTGACTCAACACTAATGTTCTTTGCCCTCTGCTGGTCTTTCTCTATATGTCCTGCCTTGCTAGAAATAGGAAGGAAAGTGCAAATCTAAGAAAGCAAGAGGAGGAGATGAGAACTGAAATGGAAAAAAGAATAGAGATTGACTTTCTTACAGGAATAGCAAGATCAGGGGCATATGTTGAAGTAATTGTGAGAGTTAAAAGGCATTGCTGAAATGTATAGTTAAAAAAAGGGAATGTTGAAGAAGAATTAAATGAGAGGAAGTGAAGAGAAGTAGAGGAGAGCTAGGCTGGAGACAGTGAAAAAAAAAAAAAAAACATAAGGAGTGTAAAAGAACTAAGAAACTCAGGCTACCAAATCCTTGCTGGGATGACAAAGGCTCTGATCACTTGAAAGATCAGTGACAGAATCATAAAGTCTTTTTATTTTTATAGGTTTGCAGCTTCAGGGCAAGGCCAGGACTTAGCCCCAGGAGACCAGTCAGAATCCAAACAATTTCCCCTTTGACTTTTCAGACTGTGGGGATTGTCACGTTGAGACCTGTTGTTTTCTCCAAACCAGAGGACCCATCCAAAGACAGCCTGTATAGAGTCCTATGCCACCTGAGATGATTCAATGGAGTGGTCCCAGTCAGGACCTGGCAGCATCCCCTGTGGAAAAAACTGGAAGATCACTTCTAATGTTTAGGAATTCTTTGAAGCAACAGTCTTCAACTTTGTCACCCACAGTGTTTCAGAAGAGATTCTCAGTTCCACTTGTATCAAGATGTTCTACTTGTATTTTGTGGTAGCCCTACCTGTGAGGCTCCCATTTCTGAAGCAACCTAACTGGTACTTCTTCAGAATTTCATTATCCAGAACTCTTGGGCTTTATGTCCTCAATATTAATTCCAACACCCAGTCATAGAAGGTGTGGATGTAGAGTAGTGCAGTATTATGTATATATTATTATATATTGACATATGTATTATATATAACATATATTCACAAATGTGAACACACACAAAAATGTACATCAGTGAATTTCACAGAATGAAAAATCTGAGTAATAGCATCCAGTCAAGAAGTCTGTCACCATCCAATCTTTGGCTCCTCCCAGGGGTCACCCTACTATGATTTCTCACACTTGGTATCAATGTATATTACCTGACATTGAATTAATTTAAACACGTTGAATCCATTTTGCACTTTTTTTTTCAATTTCTTAACTGGGGGATTAATGGTTTATAGTCAACAGCATGCAATAATTTGTACAACATAACATCTCCATATAACAGTACAACTCCAACTAGGTCCTCCTCTGCCATCATGTTTGAAGACCTGAACCCTCCCTACCACGTGCCCCAGTGTCTTTTACTTTGGTGTAATACCCCAACTCCAATCCAAGTTCTGCTTAGAATTTTCTCTTCCAATCTTGTTTTTCAAGTTCTGCCAGTTATTGAAATCATCTGACATTCATCTGTTTGTTTCTGACTTATCTCACTTAACATAATATCTTCAAGCTCCATCCAAGATGGAGTAAAGAAGGTGAATTCACCATGAACCCAACACTTTGGATCCTCAGGAATAAGAGTCTCAGGAGTCGGGCTGTAGCGCAGCGGGTTAAGCGCAGGTGGCGCAAAGCACAAGGACCGGCATAAGGATCCCGGTTTGAACCCCGGCTCCCCACCTGCAGGGGAGTCGCTTCACAGGCGGTGAAGCAGGTCTGCAGGTGTCTATCTTTCTCTCCTCCTCTCTGTCTTCCCCTCCTCTCTCCATTTCTCTCTGTCCTATCCAACAATGACAACAACAATAATAATAACTACAACAATAAAAAACAAAAGGGAATAAATAAATAATAAAATAAATATTTAAAAAAAAGGAATAAGAGTCTCTTTGCATAACCATTATACCATCTACCCCTGCTTACATTTCTCAGTTTCCACATAACAACTGACCCCACTCTAGATGCTCTTCTGACATCATGTTCCAGGACCTGACCCCTCCCCCCATACCTGAGAGTCCTATACTTTGGTGCAATATACCAGACCAGGTCCAAGTTCTATTTTGGTTTATTCAACTTTTTTTCTTTTGGTAATTGGATCTGTTTCATTGAAGGTGCCTTTAAAATTTAGGTAGAAAAGAATTCTGCCAATATTTTCCTCTAAGTATTTGATAGCTTCTGGTCTAACATACAAGGGGTGTTGAAATATCCTACAATTACTGTGTTGATGTTAATATATATTATTGTAGTCTTTGTAGTAGATGTCTGATGTTTTTAGATGGCCACTCATTGGGTGCATAGAATGTTAATAATCATTAAGACCTCTGGATTGACTGATCCTCTGAGCATTAAGTAATGTCCATCACTATCTATTTTATTTTTATTTATTTATTTTGAGATCTATAGTGTCAGATTGAGAATAGCTGTTCCAGCCCTTTTTTGTGGTCCATTGACTTGTATGGTAGTTTCCATACTTTCACTTTGAGTTTGTCTTGTTGAGTTAGCTGTGTTTTCTGCAGACAACATATGGATATGTTGTATTTTCTGATCCATCTTCCTACTCTGTACCTTTATAGGTGAATTCAAGCCACTGACATTTATTGATATCAAAGATTGAAGATATTTTAATACCATTATTCTAAACTTTTAGAGTGTTCCGATATATGGCATGTTTATGGTGATGTGATTATTTATAGGAGACCTTTCAGAACTTCTTTCAGGGCAGAATTGGTGATAGTTGATTCTTTCAACTGTTACTTGTCTGAGAAGGTTTTTATGTGTCCATATAGTCTGAATGACAGTCTAGCAGGATACATTATTCTTGGTTGAAAGCCTTTCTCATTGAGAGCTTGATATATGTCTTGCCATTCTCTTCTGGCTTTAGTGTTGTGTGGAGAAATGTTCTGCTGATCTTATGGATTTTCCTCTGTAAGTGACTCCTTTTTTTCCCTTTTGCAGCCTTCAGGATCCTTTCTTTACCCCTATTACTTTTCATTCTAAGTATGCTGTGTTTTTTTGTCTTTAGGTCTGGGTTAATTCTGTTTGGGCCCTCTGAGCTTCTTGAACCTTTATGTCTTTTATGATGTCTAGAGTAGGGAAGGTCTCAGCTGTTATGTCCTGTAGAATTCTTTCTTCCCCTGCCACTATTTCTTCCTCTGGCAAGCCAATAATGCTTATATTACTTCTTCTGAAGTCATCCCATATGTCTCTGTTGTTGTTTTCAGTATCTCTTAATCTCTTTTTGAGATCTCTTATTCTTTTCTTAGTTTTCTCTAATTCATCCTCAAACTTGCTAATTCTGTTTTCTGCCTCACTTGTTTTATTCCATTTCTCCTCTGTTGTTTTCTGTATCTCAACCATCTTGTTACCTTGTTTTGATACTGTATTAGCTTGTTCAACTAGTTGTGCTCTTAGTTCAGTTATTTCAGCTTTCATCTTTCTAATTACCTCCAGATAGTGTTTTCTTTCAGAGTCTCATTTGCTCTTTCCCCATTTCTGATATTACTTTCAAACTCTTTCCTCACTCCTGTGACTAACAACTCAGTTAGTCTTTGGATATAGTCCTCCTTTGTATGTGCTTCTACCTTTGGGGGGCTTTTAGCTGGGCTATTGTCCTAGCTCATTTCTCCAATGTTTCTTCTTGGTTTCATCATTGTATATGGTGTCTTATGAGGTTCCTCTCTCAGAACATTTCAATCCACAAATCACATTTGCATAAATAGTCACACTGACCAGTGGAATAGAAATGAGAGCCCAATGGGAGTTGGGCAGTAGCACAGCGGGTTAAGCTCACATGGTGCTAAGCTCAAGAATTGGCATAAGGATCCCGGTTTGAACCTTTGGCTCCCCACCTGCAGGGGAGTCACTTCACAGGCAGTGAAGCAGGTCTGCAGGTGTCTATCTTTCTCTCCACTTCTCTGTCTTCCCTTCCTCTCTCCATTTCTCTCTGTCCTAATAATGATGGCATCAATAACAACAACACAAATAACTACAACAACAATAAAAAACAAGGGCAACAAAAAGGAAAATAAATAAATAAATAAATAAATAAATAAATAAAAGAATTGAGAGCCCAGAAGTAAGCCCCCACATCCATGGACAAAGGTTCCAAGACTATTAAATGGGGAGAGTCTCTTTAAAAACAAATGGTGTTGGAAAAATTGGGTTGAAATGTGCAGAAGAATGAAACTAGAACACTAAATTTCACCAAACAAGCAAATTCCAAGTGGGTCAAGGACTTGGATGTTAGACCAGAAACTATCAAATACTTAGAGGAAAATATTGATAGAACTTTTTTCTGTGTACATTTTAAGGCATCTTCAATGAAATTAATCCAATTACAAAGAAGACTAAAAAATAAACCAATGGCACTAGATCAAATTAAAAAGCTTCTGCACAGCAAAAGAACCCAACACCCAAAGATAATTCTCACAGAATGGGAGAAGATCTTTACAAGCCAAACATCAGACAAGAGGTTAATAACCAAAATATATAAAGAGCTCACCAGACTTAACATGATTCCTTCAAGCTTCATCCAATAAGGCCTGAAAATGGTGGAATCACCATTTTAATAGCTTAGTAGTATTCCACTGTGTATATATACCACAACTTACTCAGCCACTCATCTGAGGGTTGCTTCAGAAACAGAAGGATGATCTTAGATATTAAAAATGGTGATTTGGGGGAGAGGGTAGATAGCATAATGGTTATGCAAACAAATTCTCATGCCTGAGACTCCAAAGTCCCAGGTTCAGTCCTCCACACCACCATAAGCCAGAGCTGAACAATGCTCTGGTTAAAAAAAAATTACGATTTCACCTTCTTGAGTGGAGCTTGAAGAAATCATATTAATTGAGATAAAGTCAGAAACAAAAGGATGAATATAGTATGATCTCACTCATAGACAGAAGTTGAAAAACAAGATCAGTAGTGAAAACACAAAGCAGAGTTGGACTGGAGTTGGTGTATTGCACCAAAGTAAAGTACTTTGGGGTAGTGGGGGCAGGGAGGGTTCAGGTCCTGGAACATGATGGCAGAGGACTTAATGGGGGTTGAGTTCATATGTGGAAACTGGGAAATGTTATGCATGTATAAACTATTATATTTTACTCTAAACCATTAATCTGCAATAAAGAAATTTAAAAAAATGTTTAAATATGAACACAGAGTACTTGTTAAAAAATATTAATATGCTGTTTATACATGAGATGTGTGTGATAATGGTGTGGTGGTTTTATTTTAAATATATATAATGAAGCATTAAGAAATAAAATGTAGTTTGCTTCAAAATTCTTTAAGAAAAATTCATTGTACATGTGAAAATCTTCTAAATTTGATAGTATTAGGATATGGCCATGGATGTTCACTGTATAGTTATTTCATATTTTCCAAGTGTTTGATATATTTCTATCTTGGAGGGAAGTGGAGATTAAAGCAGACTTTTTTAAAAAAATAGATAAAATTTTTTTCATTTTTTTAGAACATACGACACCATTTTTTCACATGCATAACATTTCTCATTTTTCCACACAATTATACAGCCTTCACTAGTTCCTCTGCCATCCTGTTCCAAGGCCTGAGCTCTCCTCACCACCCACTCACCCAACCACCCCAGAGTCTTTTACTTTGGTGGAATACACCAACTCTAGTCAAAGTTCTGCTTAGTGTTTTCTCTTCTGATCTTGTTTCTCAACTCCTGCCTATGAATGAGGTCATCCCATATTCATCCTTCTGTTTATGACTTAACATGATTTCACTTAACATGATTTCTTCAATCTCCATCCAAAGATAGTAAAGCACGAAATTTTAATGTGAATTTGTTTTACATTGAAGACAGCATGGTACAAGTTTGTAGCTGAATGATACCTGAATGTAGTTTCCTTTTTGCATGGTAAAATTTATGCTTTTGATATATTTTTTCTCTGAAAGCAGGCATCCAAATCTTTATTATTTGAGATCTAGTCATTTAGATTTAGGAATGTTCCTAAAAATAGAATAAGAGAGAAGTGATAGTGACTTAGGAGACTGAGATCATAAAAGCCACTGCATGTGTGTGTGTGTGGCAGGGGGATGATTTGTTCTATAAAAATTATTTGCCGTCCTTGAAAATACCTATGCAACCCATGGAAAGACCTAAATGAAGAGAAACTGGGGTCTTCATAAATGAGTAGGCTCTCTTGTTAATGGATTATTTAGCCTAATAAAATCTTCAATGGCTATCACATTCCTAAGAGATTCTGAGCCAAACTATCCTGTTAAACTGTGTCTTATGTTCTGTATCCAAAGAAACTGAGATAGTGGGGCAGAGCCAAGATGGCAACTCAGAAGCAGCTGCTGGCTTGAGCTCTGGCAACAATTGCTGGAAAGCATGGATCAGGCCTTCAGCAGGACTGTGAACAAGACATTCTAAGAGTGACACCAAGGAGGTGACTATAGCTAAATTTGGGCTAGAAAATAGAGCAAAGAGAAAGGAAATTTTTTTATTATTTCTCTCTCCCCCCCTTCCCTCACATAACCAGAACACAAGGGTAGGGAGCCTCTGATAGCAGACTCCCCACTGACATTTTTTGTTTACCAAGATTCCTGGCTCACCAGGGGTGCCATTCTCAATACCTTGGATATTTTGTTTTCTCTGAGTAAGGGACTTAGGCCCAATTGGAGTGGCAAAGACTCACCCCACCTGGGAAAGACTGCCTGGAAGTTTTCTTTTTTTCTTTTTCAATCAGTTGTCTAAGCTCAATGTGCCTGAGCTAACAGGGTGCTGTCCAAGCTGCAGACCAACTGCTAGGGCTTTTTACTCTGTTCTATTTTATTATTAATATTATACATACATGTATTCCTTTCCCCAGCCCAGGGGATGACCAAAATTAATTCTAAGTATATTTTCAATTGCTAGGTGACTGGATGTCTTATCCATTGTGAGAGGAACTTGTATCACTCTTCATACCTCCTCTATCCACTCCCCCCCTTCTCCCTCCTCCTAGCTAATTAAAAAAAATATCTCCTTACACTGCTTTTCTTTTTTAACTGTTTTTTCTGTTTTCTTTTCTCTCTTTTTCTCCTGTCTTCCTTTCTTCCTTCCTCCTTCCTCTGCTTCCTTAATTCACTGATACTCATTTGTGAATTATTTCAGAGAAGAAATCTGACTCAGAGTGGACTCTCTTTGTGTGTATCTCTGCTATACTTCCCTTTCTCCTCTTGCTACCTCTAGAATTTACAATGGACAGTAGATTTGCATAATTGTCTATTCATGCTATCCCTTTTTTCCTCTTTCTCTTTCTTTTTCATTTGGATTTGGTTGCTATTTTTTCTTGGACTGGAGACATTGCTGGGCTAACAGGTATTGGTTAAACTGCTTCAATTCCTGCTTCAATTACTATTATAATTTCTGAGGGTGGTGATTGCATTTGTCATAAAGATATTTAGTATAGCTGGCTTGTACTCAAAACACAACAACTGAGAAAAACAGAACATAAAAAAAGAAGCACATTAATAAAAAAATGGGTAGATCAAGAGAAAATAAAACTGCTACTAAAATGAAGACAAAAGCCCAGAAGAAACTACAAATCAGCCAGAAGTAACCACAGATTAAAAAAGTATGCAAACAATAATAAATATATTAATAACAGAAATGAAAACAACTTTGGAGAAATAAATAGCAGTATTAGGGAAACAACAGATGAGACCCTCAAGAAAAATACTAACTACCTTGAGGCAATTAGAGAACTGAAAGCTGAAATAGCTGAACTGAAGAAAGAAGCTGAGAGAAGGGAAAGCAGACTAACAGAAGCAGAAAACAGGATTAGTCAGACAGAGAATGAGCTAGAGAAAACTAAGAAAGAAGTAAAAGAGCTGAAAAAGAGATTAAGAGACACTGAAAAAAACAACAGAGACATATGGGATTATCTCAAAAGGAGTCATATTCATATAATTGGCCTGCCAGAGGAAGAAAGAGAGGAAGGGGAAGCAAACATTCTAGAGGAAACTATAGAAGAAAACTTCTCAGACCTGAAAGGACATTAACATTCAAGAGGCCCAGAGAGTCCCAAACAGAATCAACCCAGACCTGAAGACACCAAGACACATCATAGTCACAATGAAAAGCAGTAAGGATAAAGAAAGGATCCTAAAGGCTGCAAGAGAAAAACAAAAAATCACATACAGGGGAAAACCCATAAGACTATCAGCAGACTTCTCCACTCAAACTCTAAAAGCCAGAAGAGAATGGTAAGATATCTGTCAAGCCCTGAATGAAAAAGGATTTAAACCAAGCATAATATATCCTGATATACTTTCATTCAGACTAGATGGAGGGATAAAAACCTTGTTAGACAGACAACAGTTAAAGGAGGAAACCATCACCAAGTCTGCTCTGAAAGATGTTCTAAAAGACCTCTTATAAACAAGAACATCACTATACTACTTGCAGTATATCAGAGCAAATAAAAAATTGTTGAATAATGGCACTACAATACATTCAATCCATAATATCAGTAAATGTCAATGGCTTAAACTCACCCATAAAGGGGCACAGAGTGGGAGGATGGATCACAAAACATAACACAATTGTATGCTGCTTGCAAGAATCTCACTTGACCCAACAAGATAAACACAAACTTAAAGTGAAAGTATGGAAAACTATCATATAGGCTAATGGATCACAAAAAAGGCAGGAACAGCCATTCTCATCTCTGACACAATAAATTAAATAAAGTAATAAAAGATAGGCAAGGACATTACATAATATTAGGGAATCAATCAGTCAAGGAAACTTAACAATTATTAACATCTATGCACCCAATGAGGGACCATCTAAATACATCAAGCACCTACTCAAAGACCTTCAAAAATACATCAATAGTAATACAATAATAGTCTTCTTCTTCCAGTGTTTGCCCTTCTTCCATAGCCAGTCAGGTTGAGCCTGATGTAAAGTTTCGAGACCTCCTTTGAATCTGGAGAGGTGGCAGTTGTTGACTATGTAGGTCATAGTCTGTCTGTAGCCGCAGGGACGGTTTGGGTCGTCTCTGGATCCCCAGCGATGGAACATAGTGGTGCACCGGCCATGGCCTGTTCGATAGCGATAGAGGAGGGCCCAATCATAACGTGCTAGGACAAAGCCAGGTTGACGCTTGCAGGTGTCTGTGATGAGGTGTTTGTTCTTTACCTCAGCTGACTGCCAACTCTGTTTCCAAGAGTCTGGAACAGACAAGTTCAGTGTAGGCTTAGGGGACCAGATTGGGTGACAAGACGTCAAGTGTTGGACAGGGTGGGCGAAGATATCTGCGTATATTGGCAGGTCTGGTTGAGCGTAGATGTGGGAAATGAACTTAGATGATGCCGCATCCCGACGAATATCTGGCGGGGCGATGTTGCTAAGAACTGGCAGCCATGGAACCGGGGTGGAACGGATGGTTCCAGAAATTATCCTCATGGAGGAATATAATTTGGAATCGACCAAGTGGATATGGGGGCTATGGAACCATACTGGGGCACAGTATTCTGCAGTGGAATAGCATAATACCAGAGAGGATGATCGTAGTGTGGAAGCGCTCGCGGCCCATGAGGAGCTGGCCAGTCTTGCAATGATATTATTCCTTGCGCCCACCTTTGCTGCAGTCTTTATGAGATGTTTGTGAAATGACAGAGTGCGATCGAGAGTAACGCCAAGATAGACTGGCTGGGCTTCATGCCAGATTCTCGTACTGCCAAGCTGCACATTAAGCTCACGTGAAGCCGAGGCATGGTGTAGATGGAAAATAGATGATACCGTTTTTGCAGTGCTAGGGATTAGTCGCCATTTTTTACAGTAATCAGATATCAGAGAAATATCTTTCATGAGTGTCTCCTCGAGGATGTCGAACTTGGATGCCTGAGTTGCACAGCAGATCTCATCGGCGTAGATGAACTTCCTTGAAGAAGTTTCTGGGAGGTCATTGATGTAAATATTAAATAGCATAGGAGCCAGAACAGAGCCCTGCGGGAGGCCACTTGAGACAAGTCTCCATCTGCTAGACTTGTCACCCAGATGCATCCGGAATCTTCTGTTTTGGAGAAGAAACGATATAGTGTTGGCCACCCATGGAGGCAGGCATCTTGAGATCTTGACTAGGAGACCACGGTGCCAGACCGTGTGATAGGCTGCTGTGAGATCAACAAAGACAGCACCCGTCTTTAAATTCTTCTGGAATCCATTTTCAATGTAAGTTGAGAGGGCCAGGGCTTGTTTGCAGGTAGATCTTCCTGGGCTGAAACCAGCTTGGGCGGGTGATAGGAATTTCTCTGTAAGAGGAGAAATATGCGACAGAAGCAGCCTCTCAAGGAATTTGTAACACACGGAGAGGAGAGAAATTGGTCTATAGCTGGTGGCCAGTGTTGGGTCTTTCTTTGGTTTCAAAACTGCTATTATCTTCACACGATGCCAAATTTTGGGCATAGAATCAGATTACAAGATGTGGGACAGGAATGAAGTGAGCCACTTCTTTGCCGCGGGGCCCAAGTTAAGAATGAGTTCTGGGGTGATGTTATCATAGCCAGCAGCTGTTCCCAGTTTAACCGTCTTCAAAGTGTCTTCCAATTCAGACAGTGTAAAGGGAGAGAGTTTTGGAGATGGACAAGATAACCGGAAGTGGGATGACCACTCATGGGAAATTTCTCTTTTCCAGACTGGGTCAATCTTAGCATGTCCAACTTGAGTTAGGTGACTGGCCACTGAGTTTGGAGATACGGGAGGATGGGAGACGGGAGGGGGTTGGCTACCAGCACCCAGACTATGAAGAAGCTTCCAGGCCTTTCTACTTGATAGTGGAAGACTTTAACACCCCACTCTCACACATAGACAGATCAACCAAGCAGAGAATCAATAAAGAAACAAGAGAATTAAGTGAAGACATGGACAGATTAGACCTCTTGGACATTTTCAGAGTCCTTTACTCCAAAAAACTTGAATACATATTCTTTTTAAATCCACACAACTCATACTCAAGGATAGACCACATGTTAGGCCACAAAGACAGGATCAATAAATTCAAGAGCACTGAAATCATCTTAAGTGCCTTCTCAGACCACAGTGGAGTAAAGCTAACATTTAACAACAAACATAAAATTATTCAAAGACAAAGAATTTGGAAACTAAACAACATACTTCTCAAGAACCACTGGGTCAGAGAGTCACTCAAGCAGGAAATACAAAAGTTCCAGGAAACAAACAAAAATGAAGACACATGCTATCAAAATATTGGGGACACAGCTAAAGCAGTACTGAGAGGGAAACTTATAGCCATACAATCACATATCAAACAACAAGAAAAAGCTCAAATAAATGACCTTACTGCACACTTTAAGGACTTATAGGAAGAGGAGCAAAGGAACTGTAGAGCCACCAGAAGGATAGAAATCACTAAAATTAGAGCAGAAATAAACAAAATCGAAAATAAGAGAACCATACAAAAGATTAATTAAGCAAAACGTTAGTTCTTTGAAAAATTAAACAAGATTGACAAACTCGTAGCCAGACTCACTAAACAAAAAAGGGAGAAGGCTCAAATGAATAGGATTGTAAACAATAGAGGAGATATCACAACTGACACCACAGAAATCCAGAAAATCATGCGAGACTTCTTTGAAGGACTATATGCCACCAAGCTAGAAAATCTGGAAGAAATAGAAGAGTTCTTAGAAACATATGCCCTTCAAAACTGAACCAAGAAGAACTACAAAACCTAAATGCACCAATCACAGACAAAGAAATCAAAACTGTTATTAAGAACCTCCCCAACAACAAAAGTCCTGGACCAGATGGCTTCACAAAAATTCTACAAAACTTTCAGGAAACACTTAGTACCCATACTTCTTAAGCTTTTCCATAAGATTGAAGAAACAGAAATACTCCCTTCCACCTTCTATGAAGCCAACATCACCCTGATACCAAAAGCTGATAGGGACAGAACAAAAAAGGAAAACTACAGACCAATATCTCTGATGAACATAGATGCCAAAATATTAAACAAGATCTTGGCCAACGGGATACAGTAACATATCAAAAAGATTGTTCATCACAACCAAGTGGGATTCATCCCAGGAATGCAAGGCTGGTTCAACATCCATAAGTCAGAAATTGAAACAGTTATTAAGAATCTCCCCAACAACAAAAGTTCTGGACCATATGGATTCACAAACGAATTCTACAAAACCTTCAGGGAACAGTTAATACCCATACTCCTAAAGCTTTTCCATAAGATCGAAGAAACAGGAACACTCCGTTCCACCTTCTATGGAGCCAACATCACCCTGATACCAAAAGCATATAGAGACACAAAAGGAAACCTACAGACCAATATCTCTGATGAACATAGATGACAAAATATTAAACAAGATCTTGGCCAACCAGATACAGCAGTATATCAAAAAGATTGTTCACGACCAAGTGGGATTAATCCCAGGAATGCAAGGCTGGTTCAACATATGTAAGTCAATCAATGTCATTCACCACATCAATAAAAGGAAAGCCAAAAACTACATGATTATCTCAATAGATGCAGAGAAAGCATTTGCCAAATCCAACACCCATTAATGCTCAAAACCCTACAAAAAATGGGAATAGATGGGAAATTATTCAAGATAGTGGAATCCATATATAGCAAAACTACAGCTAACATCATACTCAATGGATAGAAGGTGAAAGCATTCCCCCTCAGATCTGGGACAAGACCGGGCTTTCCACTATCACCACTACTCTTCAGTATAGTACTGGAAGTTCTTGCCATAGCAGTCCGGCAAGAGAAAGAAATCAAAGGAATACAGATTGGAAGGGAAGAAGTCAAGCTCTCACTATTTACAGATTATATGATAGTATACATAGAAAAACCTAAAGAATCCAGCAGAAAACTAAAGGAAGTTGTTAGGCAATATAGCAAGGTGTCAGGCTACAAAATCAATGTACAAAAATCAGTGGCATTTCTCTATGAAAACACTAAAACTGAAGAATAAGATATCCAAAAATCACTCCCATTCACTGTTGCAACAAAATAAATAAAACACCTAGGAGTAAAACTGACCAAAGAAGTGAAAGACTTGTATACTGAAAACTATGAGTCACTATTCAAGGAAATAGAAACTGATACCAAGAAATGGAAAGACATCCCATGCTCATGGATTGGAAGAATAAATATCATCAAAATGTATTTTCTCCCCAGAGCCATATACAAATCTAATGCGATACCCATCACAGTTCCACCAAGTTTCTTTAAGAGAATAGAACAAAAACTACAATCATTTATCTGGAACCAGAAAGCAACTAGAATTGCCAAAACCATCTTGAGGAAAAGAAACAGAAATGGAGGCATCACACTCCCAGATCTTAAACTATATCATAAGGCTATCATCATCAAAACAGCCTGGAACTAGAACAAAAATAGGCACACAGACAAGTGGAACAGAATTGAAAGTCCAGATCTAAACCCCTACACCTATGGACATCTAATCTTTGATAAGGGGGCCAAAAGTCTTAAATGGAAGAAGGAGGCTTTCTTCAATAAATGGTGCTGGGAAAACTGGGTTACAACATGCAGAAGAATGAAGTTGAACCACCTTATCTCATCAGAAACAAAAATCAACTCCAAATGGATCAAGGACCTGGATGTTAGACCAGAAACTATCAAATACCTAGAGGAAAACATTGGTGGAACATTTTCCACCTAAACCTCAAGGGCATCTTTGATGAAACAAACCCAATTGCAAGGAAGACTAAAACAGAAACAAACCAATGGGACTACATCAAATTGAAAAGCTTCTACACAGCCAAAGAAATTATCACACAAACAAAGAGACCTCCTCACACAATAGGAGATCTTCACATGCCATACATCAGACAAGAGACTAATCACCAAAATATACAAAGAGCTCAGAAAACTTAGCAACAAATAAACAAATGACCCCATCCAAAAATGGGCAGAGGATATGAACAGAACATTCATTATAGAAGAGATCCAAATAGCTAACAAATATATGAAAAACTGCTCCAGGTCACTGATTGTCAAAGAGATGCAAATAAAGACAACACTGAGATACCACCTCACCCCTGTGAGAATGGCATACATCAAAAAGGACAGCAGCAACAAATGTTGGAGAGGCTGTGGGGACAGAGGAACCCTTCTGCACTGCTGGTGGGAATGTAAATTAGTCCAGCCTCTGTGGAGAGCAGTCTGGAGAACTCTCACAAGGCTGGACATAGACCTTCCATATGACCCAGTAATTCCTCTCCTGGGGATATCCTCCAAGGACTCCATAATGCCCAATCAAAAAGATATGTGTACACCAATGTTCATAGCAGCACAATTCATAATAGCTAAAACCTGGAAGGAACCCAGGTGCCCAACAATAGATGAGTGGCTGAGAAAGCTGTGGTACATACACACAATGGAATACTATGCAGCTATTAAGAACAATGAACCCACCTTATCTGACCCATCTTGGACAGAGCTAGAAGGAATTATGTTAAGTCAGCTAAGTCAGAAAGACAAATATGAGTATGGGATGATCCCACTCATCAACAGAAGTTGAGAAAGAAGAACAGAAAGGGAAACTACAACAGGATCTGATTAAATCAAGAGTAGGGCACCAAAATAAAAACCTTGTGGTGAGGGAGGAGTGTGGACATTCGACCTCCTGATGTGGCGGGGGTTGGGTGGGTGTGGGTGGGTTGCTGGGATTGGACACAGTCTTTTGGTGGTGGGAATGGTGTTTATGTACACTCCTATTAAATTGTAGTCATATAAACCACCATTCAGTTAGTATGAGAGGGAAAAATTGATCATATGTCTAGAACTTGTTTTTTAAAAAAAAACACAGACTGAGTCTTTTATAAATAGCCTGAGTCTTTGATATGTTAACTCTCTCAAAAGTCTAGACCAGGGAGAACAGAAGCAATTGGTGGCACCACTATATACAAGATGCTGGGTATTATACAGCAAACCCGAACAAAGGGACTTTTCAAAGTTAACCCAATCACCAAATAATGTGATGATAACAATAACTACCCATTGTCTTCCTGAACCCTAAGACAGCAGGAACCTCACATCTCCAATATAGAGCCTATATTTCCCCCAGTCCTGGAACCTTAGGGTGGGGCCCACTTCCCTGCATGCTTCTCTCAATTCATATCTCAAATAATATTGCATCCATCTATCGCAACCTAATCAATGCAACTAGTGCCACCCCAGCATGCTTCACTTCAGACTGTATCCAGAGACTTCAGGTGTGGAATGACAACCTTTCAGCTTCATCACTCGGGTGAGACCTTTCCTTTCATAGTATTCTCTAATTCCATTCCAAGTGGTCCACTCCCCAATAAAGTCCTCAAACCTAGATACAGACCAGGTCCCCTGATATAGAGCATATGTTCACATGTGTTCATAAACCAGGGAAAAAAATATATCTGAAAGCAGAAGTACACAAGAGTCTGCAGAGAGTACTCCCCCAAGACTTCATCTGCACTATTCTAGCCTTTGGAGCCATGATTGTTCAACAATTTGTTTGGCTTTGTATGTTAACTCTCTTTTCAGCCATGAGGTTCTGGATGCCAACATGATGCTGACCAGACTTCCCAGGACTGATGACTCCACCAATGTGTCCTGGAGCTCCGCTTCCCCAGAGACCTACCCTAATAGGGAAAGAAGCATACTGGGAGTATGGATTAACCAGCCAATGCCCATGTTCAGCGGGGAAGCATTTACAGAAGCCAGACCTTCCACCTTCTGCAACCCTCAAGGATCCTGGGTCCATTCTCCCAGAGGGATAGAGAATGGGAAAGCTATCAGGGGAGGGGATGGGATATGGAGATTGGGTGGTGGGAATTGTGTGGAGTTGTACCCCTCTATCCCACGGTTTTGTTAATGTCTCCATTCTTAAATTAAAAAAAAAAAGAAACTGAGATAGTAAATGATTTTTTTTTCTAAGTAAGTCATTAGGTTTGGGGGTAACTTTTTTTTTCTTTTTTATTAGCACACTGCTCAGCTTTGTCTTACGGTGGTTGGAGTCTAATTTTCAAAATTTCAAAAAGAAAATTAATATATTGAGTACCTGGGAAAACTCAGGTTTGCAACTTTTGACCTTAACGTTTCTTTTTAAGAATATATGTAATTAATTAATTAATTTAATGATACACAGAGAGAGCAGAGCACTTCTGATCTCTGGCTTATAGTGGCACTGGGGATTGAACCAAGGACCTCAGGCATTAACTTAAAAAAGAAAAAACTAAGATGGTAATCTTACTAATACTACCACATCCCCAGTAAGCAAAGGCACCAACTTTTATGAATTCACATACTTATCCTACCATATATGAAATATCTCTGAGGAGATTTCTAGTAGTGTTTGGAGATGGAAAACTAAGAGTTTAGTACACCACCTATGCATGTGTTTATATGCTTCTCTTCCACATTTGTCAGTGAGTGGAGATGATGCTGTCTGGGCCAAGTTCTTTTAGATATCTTTTCTTGATGGACTCTTAAATTTCCAGGAGCCAAAAATCAATAGCTACTTCATTTTATGTAGTGGTAAAATCTACAGATAGTTTGTGAATACTTGATGAGTGCTAGATAATACTGTAAAAACTAGATATTGGGAAAATTTTATTTCCTGTAAAAGAAGAAAAAAAAGAGCATACTTATTTAACAAATCTTATTTGGTTGCTGGGTGGTGGTACACCTAGTTAAGTACACATATTACCAAGTACAACAATCTGGGTCCAACAACCCGTCTCTCCTCCCTATCTGCAAGAGGTCTGCTTCACTAACAGTGATACAGGATTGCAGGCATTTTTTTCTCCTTCTATATCTCCCCCATTTTTCTCAGTTTCCCTCTGTCCTATATAATAAAAATATTAGAAAGAAAAAGAAAAAATCGCCACTGGGAGCAGTGAATTCATAGTGTTAGCACTGAATATCACCCCTGGTGGCAGTAAAAAAAATCTTACTTGTACACTTCAGACAAGTTGTTCATATAAAACATCTATAAAGAACTCATTCAGTTCAACAAAAAGAAAAAGAGCATTCCAATAAAAAGTGGGCATAAGATACGAATATACAGTTTTCTAAAGAGATACACACATCCCACAGACATATGCAGAAATACTCCAGTTCACACATCATTAGAGAAATGCATGTGAGAATGGGCTCCATCAATAAAACAAGAGAAGGTAAGTGTTGGAGAGGATGTGGAGAGAGAGGAACTCTGCTACTCTGCTGGTGGAAGTGCAAATTGATACAGCCATTATGGAGAACAGTATGGAGAATCCTTAAATAAAAATGGAAATACCCTAAAATCCAGAAATTCCACTCCAAGGCACTTAACCAAAGGACATAATAACACTGATTCAAAGGGATATATATATACACCCCATGTTCATTTGCCCTTCAACAAATGACTGTATCAAAAAGTTATGGGACATATACTCGGTGAAGTTTTACTCAGCAGTAAAAAGATGATATTGTGTCCTTTGGGATTAAGTGGATGGAACTGGAAAAGGTTATGCTTAGTGAAACAAGTAAGGAGGTGAAGGATAACTACAGAATGATCTTACTCATATGCAGAATATAGAGAACTGAACATACAAATATGGGGGGAAAAGTCAACACATATCTAAGCCTTTGGGAGAACTATATACTGGGTATCTACAGGGGTATGAATAGGGAGACAGAACTTTGGTGTTGGGAGTGGTGAGAAAAAAAAGAAATATAGTGATTGTATGTACAATAAAAAATCCCTTTATAAAGAAACTCTCTATATTTTTAAAAAACTACTTCCATAAGAAAATAAGAAAACATGGGGTCCAGGCAGTGGCACACCCAGTTACATGCACTTATCACCGTGTACAAGGACCTGGATATGATCCTCCACTCCCTACCTTCACAAGCAAAGGAGGCCTGCAGGTTTCCCTCATTCTGTCTCCCTTTCTACTTCCCCCACTCCCTCAAGTTGTCTCTGTCATAAAATATAAAGGAAAAAAAGATGGTTAAAAAAAAAAGGTTGCTGGGAGCTGTGGGTTCATGGTGCAGGTACACAATCCTGATGGTTTGATGCCAAAAAAGGAAAAATAAAATAAAACATAAAAAAGAACCTTAAAAAAATCGTACTTGATGATTATTATAGCAACAAGTTCATAGGAACCTGGGATATGCTGATTCATTGCTATAATATCTTCAGTGTCTGAAGATCATTTGACATATGAAAGTTGCCAATAAACACTTGTTGAAAGAATGAATGAATAAGACCAAAAGATTCCATTTGGAGAAAGAAAGTAGAGTTTCATCCATTGAGCATCTCCTTTAAAACCCTTTCTCTTATCAGCCTTCTCTCAAAATATCATCACTGATGAGGCACCTTTGGAGCAGGCTAAGACTCCATGAGTAATCCATGTTTAAATCCAAGAACTATGGGGCTGAGTGTTGGTGCACACGGTATAGTGCATGCTATGCACAAGGACCCAAGTTCAGGGCCTTGGTCCCCATCAGTTGTAGGGGAAGTTTTATGAGACATGAGGCAGTGCTGCCTCCTTCCCTCTCTATCTCTCCAAACTCTCTCAGTTTCTGTCTCTATCAAACAGTAAAAAAAAAAAAAAAAAAAGGCAAAAAAAAAAAAAGTAAAGGAAAATGGCCACTGTGGAGCAGTATATTTGTTGTGCAGGCACCAAACAACAATAATAATAACCCTAGTGGCAATAAAAAGAAAAAGAAACATAAGTTAAAATAAAATACAAGTACTAAACATGAGCAGATCTAAACCCTCCTTCCACTTACTGGTCACAAGGCATTGATAGTCAGCTTTGCCACTATTATTTGGTTCTGATTTTTTATTCTGTGAAAAGAGACAGAACCTCCAACCTTAATACCAGAGGTGTTTGAGTCTGTACCTACCTTCCCTTCCCTTAATATCCACCCCAAAGACGCAAGTTATCACTTGTGAGGCACTTTGAAGCTGACAAATTGGAATGTGACTAGAAGCTCAGATCTTGGCAGTTGACATGATCTGACTGAGGTTCAAAGTAGTGACTAGAAGGTGACCCAGCCAAAAATAATGGGGGAGGCGAAAAGAAAAACCTCACAGGGTAAGGCTTGGGTCACTTGTGTTTCCTCTGGTCTTATGTCCTCCCTGCTGTGCTCCACCCAGTCCTCAAACAACCCCCTCCTGCCTCCTCTAGAAGAAAAATTAAAAGCTTTCTTTTGGGAAGAGAGTAGTTTGCTTAGACTGCTGCTGTTTACCTTTGGTAGAGCAGCTATTGGTGTGGACTTCAAACACAGGAAAAGATTTCTGCTCACAGGAAGAACTGCAGACTTGCCTGGTTGAATTGCTGTGATGTTGTGGGCTTGCACCTTTCCCCACCAGCCAAAATTTTGGGACCTGACACTGATACTGGGCCCTTGCCTGACTCATGTCTGGCAGCCAGTCTTCAGCTGTTTCTAGAGCTATGACTACTCTTCCTTCACCTCAGGGATATTGATCCTAAAATTTAAAGGTGATGACTAGTACATCAGTCTACAGGGAAGGGAGATCAGAGAGAGGTACTTATACCACAGATTTGTTTCCAACCTAATATGGACAGTACAAGTAACAAGCCTTGGGTCTGAGATTTGGGAGTGAGGAAGGACTTTATTTGTTTTCAATCATTCAAATCATCTTTCATGAACTAAAGAGTTCATATCTGTCAAAAGGTGTCACAACTCTGCCCAGTTAAATAGATTTCTATGCAGTTATCTTTACACTTCTATAATTTATTCATGAAATAGAATGGAAATAATTGTCTCATGCTACTTAAAAGCAGTTACTATTGAAATATGCCCATCCTGAGAAGGGTTAGAATAAATTGTAGGAAAGAGGAGGAAAATCATACTGAATGAAAAGCTATTAAAGAATAAGACTTCCGGAGGCGGAGCTACGAGCAGCAGATCGCTTTCTTTCCTCTCCTCTCCTCTCCTCTCCTCTCCCAGATCTGTTGTTAAAATTCGGTGGCTCTAGCTGGCCGGGCTAGCTTCACGGGCAGGTAACAGAGACGACCAGAGACATACAGCTGGGCAGGGAAGCTGTATTTCTTTATTCAGGAACAACGATTCATAAACTAAACCAAACTAATCACCAAACAGAACTCTGCTGCCTCTTTCCCCCTTGGCGGCACCAAGCACTCTCTAACTCTGGAACTCTAGAACCCTCTCGGGGTTCCTTGGGGCAGGGCCAAGCGGGCCCGTGAAACTAGCAGGACTGATCCAATTTTCTTGGCAGGGGGAGAGCTAGAACAACCCAATGTAAAGCATACAACACGGATCAGCTAGGAATACCAAAGGAGACCACCCAGACCGAAACAAGACAGGACTAGAATGACCACAGGAACCCAGTAAATCACCCATGAGTACAAACACGCATGGCTGGTGACAGAGAGGAGAGAGGGGCCTAAGGAGAGATTAAGTGACTGCTAACAGTTCAACAGTTTATCAGTGGAGACACCACCTCCAGTCTGCTCCACAACAAGGGGACAGCTGAAGGGAGGAGAGGACTCCCCAGAGACTCACCAAGTGCAACTCTGAGTCTCCATTGCTACTACCCTCAGAATCTTGAGCAGCAACAGGGAGGGACACCAGGGGACAGAGATCTAACCGGAAAACTCAGGAGAAGACCTATACCTCGGTGGCATAGCTGAGGGGCTGTGAAAGTCTCTTTGCATAACCACTGGATTATCTCTGCCACACTCTGCTTTATCTCTTGGTCAGGAGTCAGTGATTAAGCTGAAGCCTATTGATAGTTTAAAAGCCCTCAGACTCCCATAGCCTACAGGGAAGAAAAAAAAAAAAGAGGCTTTTACACCACTGAGCTCCAACTCAGGGATTGAAAAAACTGTTAACTTCCACCATGGTAAACCCCTTAATTAAATTACTTAGACACAAGTCAACCCAGGCAATAGTGATCAATAATTTGAAAATTACTGATAAAGGGAACTCATAACATAATATATAAAATGGTTAAAACAACAAGAAAAAATATTGGAGACTCGAACCAGGACAAGAGTCCAGCTAAAAGTCCTCCAGAGGGTGAAGCACAAAACAACGAGTTCAACATCCAAACATTAGCTAAGGAAATAATAACAGGAGTGAGTAAAGAATTTGAAAAAATTGTAATCAGAAATGCAGGAACAACAAATGAAAATATGGAAGAAAATTCTAATCTCATGGTTATTAGAGAGCTGAAAGCTGAAATTGCTGAGCTAAGAAGGCAGCTAGCTGAACAAGCTAAAACAGTATCAGAGCAGGGCAACAAAATAGATGAACTCCAGAAAGCAGTAGAGGGCAGAGAGAATAGAATCTATGAGGCTGAAGACAGAATTAGCAAGATTGAGGATGAATTAGAGACAACTAAAAAAGAAGTAAGAGATCTCAAAAAGAGATTAAGAGATGCTGAAAACAACAACAGAGTCCTATGGGATGACTTCAAAAGAAACAATATACGAATTACTGGCTTACCAGAGGAAGAAAGAGAAGGAGAGGAAGAAAGCATTCTCCAGGCCATAATAGCTGAAAATTTCTCTAGTCTAGACAACACCAAAGACATAAAGATTCAAGAAGCCCAGAGGGTCCCAAACAGAATTAACCCAGACCTAAAGACACCAAGACATGTCATACTTAGATTGGAAAGGAATACGGATAAAGAAAGGATCCTCAAGGCTGCAAGAGAAAAACAAAGAGTCACCTACAAAGGAAAACCCATAAGATTAGCAGCAGACTTCTCCATACAAACTCTACAGGCAAGATATCTATCGAGTGCTCAATGAGAAAGGCTTTCAGCCAAGAATACTATATCCTGCTAGACTGTCATTCAGACTAGATGGAGGCATCAAAACTTTCTCAGACAAGCAACAGTTGAAGGAAGCAACCATCACCAAGCCTGCCCTGAAAGAAGTTCTGAAAGGTCTCCTATAAACAACCAGACCACCACAAATAGGACATATATCAAAACACTCTAAAACTCTACAAGAAGGGCATTAAAATATCTTCAATCTTTGATATCAATAAATGTCAATGGCCTGAATTCACCTATTAAAAGACACAGAATAGGAAGATGGATCAGAAAACACAACCCAACAATATGTTGTCTACAGGAAACTCACCTAACCCAACAAGACAAACACAGACTTAAAGTGAAAGGATGGAAAACTATCATATAAGCCAATGGCCCACAAAAAAGGGCAGGAACAGCTATTCTCATATCTGACATGATAGACTTTAAAATAGATAAGATTTAAAAAGATAGGAATGGACACTACTTAATGCTCAGAGGATCAGTCAATCAAGAGGAATTAACAATTATTAATATCTATGCACCCAATGAGAAGCCATCTAAATTCATCAAACTTCTACTGAAAGAGCTACAGCAATATATTAACAGTGACACAATCATAGTAGGGGAATTCAACACCCCACTATCTCAGCCTCACAGATCATCCAGGAAGAAAATCAGTAAAGACATAAGGGAGCTAAATGAAGAGATAGATAAACTAGAACTATTGGACATTTTCAGAGTCATTCATCCCAAGAAAATGGAATACACATTTTACTCAAATCCACATGGATAATTCTCAAGGATAGACCATATGTTAGGCCACAAAGACAGCATCAGCCAATTCAAGAGCACTGAAATCGTCCCAAGCATCTCCTCAGACCAAAGTGGAATTAAACTAACACTTAACAATCAACAAAAGATTAGTAACAGTCCCAAAATGTGGAAGCTCAACAGTACACTTCTTAACAACTTCTGCGTCAAAGAGGAAATCAAGGAAGAAATCAAAATGTTTCGAGAGTTCAATGAAAATGAAGACACAAGCTATCAAAATATTTGGGACACAGCTAAAGCAGTCCTAAGAGGGAAGTTCATAGCTATACAAGCACACATTAGGAAACAAGAAAAGGCACAAATAAACAGCCTGATTGCACATCTTAAAGACCTAGAAGAAGAACAACAAAGGAATCCTAAAGCAACCAGAAGGACAGAAATCACTAAAGTTAGGGCAGAAATCAATAACATTGAGAATAGGAAAACCATACAAAAGATCAATGAAAGTAAATGTTGGTTCTTTGAAAGAGTAAACAAAATCGACAAACCTTTAGCCAGACTCACAAAACAAAAAAGGGAGAAGACCCAAATAAATCGGATAGTAAATGAAAGAGGAGATATCACAACAGACACTGCAGAAATTCAACATATCATGCGAGGCTTCTATGAACAACTATATGCCACCAAGCTAGAGAACCTGGAAGAAATGAATGATTTCCTAGATACCTACCAACTTCCAAAACTAAGTAAAGAGGAAGTGGATAACATGAACAGGCCCATCACAGCTAATGAAATTGAAACAGTTATGAAAAATCTTCCCAAAAATAAAAGTCCTGGACCAGATGGTTTTACAAATGAATTCTACAAAATCTTCAAAGAAGAACTAATACCTCTACTTTTAAAATTCTTCCAGAAGATTAAAGACACTGGAATACTACCTGCCAGCTTCTATGAAGCCAACATCACCCTGATACCAAAAGCAGACAGGGACACAACCAAAAAAGAAAACTACAGACCAATATCTCTGATGAACATAGATGCGAAAATATTGAACAAAATTCTAGCCAACCAGATACAGCAGTATATCAAAAAGACTGTTCATCATGACCAAGTGGGGTTTATCCCAGCCATGCAAGGTTGGTTTAATATATGTAAATCAATCAATGTGATCCACCACATCAACAAAAGCAAGACCAAAAACCACATGGTCATATCAATAGATGCAGAGAAAGCCTTTGACAAAATACAACATCCCTTTATGATCAAAACACTACAAAAAATGTGAATAGATGGAAAATTCCTCAAGATAGTGGAGTCTATATATAGCAAACCTACAGCCAACATCATACTCAATGGTTAAAAACTGGAAGCATTTCCCCTCAGATCAGGTACTAGACAGGGCTGCCCACTATCACCATTACTATTCAACATTGTGTTGGAAGTTCTTGCCATAGTAATCAGGCAGGAGCAAGGAATTAAAGGCATACAGATTGGAAGAGAAGAAGTCAAACTCTCCTTATTTGCAGATGACATGATAGTATACATGGAAAAACCTAACCTAAGGAATCCAGCAAGAAGCTTTGGAAATCATCAGGCAATACAGTAATGTGTCAGGCTATAAAATTAACATTCAAAAGTCAGTGGCATGCCTCTATGCAAACACTAAGTTAGAAGAAATTGAAATCCTGAAAACAATTCCTTTTATTATAGCAACAAAAACAATAAAATATCTAGGAGTAAACCTAACCAAAGAAGTGAAAGACTTGTATACTGAAAATTATGAATCACTACTCAGAGAAATTGAAAAAGACACAAAGAAGTGGAAAGATATTCCATGTTCATGGGTTGGAAGAATTAACATCATCAAAATGAATATATTACCCAGAGCCATCTACAAATTTAATGCTATCCCCATCAAGATCCCAAGCACATTTTTTAGGAGAATAGAAAAAAATGCTACAAATGTTTATCTGGAACCAGAAAAGACCTAGAATTGCCAAAACAATCTTGAGAAAAAAGAACAGAACCAGAGGCATCACACTCCCAGATCTCAAATTGTATTATAGGGCCATTGTCATCAAAACTGCTTGGTACTGGAACATAAACAGATACACTGACCAGTGGAATAGAATTGAGAGCCCAGAAATGAGGCCCCACACGTATGGACATCTAATCTTTGACAAAGGGGCCCAGACACTACATGGGGAAAGCAGAGTCTCCTCAACAAATGGTTTTGGAAACAATGGGTTGAAACATGCAGAAGAATGAAACTGAATCACTGTATTTCACCAAATACAAAAGTAAATTCCAAGTGGATCAAGGACTTGGATGTTAGGCCACAAACTATCAGATACTTAGAGGAAAATGTTGGCAGAACTTTTTTCTGCATAAATTTTAAAGACATTTTCAATGAAACGAATCCAATTACAAAGAAGACGAAGGCAAGTATAAACCTATGGGACTACATCAAATTAAAAAGCTTCTTCACAGCAAAAGAAACCACTACCCAAACCAAGAGACCCCTCAGAGAATGGGAGAAGATCTTTACATGCCATACATCAGATAAGAGTTTAATAACCAACATATATAAAGAGCTTGCCAGACTCAACAACAAGACAACAAATAACCCCATCCAAAAATGGGGGGAGGACTTGGACAGAATATTCACCATAGAAGAGATCCAAAAGGCCGAGAAACACATGAAAAAATGCTCCAAGTCTCTGATTGTCAGAGAAATGCAAATCAAGACAACAATGAGATCTCACTTCACTCCTGTGAGAATGTCATACATCAGAAAAGGTAACAGCAGCAAATGCTGGAGAGGGTGTGGGGTCAAAGGAACCCTCCTGCACTGCTGGTGGGAATGTAAATTGGTCCAACCTCTGTGGAGAACAGTCTGGAGAACTCTCAGAAGGCTAGAAATGGACCTACCCTATGACCCTGCAATTCCCCTCCTGGGGATATATCCTAAGGAACCCAACACATGCATCCAAAAAGATCTGTGTACACATATGTTCTTGGCAGCACAATTTGTAATAGCCAAAACCTGGAAGCAACCCAGGTGTCCAACAACAGATGAGTGGCTGAGCAAGTTGTGGTATATATACACAATGGAATACTACTCAGCTGTAAAAAATGGTGACTTCACCATTTTCAGCCCATCTTGGATGGACCTTGAAAAAATCATGTTGAGTGAAATAAGTCAGAAACAGAAGGATGAATATGGGATGATCTCACTCTCAGGCCGAAGTTGAAAAACAAGATTAGAAAAGAAAACACAAGTCGAACCGGAAATGGAATTGGAGTATTATACCAAAGTAAAAAAAAAAAAAAGCTATTAAATAATAAAAATCATCTGGGTCTTTCCAATTTTTGTCTATTTTTTCCCAACTCTTTTTTTTAATATCTATTTATTTATTCCCTTTTTGTTGCCCCCTTTTTAAAATTGTTGTAGTTATTATTGTTGTCTATCTTCTTTGTTGGATAGAACAGAGAGAAATGGAGAGAGGAGGGGAAGTCAGAGAGAGGAAGAGAAAGATAGACACCTGCAGACCTGCTTCACCACCTGTGAAGCGACTCCCCTGCAGATGGGGAGCCGGGGGCTCTAACTGGTATCTTTACACAGGTCCTTGTGCTTTGCACCACCTGCGCTTAACCCGCTGCACTACCACCCAACTCCCATCCCCTCTAACTCTTATTTCAGAAACTCCCCTCACTTTAAGAAGCACTAGACTTTCTGGTCTGTCTAGTCTCAAGTTTATCAAGATCTCACTTCTCTCTTTTCCTGTTTTTAGAAACACTTGTGTCAAAGCCTTCCTGCCATCTAGAGAGCCACAGAAACCTGTCTCTTGCAGAAGATCTTGTCCCTTCTCTCACACCAAACCCCAAATGGAATGAAGGGCTTTTGATCCATCAACATCCTACTTAACTGACGTTTTTCCTCCACCTAAAAATGTTCTCCACTTTTCCCAGAATAATTCATTAGAATTTGACTGGAGTATTTTGCTTGGTATGGAATGAGTTTGTAATAAAACCCCTAATTCTTTCAAGTTTTAACTTTTTTTTTATTTAAGAAAGGAGACATTAACAAAACAATAGGATAAGAGGGGTAGAGTTCCACACAATTCCCACAACCCGATCTCCATATCCCATCCCCTCTGCTGATAGTTTCCCATTCTCTATCCCTCTGGGAGTTTGGGCCCAGGGTCCTTGTGGGTTGCAGAAGGTGGAAGGTCTAGCTTCTGTAATTGCTTCCCCGCTGAACATGGGCGTTGACTGGTCGATCCATACTCCCAGTTTGCCTCTTTCTTTCCCTAGTAGGGTGGGTATCTGGGGAAGTGGAGCTCCAGTACTCATTGGTGGGGTCGTCTGTCCAGGGAAGTCTGGCCGGCATCCTGCTGGCATCCGGAACCTGGTGGTTGAAAAGAGAGTTAACATACAAAGCCAAACAAATTGTTGAACGACCATGGACCTAAAGACTGGAACAGTGCAGATGAAGTGTTGGGAGGTATTCCCTGCAGGCTCTTGTGTACTTGTGCTTTCAGGTATATATTTTTCCCTAGCTTATGGGCACATGTGAACAGATGCTCTATCTCAGGGGACCAGGACTATATCTAGTGACTTTATTGGGGAGTGGACCACCTGGAATGGAATTAGAGAATACTATGAAAGGAAAGGTCTCACCCGAGTGATGAAGCTGAAGGGTTGTCATTCCACACCTGAAGTCTCTGGACACAGTTTGAAGTGAAGCATGCTGGGGTGGCACTCGTTGTGTTGATTGGGTTGCTATCAGCAGATGCAATATTATTTGATTTGGATTGAGAGAAGCATGCAGGGAAGTGGGCCCCACCCTAAGGTTCCAGGACTGGGGGAAATATAGGCTCTATATTGGAGATGTGAGGTTCCTGCTGTCTTAGGGTTCAGGAAGACAATGGGTAGTTATTGTTATCATCACATTATTTGGTGATTGGGTTAACTTTGAAATGTCCCTTTGTTAAGGTCTGGGGTATAATACCCAGCATTTTGTATATAGCTGTCCTACCAGTTGCTTCTGTTCTCCCTGGTCTAGGCTTTTGAGAACGTCAACATATCAAAGACAGCCTATGTATTAAAAAGATTCAGTCTGTGTTTTAAGAAGTTCTAGACATATGATAAATTTTTCCCTCTCATATTAATTAAATAGTGGTTTATATGACTACAATTTAATAGGAGTGTACACAAACACCACTCCCACCACCAAAAGACTGTGTCATTCCAACCACCCACCCCCGCCCCCCTAACCCCCACTACACCAGGAAGCCAAATGGCCACCCTCCCCTTCACCACAGGGTTTTTACTTTGGTGCCCTGCTCTCGATTTAATCAGATCCTGCTTTTAGTTTCCCTTTCTGTTCTTCTTTCTCAACTTCTGTTGATGAGTGGGATCATCCCATACTCATCTTTATCTTTCTGGCTTAGCTGACTTAACATAATTCCTTCTAGCTCTGTCCAAGATGGGTCAGAGAAGGTGGTTCATTGTTCTTAATAGCTGCATAGTATTCCATTGTGTATATGTACCACAGCTTTCTCAGCCACTCATCTATTGTTGGGCACCTGGGTTCCTTCCTGGTTTTAGCTATTATGAATTGTGCTGCTATGATCATAGATATACACATATCTTTCACAGAATGGGAGAAGATCTTCAAATGCCATACATCAGACAAGAGACTAATCACCAAAATATACAAAGAGTTCAGTAAACTTAGCAACAAAAAAGCAAATGACTCCATCCAAAAATGGGCAGAGTATATGAACAAAACATTCACTTCAGAGGAGATCCAAAAGGTTAACAAATATGAAAAACTGCTACAGGTTGCTGATTTTCAGAGAAATGCAAATAAAGACAACACTGAGATACCACCTCACTCCTATGAGAATGGCATGCATCAAAAAGGACAGCAGCAACAAATGCTGGAGAGGCTGTGGGGACAGAGGAACCCTTCTGCACTGCTGGTGGGAATGTAAATTAGTCCAGCCTCTGTGGAGAGCAATCTGGAGAACTCTCACAAGGCTAGACATGGACCTTCCATATGACCCAGTAATTCCTCTCCTGGGAATATACTCCAAGGATTCCATAATTCCTAACCAAAATGTTTTAACTCTTTAACTTTCACTTTATCAATTTGATTCTAGCCTTCTATCACATATGTGTTTAAATCTATTCTGTATGGGGTTTAATTTTCACCATTTTTTCAAAGTCTTATTTTTTCTGTATCTTTATTTAAATTTATTTTGCATATATATAGAGAAATTGAAAGGGAAGTGGGAGATAAGAGAAAGAGATACCTGCACTGCTTTATCACTAGAAATTCCTCCCACCCCAGTATGAAGCTGGGGACTGAGGGCTTGAGCCTGGCTTCTTGCACATTGTATGCCACAGCTTAACTCCCTTTTCAAATATTCTTTGCTACTGTTTTATTATTGTTGTTTTCTCTGTTCACCTTCAGGGATTCCAGTTTCACATATACTAGGCCTTTGGCATTGCCCAAAGACAGATGAGGATTTGCTCACTTTTTTAAATCTTTCTTCTTTCTGTTTATACTTCTCTCTGTTTCTATTGAAGTATTTTAAGGTGGAAGGGAGTGTTCCTGTTTCTTCGATCTTATGGAAAAGCTATAGAACTATGGGTGCTGTTTCCTGAAGGTTTTGTAGAATTCATTTGTGATGCCATCTGGTCCAGGACTTTTGTTGTTGGGGAGATCCTTAATAACGGTTTCTATTTCTTTGTCTGTGATGGTGCATTTAGGGTTTGTAGTTCTTCTTGGTTCAGTTTTGGAAGGGCATATGTTTCTAAGAACTCTTCCATTTCTTCGAGATTTTCTGGCTTGGTGTCATTTAGTTCTTCATAGAAGTTTTGCATGATTTTCTGGATTTCTGTGGTGTCAGTTGTGGTATCTCCTCTATTGTTTACAGTTCTATGAATTTGAGTCTTCTCCCTCTTTTTGTTTAGTGAGTCTGGCTCAAGGGGTTTGTCAATCTTGTTTAATTTTTCAAAGAACCAACATTTGGCTTCATTGATCTTCTGTATGGTTCTTATTTTTGATGTTGTTTATTTCTGCTCTAATTTTAGTGTTTTCTGTCCTTCTGTTTGCTTTAGGGTTCCTTTCTTCCTCTTCATCGAAGTCCTTGAGGTGTGAAGGTCATTTATTTGAGGTTTTTTTTGTCCTTTGATATGTGATTGTATGGCTATGAGTTTCCCTCTCAATACTACTTTAGCTGTGTCCCAAATATTTTGATAGATTGTGTCTTCATTTTCATTTGTTTCCAGCAATATTTGAATTTGCTTGAGTGACTCTCTGACCCAGTGGTTCTTAAGCAGTATGTTGTTTAGTTTCCAAGTTCTTTGACTTTTAATAATTTTCTGTTTGTTGTTAAATGTTAGTTTTACTCCACTGTGGTCTGAGAAGATACTTGGGATGATTTCAGTGCTCTTGAATTTATTGATGCTGTCTTTGTGACCTAATATGTGGTCTATCCTTGAGTATGTGTTGTTTGGATTTGAGAAGAATGTGTATTCCAGTTTTTGTGGTGAAGGGCTCTGAAGATGTCCAGGAGGTCTAGTCTGACCATCTCTTCATTTAATTCTGTTTCTTTATTGATTCTTTGCTTTTTGATCTGTCTAAGTGTGAGAGTGGGGTGTTAAAATCTTCCACTATTATTGTATTACTATCTATGTATTTTTGAAGTTCTTTCAGTAGGTGCTTGATGTATTTAGATGGTCCTTCATTGGGTGCATAGATGTTAATAATTGTTAAGTCTTCCTGGCTGATTGATCCTCTAATCATTATGTAATGTCCTTGCCTATCTTTTATTACTTTATTTAATTTAAAATCTGTTGTGTCAGAGATAAGAATGGCTGTTCCAGCTTTTTTTTTTGTGGTCCATTAGCCTGTATGATAGTTTTCCATACTTTCACTTTAAGTCTGTGTTTATCTTGTTGTGTCAGATGGGATTCTTGCAAGCAGCATATGGTTGGGTTATTTTTTATGATCCATCCTCCCACTCTGTGCCTTTTGATGGGTGAGTTTAAGCCATTGACGTTTATTGATATTATGGATTTATTGTATTGTAGCACCATTGTTCAACGAATTTTTATTTGCTCTGATATATGGCAAGTATTATAGTGAAGTTCTTGCTTATAGAGGTCTTTTTTTTAATTTCTTTATTGGGGAATTAATGTTTTACATTCAACAGTAAATACAATAGTTTGTACACATAACACTCCCCAGTTTCCCATCTAACAATACAATCCCCATTAGGTCCTCTGTCATCCTTCTTGGACCTATCTCTCTTTCAAGGCTGGTTTGGTGACGATTGCTTCCTTTAACTGTTGTTTGTCTAAGAAGGTTTTGATCCCTCCATCTAGTTTGAGTGAAAGTCTAGCAGGATATATTATCATTGGTTGAAACCCTTTTTCATTCAGGGCTCAATAGATATCTTGCCATTCTCTTCTGGCTGTTAGAGTTTGAGTGGAGAAGTCTGCTGATAGTCTTTGGGTTTTCCCCTGTATGTGACTTTTTGTTTTTCTCTTGCAGCCTTTAGGATCCTTTCTTTACCCTTACTTCTTCTCATTTTGCCTATGATGTGTCTTGGTGTCTTAAGGTTGATTCTATTTGGAACTCTCTGCACCTCTTGAATCTTAATGTCCTTTCTTCTGGGCTCTTGTCTTCATTCATTGTAGTAGTTTTATTTGCTCTTGATCTACCCATTTTTTTGATTAATGTGTTTCTTATTTTTATGTTAATTTATTTTTTATTTTTTAATTAGCTAGGAGGAGGGAGAAGAGAAGAGTGGGTAGAGGAGGTAGGAGTAGTGAAACAAGTTCCTCTCACAATGGATAAGATCCCCGGTACCCTAGCAATGGAAAATACACTAAAAGTTGATTCTAGTCAACCTAAAGTGGGGGGGAGAGATACAACTCTATATAATATTAATAATAAAATAGAGCAGGGTAAAAAAACTGTCCCGTATTGCCTCAAGCAGCCTGAGCAGAGGTAGCTGATTGTTAAGAAAGTAAGACCAACAAACAACAGAAAAACAAAAACAAACAAACAAACAAAAAACACCTCAGGGCAGTCTTTCCCTTTTGTAGATCCAATTGGCCACTTAGAAAGAAAAAGGGCCAAGGGTTTCAGAAAGGAATAGGCTTGGAATGGAACCCCTGTTGGGCCAGGATTCTTGGTAAAGAAAGAAGCTAAGCAGGGAAGCCTGCTAGGAGCAGCTCTCTGGCACCCAGGTTCTGGTTATGGGGGGGAGGGCAGGGGTGCACTTTGGGAATAATAAAAAAAGTTTTCCTTTCCTTTTTTCTCTATATTCTAACCCAAACTGGGCTATATTCACCCCCTTGGTGTCACAGCTAAGACCCCGAATTCACTGTCCTGCTGAAGGCAAAATATCCTACCGTTTCCAGCAGTTGTTGTCGGAACTCAGACCTGTAGCTACTTCTCAGTCTGCCATCTTGACTCTGCCTCTCCAGCTTTCCTGTTCTTTAACCCTCTGTGAGTATGGACCCAAGGTCATTATGGGATGCAGAAGGTGGAAGGTCTGGCTTCTGTAATTGCTTCCCTGCTGGAGTTCAGAGCCTTTTTATCTTCATCCTATCACTTCTCCCTTACTGAGAATATGGATCAAGGTTGTTTTGGGGGAGCAGAAGGCAGAAGTTATGGCTTCTGTAATTGCTTCTCTGCTGAACATGGGTGTTGGCAGGTTGATCCATACCCCCAGCCTAAAAACCATTTTGCTTCGTGTTATTGCTGGGGCTTGGTGCTAGCATTACAATTCCACTGCTCCTGGAAGGCATTTTTTCCATTTTATTGGACAGAACAAAGAGAAATTGAGGAGGTAGGAGCTAGAAAGGGAGAGTAAAAGATAAACAGCTACAGGCCTGCTTCACTGTAAAAAACACTTTTTAAAAATGTATTACTAATAATAAGGGTTTTTTTGCATTTGTAATACTGTTGGACAGTATCCATAGCCCGTTCCTATTCTTTTTAATTTTTTAAGAAGGAAAATAGCTCTGCTTCATTGTCTATGATACTCCTCTGTTGCTGTCCTTGATGGCACATGGCATGTGTTCTGCTAGGTGAGTTTTTTCTTGGCCCACCAAAAAAAATAAAACAAAAAAAAACCTCACATATGGTTCCACTGCTTCTTTGGGTCAAATTTTTAATTTGACTGAGAGGGAAGGAGTAGAGAGGGAGAGAGACACAAAGAGATACTTGCAGCCCTGCTTCACCACTCGCAAAACTTTCCCCCTGCAGGCAGAGAAGAGAACTTGAACCTGGGTTCTTGAGCACTGTAATATGAGCAATTAACCAGGTGTTCCACCACCTGGCCTAAAATTTTATTTTATTTTTTTACTTTTTTATTTATAAAATGGAAATACTGACAAGACTATAGGATAAGAGGGGTACAATTCCACACAATTCCCACCACCAGACCTCTGTATCCCATCCCTTTCCTTGAAAGCTTTCCTATTCATTATCCTTCTGGGAGTATGGAGCAAGGATCATTATGGGGTACAGAAGGTAGAAGGTCTGTCTTCTGTAACTGCTTCTCTGCTGAACATGGGTGTTGGTAGATAGATCCATACTCCCAGCCTGTCTCTCCTTTCCCTAGTGGGGCACTGCTCTGGGGAGGTAGGGCTCCAAGAACACATGGTGGGGTTGTCTGCCCAGGGAAGTCAGGTTGTCATCATGGTAACATCTGGAACCTGGTGGCTGAAAAGGAATTAATATATAAAGCAGAAATGTTATACATGTACAAACTATTGTATTTACTGTCAAATATAAAACATTAATTGCCCAATAAAGAAATTAGAAATATATAAAGCAGAACAAATTGTTGACTAATCATGAACCTAAAGGCAAGAATATTGCAGATGAGATTTGGTGTCTCCATTTTAGTAACAACTAGTAGGTCTATTTTAGGTATGTTACAAGGGGCCCATGGCTTTACTAGTCTAACAGCTACCATGCAGGTGGACCCACGGTATTGTCTGGGAAGATGGTGTCATAGCTGGAGAAAAGAGAGTAGCTCCCAAATATGGGAAAATTGTATAAATTGTTAACCCACTGGTTTGATTTGTAGGTCTGAGCTGGCATTCTGTGGTCATGGCTAGGAACATTCCAGGCTGCTAATTTGAGGATATATCCTCCTCAAGTGATAGAGTATGTTGCCCAACTTCCCTTCAGAGAATGGAACATTCTCTACCACTGTTGATCCACATTGAAGGCAACATCGTATTGGGGCCCACAAAGGGATCCATTATGTTTTTCCTGATGCAGAGGACCAGTGACAGTGGCAAGAGGGATCTGTTAGAAGTCTAGGTCTATCACATCTGTGTGGTAATCCCAAGACTCCCTGACTAGGGCCCCAATTGTTAATTTTTTAATGGACAAATCATGAGAGATACCACCATCTTTATAATATCCCCTTCATATGATGAGGTGCTCCTGTGTGATGTGAAGGCTCCATCCAACCCAGTGCTTCACAACTGATAAGGCAAAAGCCATGCAGGTGAGTTATGTCTTGTCCTAGAAAAACACTTGTTTAAATCATCAAAGTTTTAGCAACTTGTGATTTGATAAAGTGTTGAGTTCTAGGCATGAGGTTATGAGTTTGACCCCTGTCATCACATGTACCAGAGTGATGTTCTAGTTCTCTCATAAATAAATAAATACTTTAAAAAATATATGTATCAGAGGGTGGAGCCAAGATGGTGACTTGGAAAGAATACCTGATGTGAGCTCTGAAAAGAAATAGCTTTCAACCTGGGATTCTCAGGAGAGGTAGGATTTCTGGGCCAATGGTGGATGGGGAGGGCAAGGGGTGGTCAGGGTGACACCAAAGAAGAGTCCTATAACTCACTCTTGGGCTGGGAAACAGAGGCCATAAAGGACAAAATAAAGGAGAATTTTTGGCTTCACTATTTCTGAACTCACCCTCCCTCCCCAAAACCAGCTGGCCTGCTGCTCCTAGCAGGCTTCCTATGGAGCTATTTACCAATATTCCTGGCTCAGCAGGGGTGTCATTCCAAGCCTTTTTTTCTTTTTGAAGGGGGCTGGAACTCTATTTAGTGACAGAATACTTGACCAGTCAGGGCCTCAGCCCTGCCTGAGAAAGACTAACTGGAGTTTTTTTGATACTTACTTCTTATAGTTGGTTGTCTTTGCTTGGTTTAGGAAGAAGATCAGGCTGTGTGCAGCCAATCTGGAGCAGCCCAAGCTGCAGACTGACTGTTAGGGTTTATTATTCTATTTTATTTTATTATTATTACTATTATTATTATCATTATTATTGTTTAAGTGTGTCCCTTTTCCCTCCTCTTCAGGTTGACCAAAATTAACTGTTGTTCTTTTTCCCTTGATAGGTGACTGGGTGTGTTATCCATTGTGGGAGGAACTTCTCTCTCTCTCTTCCCTCCACCCTCCTTTTTCTCTCCTACTAGCTAATTAAAAAAAAACTCTTTTCTTTCACTACTTTTTTTTAAAAAATATTTATTCTCTTTTGTTGCCCTTGTTGTTTTATTGCTGTAGTTATTATTGTTGTTGTCATTGTTGGATAGGACAGAGAGAAATGGAGAGAGGAGGGGAAGACAGAGAGGAGGAGAGAAAGATAGACACCTGCAGACCTGCTTCACCGCCTGTGAAGCGACTCCCCTGCAGGTGGGGAGCCGGGGTTCGAACCGGGATCCTTATGCTGATCCTTGTGCTTTACGCCACCTGCGCTTAACCCGCTGCACTACAGCCCGACTCCCACTACTTTTTTTTTTCTTTCTTCTTCTGCTTTCTGAATTTGCTGACACTCGTTTATGAATTATCTTGTGGAAGAAGTCTGATGTGGAGTGGACACTCTCTCTCTCTCTCTTCTCCTCTTGTTATCTCTAGAATTTGTAGTGGAAAGTAGATTTGCATAACTGTCTATTCTTTCTTTGTCTTTTTCCTTTTCTCTTCTTTTTGTTTTTCTGTTTGTTATTGGACAGGAGGTGTTGTTTGGCTAATTAGTATTGGTTGAACTGCACTAATGTTTGCTTAAGTTGCTATTGTACTTTCTGAGGTTTGTGACTATATTTGTGAACAGACTTTAGTGTGGCGTGTACTCAAACCACAAAAACTGAAGAATGACAGAACAGAAGAATACAAACCACATCAATAAAAAAATGGTTAAATCAAGAGCAAATAAAGCTACCACAATGAATCACAACAGGATCCCAGAAGACTCTCTAAATAAGTCAGAAGTAACCTAGATAAGAAACGTAAGCAAGCAATAACAGACTTAATAATCACAGGAGTTAAGATGACTGTAGAGGAAAAGACTATCAGAAACAGGGAAACAACAGATGAAACCCTCAAGGAAATTACTAGCTACCTTGAGGTAGTTAGAGAACTGAAAGCTGAAATAGCTGAACTAAAAGGACACTGAAGAAGGACACTGAGGGAAGGGAAATGAGATTAACAGAAGCAGAAAATAGAATCAACCAGAGGATGAGCTAGAGAAAATTAAGAAAGTGGTTGAGAGACACTGAAAATAACAACAGAGACATATATAACATATGCTAGGAGAGAAAGGCAAGATATTTACTGAGCCCTCTATGAAAAAGGGTTTCAACCAAAGATAATGTATCCTGCTAGACTTTCATTCAGACTAGATGGAGGGGACAAAACTTTCTCAGACAGGCAACAGTTAAAGGAGGCAACCATCACCAAGCCTGCTCTGAAAGAGGTTCTAAAAGACCTCTTCTAAAAAAGAATATCACCATGATACTTGCCATATGTCAAAGCAAATTAAAAAAAGGTTGAATAATGGCAATACAATACATTAAATCCATAATATCAATAAATGTCAATGGCTTAAACTCACCCATTAAAATACACAGAGTGGGAGGATAGAATAGAAAACACAACCCAATGATATGTTGCTTGAAAGAATCCCACCTGACACAACAAGACAAACACAGACCTAAAGTGTAAGGATTGAAAATTATCATACAGACTAATTGACCACAAAAAAGGGCAGAAACAGCCATTCTCATCTCTAACACATAGATTTTAAATTAAATACAGTAATAAAAGATAGGCAAGGCCATTACATAATGATCAGAGGATCAATCAACCAAGAAGATTTAACATTATTAATATCTATGCACACAATGAGGGTCCATTTAAATACATCAAACACCTACTGAAAGAGCTACAAAAATACATCAATAGTAATACAATAATAGTTGGAGACTTCAACACCCCACTCTCACACTTACACAGCTCAACTAAGCAGAGACTCAACAAAGAAACAAGAGAATTAATTGAAGAAATGGATAGGCTAGACCTCCTGGAAATATTCAGAGTTCTTCACCCCAAAACTGAAATACACAATTTTTTCAAATCCACACAGATCATCTGCAAGGATATACCACATGTTAGGCTACAAAGACAGTATCAACAAGTCCAAGAGCATTGAAATCATCCCAAGCATGTTCTCAGACCACAGTGGTGTAAAGCTAACAACAACGAACAGAAAATTACTAAAGTCACAAAATCTGGAAACTCAACAGCATGCTACTTAATAAACACTGGGTTAAAGAAGCACTCAAGCAAAACATTCACATTTTCCTAGAAACAAATGAAAATGAAGACAGGGGAGTCAGTAGGTAGTGCAGGGATTAAGTACAGGTGGCGCAAAGTGCAAGGAATGGCATATGGATCATGGTTTGAGTCCCCAGCTCTCCACCTGTAGGGGAGTGGCTTCACAAGCAGTGAAGCAAGCCTGTAGGTATCTATCTCTCCCTCTCTCTGTCTTCCCATCCTCTCTCCATTTCTCTCTGTCCTAACCAACAACAACAATATCAATAACTACAATAATAAACAACAAGGCAACAAAAGGGAAAAAATAAATAAATATTACAAAAATAAAATGAAGACACAAGCTATCAAAATATTTGGGATACAGCTAAAGCAGTACTTAGAGAGAAACTCATAGCCATACAAACACACATTAGAGAACAAGAAAAAAACTCAAATAAATGGCCTTACTGTTTACCTTAAGGACTTAGAAAGGGAACAAAGTAACCTTAAAGCATCAAGAAAGACCAAAATTACCAAAATTAAAGCAGAAATAAACAACATAAAAAATAAGAGAACAATACAAAAGATTAATGAAGCCAAGTGCTGTTTCTTTGAAAAAATTAAACAGAATTGACAAAACCCTAGCCAGACTCACAAAAAAAAGGAGACTCAAATAAACAGAATTGTAAACAATAGAGGACATATTGCAACAGACACCACTGAAATAAAAAATCATGTGAAACATTTACAAACACTATATGCTACCAAGCTAGAGAATCTGCAAAAAGGAGAAGAATTCCTAGAAGCATATGCCCTTCCAAAACTGTACCAAGAAGAACTACAAAGCCGAAATGAACCAAAGACAAAGAAATAAAAAGAGTTGTTCAGAATCTTCCTAACAACAAAAGTCCTAAACCAGATGGCTTTACAAATGAATTCTACGCAACTTTTAGGAAGTAGTTAATACCTATACTTCTAAAGCTCTTCCAAAAGATCAAAGAAACCTATGAAGCCAACATCACTCTGATACCAAAAGCAGATAGGAACACAACAAAAAAGGAAAACTACAGACCAATATCTCTGATGAACATAGATGCCAAAATATTAAACAAGATCTTGGCCAACCAGATAGAACAGCATATCAAAAAGATTGTTCATCACAATCAAGTGGGATTTATCTCAAGAATGCAAGGTTGGTTCAACATACGTAAGTCAACCAATGTCATTCACCACATCAATAAAAGTAAAGCCAAAAACCACATAATTATCTCAATAGATGCAGAGAAAGCCTTTGACAAAGTCCAACACCCATTCAAGCTCAAAACCCTACAAAAATGGGAATAGATGGGAAATTACTCAAGATAGTGGAATCCATATATAGCAAACCTACAGCCAATAGCATACTCAATGGACAGAAGTTAAAAGCATTCCTCCTCAGATTGGGGACTAGACAGAGCTGTCCATTATCACCATTACTCTTCAACATACTTTTGGAAGTTCTTGCCATAGCAATCAGGCAAGGGAAAGAAATAAAAGGAATACAGATTGGAAGGGAAGAAACCAAACTGTCACTCTTTGCAGATGATAAGATAGTATACATAGAAAAACCTAAAGAGCAGGCAGAGCTAAGATGGTGACTGGAAAGTAGCAGCACCCGTGTGCTCTGACATCATCTGCTAGAAAGCCTTGAAATCCTGGTCTTCAGCAGGACAAGCAAGGAGGCAACCTAAATGTAGACCAGGGAGGTGATTATAATTCAATTTGGGTTAAAAATTAGAGCAAAAAGAAAGGAAATTTCTTGATTATTTCTCTCAGCCCCCCTCTCCCCTTAACTAGACCCCAGGGGTAGGGAGTTGCTGCTAGCAGGCTCCCTGTGGAGCTCCTTTCTTTACCAAGATTCCTGGCCCACCGGGGTGCCATTAAACCCTGCTTCCAAGTTTCTAGGCTATTTTTGTTATTCCTCTGAGTGAGGGACTTAGACCCATTCAAGTGACAATTAGCTGATCAAGCAAGCCTCACCCAACCTGGGAAAGACTGCTTGAAAGTTTTTTTTTTTGTTTGTTTGTTTTGTATTGTGTTTTCTTTCCCAATCAGTTGTCTAGACTCAATGTACATTGGCTAACAGGGAGCTGTCCAAGCTGTAGACCCACTGCTAGGGCTTTTTACTCTGTTCTATTTTACAGATACTATTATATATACACATGCATATTCCTCACCCCCACAGGTGACCAAAATTAACTCTTAGTATACTTTCCATTGCTAGACGACAAGAATTATCAAACACTGTGAGAGAAACTTCTCACTTTACATACCTCCTCTATACACTATCGCCCTTCTCACACCTCCAAGCCAATTAAAAAAATATATATACATATACAACTCTCCTTGCACTGCTGCTTTTTTTTCTTCTGTTTCCTTCTTTTCTTTTTTCTTTTCTCTCTTTTTTCCCCCCGTCTTCCTTTCTCCCTTCCTCCTCCCTCTGCCTTCTGAATTCACTGATACGTATTTGTGAACTATTTCAGGGAAGAAGTCTGACTCAGAGCGGACTCTCTTTGTGTGTGTCTCTGCTCTACTTCCCCTTCCCCTCTTGCTACCCCTAGAATATACAGTGGACAGTAGATTTGCATAATTGTCTATTCCTGCTATCCCTTTTTTTCTTTCTCTTTCTTTTTCATTTAGATTTGGTTGCTATTTCTTCTTGAACTGGAGACATTGTGGGACTAACTGGTATTGGTTAAACTGCTTCAGTCATTGCATTAGATGCAATTATAATTTCTGAGGGTGGTGATTGCATTTGTCATAAAGGTATTTAGTATAGTATGGCTTGTACATAAAACAAAGCAACTGAAGAACAACAGAACATAAAAATAAAAAAAAAAAACATTAAAAATGGGTAGATCAAGAGCAAATAAAACTGCTAATACAACGAATGAAGACAAGAGCCTAGAAGAAACTACAAATCAGCCAGAAGTAACCATAGATAAGAAAAGCATGCAAGCAATAATAAATTTATTAATCACAGAAATGAAAACAACTTTGGAGGAAAGGAATAGCAGTATTAGGGAAACAACAGATGAGACCCTCAAGGAAAATACTAACTACCTTGAGGCAAGTAGACAACTGAAAGCTGAAATAGCTGTAATGAAGAAAGCAGCCGAGGGAAGGGAAAGCAGACTAGCAGAAGCAGAAAACAGAATTAGCCAGACAGAGGATGAGCTAGAGAAAACTAAAAAAGAGGTGAAAGAACTCAAAAAGAGATTGAGAGACACTGAAAACAACAGCAGAGACATATGGGATGATCTCAAAAGAAGTAGCATTCATATAATAGGCCTGCCAGAGGAAGAAAGAGAGGAAGGGGAAGCAAGCATTCTAGAGGAAATTATAGAATAAAACTTCCCAGACCTGAACAACAGAAAGGACATTAAGATCCAAGAGGCTCAGAGAGTCCCAAACAGAATCAACCTAGACCTGAAGAAACCAAGACACATCATAGTCACAATGAAAAGAAGTAAGGGAAAAGGATCCTAAAGGCTACAAGAGAAAAACAAAAAATCACATAAAGGGTAAATCCTATAAGATTATCAGCAGACTTCTCTACCCAAACTCTAAAGGCCAGAAGAGAATGGCAAGATATCTATCGAGCCCTGAATGAAAAAGGGTTTCAACCAAGGATAATATATCCTCCTAGACTTTCATTCAAAATAGATGGAGGCATCAAAACCTTCTCAAACAACAGTTAAAGGAAGCAACTATCACAAAATTGGCCCTGAAAGAGGTTCTAAAAGACCTCTTATAAACAAGAACATCACTACAATACTGGCAACATATCAAATAAAAACTTAATGAACAATGGCACTACAACACATTAAATCCATAATATCAGTAAAAATCAATGGCTTAAACTCACCAATCAAAAGGCACAGAGTGGGAGGATGGATCAGAAAACAGAACCCAACCATATGCTGCTTGCAAGAATCCCACTTGACCCAACAAGATAAACACAGACTTAAAGTGAAAGGAAGGAGAACTAACATACAGGCTAATTGGACCACAAAAAAAGGCAGGAACACCTAGTCTCATCTCTGACACAACAGATTTTAAATAAAAGATAGGCAAGGACATTACGTAATGATTAGAGGATCAATCAGCTAAGAAGACTTAACAATTATTAACATCTATGCACCCAATGAGGGACCATCTAAATCCATCAAGCACCTACTGAAAGAATTTCAAAAATACATCAATAGTAATACAATAATAGTGGGAGACTTCAATACCCCACTCACACACTTAGACAGATCAACAAAGCAGAGAACCAATAAAGATACAAGAGAATTGAATGAAGAGATTGACAGACTAGACCTCTTGGACATTTTCAGACTCCTCCACCCCAGAAAAACTGGAATACACCTTCTTTTCAAATCCACATAACACATACTCAAGGATAGACCACATATTAGGTCACAAAGACAGCATCAATAAATTCAAGAGCACTGAAATCATCCCAAGTATCTTCTCAGACCACAGTGGAGTAAAACTAACATTTAACAACAAACAAAAAATTATTAAAAGTCAAAGAATTTGGAAATTAAACAACATACTGCTTAAGAACCACTGGGTCAGAGAATCACTTAAGCAGGAAATACAATGTTCCTGGAAACAAATGAAAATGAAGACACAACCTATCAAAACCTTCTACCTTCTGAAACCCATAATGACCCTGGGTCCTGCTCCCAAAGGGTTAGAGAATGGGAAAGCTATCAGGGGAGGGGGTGGGATATGGAGATTGGGTGGTGGGAATTGTGTGGAATTGTACCCCTCCTACCCTATGGATTTGTTAATTAATCCTTTCTTAAATAAAAAAATTAAAAAAAAAAACATTTGGGACACAGCTAAAGCAGGACTGAGAGGGAAACTCATAGCCATACAATCACATATTAAACAACAAGAAAAAGCTCAAATAAATGACCATACTGCACACCTCAAGGACTTAAGAGGAAGAGGAACAAAGGAACCCTAAAGCAACCAGACAGATGGAAATCACTAAAATTAGAGCAGAAATAAACAACATCGAAAATTAGAGAACCATACAGAAGATCAATGAAGCCAAATGTTGGTTCTTTGAAAAACTAAACAAGATTGACAAACACCTAGCCTGACTCACTAAACAAAAAAGGGAGAAGACTCAAATTTATAGAATTGTAAACAATAGAGGAGATATCACAACTGATACCACAGAAATCCAGAAAATCATGTGAAACTTCTATGAAGAACTATATGCCACCAAGTTAAAAATCTGTAAGAAATGGAGGAATTCCTAGAAGCATATGCCCTTCCAAAACTGAACCAAGAAGAACTACAAAACCTAAATGCACCAATCACAGACAAAGAAATCGAAACTGTTATTAAGAATCTCCCCAACAACAAAAGTCCGGGACCAGATGCTTTCACAAATGAATTCTACAAAACCTTCAGGAAACAGTTAATACCCATACTCCTAAAGCTTTTCCATAAGATCAAAGAAAAGGGACACTCCATTCCACCTTCTATGAAGCCAACATCACTGTGATACCAAAAGCAGATAGAGACACAACAAAAAAGGAAAACTACAGACCAATATCTCTGATGAACATAGATGCCAAAATATTAAACAAGATCTTGGCCAACCGGATACAGCAGCATATCAAAAAAATTGTTCATCAAGACCAAGTGGGATTCCCAGGAATGCAAGGCTGGTTCAACATACGTAAGACTATCAATGTCATTCACCACATCAATAAAAGCAAAGCCAAAAACCACATGATTATCTCAATAGATGCAGAGAAAGTCTTTGACAAATCCAACACCCATTCATGCTCAAAACCCTACAAAAAATGGGAATAGATGGGAAATTACTCAAGATAGTGGAATCCTTATATAGCAAACCTAGAGCCAACATCATACTCAATGGACAGAAGTTGAAAGCATTTCCCCTCAGATCAGGGACTAGACAGGGCTGCCCACTATCACCATTACTTTCAACATAGTATTGGAAGTTCTTGCCATAGCAATCAGGCAAGAGAAAGAAATAAAAGGAATACAAATTGGAAGGGAAGAAATGAAACTCTCACTATTTGCAGATGACATGATAGTATACATAGAAAAACCTAAAGAATCCAGTAGAAAACTACTGGAAGTTATTAGGCAATATAGCAAGGTGCCAGGCTACAAAATCAATGCACAAAAATCAGTGGCATTTCTCTATGCAAACACTTAATTTGAAGAAGAAGACATCCAGAAATCACTCCCACTCGCTGTTGCAACAAAATCCATAAAATACCAGGAGTAAAGCTGACCAAAGAAGTGAAAGACTTGTATACTGAAAACTATGAGTCACTATTGAAGGAAATAGAAACCGATCCAAGAAATGGAAAGACATACCATGCTCATGGATCAAAAGAATAAATATCATCAAAATGAATATTCTCCCCAGAGCCATATACAAATTTAATGCGACACCCATCAAAGTTCCACCAAGCTTCTTTAAGAAAATAGAACAAAAACTACATTCATTTATCTGGAACCAGAAAAAACCTAGAATTGTCAAAACCATCTTGAGGAAAAGAAACATAACCGGAGGCATCAAACTCCCAGATCTCAAACTATATTATAATGCCATCATCATCATCAAAACAGCCTGGTACTGGAACAAAAATAGGCACACAGACCAGTGGAACAGAATTGAAAGCCCAGATCTAAACCCCCACACCTATGGACATCTAATCTTTGATAAGGGGGCCCAAAGTATTAAATGGAAGAAGTAGGCTCTCTTCAATAAATGGTGCTGGAAAACTGGGTTATAACATGCAAAAGAATGAAGTTGAACCACCTCATCTCACCAGAAACAAAAATCAACTCCAAATGGATCAAAGACCTGGATGTCAGACCGGAAACAATGAAAAACTTAGAGGAAAACAATGGTGACACAGTTTCCATCTAAACCTCAAGGATATCTTTGATGAAACAAACTCAATTGCAAGGAATACTAAAGCAGAAACAAACCAATGGGACTACATCAAATTGAAAAGCTTCTGCACAGCCAAAGAAACTATCACACAAACAAAGAAACCCCTCACAGAATGGGAGATCATCTTCACATGCCAAACATCAGACAAGAGACTAATCACCAAAATATACAAAGAGCTCAGCAAACTTAGCAACAAAAAAGCAAATGACCCCATCCAAAAATGGGCAGAGGATATGAACATAACATTCACTACAGAGGAGATCCAAAAGGCTAGCAAACATATGAAAAACTGCACTAGGTCACTGATTGTCAGAGAAATGCAAATTAAGACAACACTAAGATACCACCTCACTCCTGTAAGAATGGCATACATTAAAAAGGACAGCAGCAACAAATGTTGGAGAGGCTGTGGGGACAGAAGAACCCTTCTACACTGCTGGTGGGAATGTAAATTGGTCCAGCCTCTGTGGAGAGCAGTCTGGAGAACTCTCAAAAGGCTAGACATAGACCTTCCATATGACCCAGTAATTCCTCTCCTGGAGATATACCCCAAGGATTCCATAATGCCCAACTAAAAAGATGTGTGTACATATATGTTCATAGCAGCACAATTCATAATAGCTAAAACCTGGAATGAACCCAGGTGCCCAACAGCAGATGAGTGGCTGAGAAAGCTGTGGTATATATACACAATGGAATACCATGCAGCTATTAAGAACAATGAGCCCACCTTCTCTGACCCATCTTGGACAGAGCTAGAAGGAATTATGTTAAGCCAGCTCATGTCCCCACTCATCAACAGAAGTTGAGAAAGAAGAACAGAAAGGGAAACTGAAAGCAGGATCTGATTAAATCGAGAGCAGGGCACCAATGTAAAAACTCTGTGGTGAAGGGGAGGGTGGCCATTGGGCTTCCCAGCATGGCAGGGCGTGGGGGAATGGGGGTGGTTGGTTGGGATGGGACACAGTCTTTTGGTGGTGGGAGTGGTGTTTATGTACAATCCTATTAAAATGTAAACATATAAATCACTATTTAATTAATATGAGAGGCGAAAATCTGATGCTATGTCTAGAACTTCTTAAAACACAGACTGAGTCTTTTTAATACATAGGCTGTCTTTGATATGTTGTCTCTCCCAAAAGCCTAGACCAGGGAGAACAGTAGCAGCTGGTAGCATAGCTATATACAAGATGCTGGGTATTATACCCCAAACCCTATCAAAGGGATTTTCTAAAGTTAACCCTATCACCAAATAATGTGATGATAACAGTAACTATCCATTGTCTTCTTGAACCCTAAGACAACAGGAACCTCACATTTCCACTATAGAGCCTATATTTCCCCCAGTCCTGGAACCTTAGGGCGGGGCCCACTTTTCTGCATGCTGCTCTTAATTCAAATCAAATAATATTGCATCCACGGATCGCAACCTAATCAACGCAACGAGTGCCACCCCAGCATGCTTCACTTCAGACTGTGACCAGAGACTTCAGGTGTGGAATGACAACCCTTCAGCTTCATCACTGGGGTGAGACCTTTCCTTTCATAGTATTCTCTAATTCCATTCCAGGTGGTCATATAGTCCAGGTCCCCTGAGATAGAGGATAGATTCACCCGTGCCCATAAACTAGGGGAAAAATATATACCTGAAAGCAGAAGTACACAAGAGCATGCAGGTAATACCCCCCAACACTTCATCTGCACTATTCCAGTCTTTAGGTCCATGATTGTTCAACAATTTGTTTGGCTTTGTATGTTAACTCTCTTTTCAGCCACCAGGTTCCAGATGCCATAAAGATGCTGACCAGACTTCCCTGGACAGAGACCCCATCAATGTGTACTGGAGCTCCACTTCTGCAGAGCCCCACCCTACTAGGCAAAGAGAGAGGCAGACTGTGAGTATGTATTGACCAGTCAATGCCCATGTTCAGCGGGGAAACAATTACATAAGCCAGACCTTCCACCCTCTGCAACCCACAATGACCCTGGATCCATACTCCCAGAGAGATAGAGAATGGGAAGGCCCTCAGGGGAGGGGAGGGGATGGGATATGGAGATCGGGTTATGGGAATTTTGTGGAATTGTACCCCTCTTATTCTATGGTTTTGTTAATGTCTCTTTCTTAAATTAAAAAAAAAAATAGCCATAGGCTTATAAGAAGCAAAGATAATCATAAAAAAAACCCTAAAGAATCCAGTTATTTGGCAATATTCAAGGTGTCAAGCTACAAAATCAATGTACAAAAATCAGTGGCATTTCTTTATGCAAACATTACATCTGAAGAAGAGAATATTCAGAATTCACTCCCATTCACTGTTGCAGCAAAATCAATAAAATACCTAGGTATAAAGCTAACCAAATATGTGAAAGACTTATATACTAAAAACTATGAGTCACTATTCAAGGAAATACAAACTGATACCAATAAATGGAAAGACATCCCATGCTCATGGACTGGAAGAATTAATATCATCAAAATGAATATTCTCCCCAGAGCCATAAACAAATTTAATGTGATACCCATCAAAGTTCCACCAATGTTCTTTAAGAGAAAAGAACAAAAATTATAATCATTTATCTGAAACCAGAAAACAACTAGAATCACCAAAACAATCTTGAGGAAAAGAAACCGAAAGGGAGGCCTCACACTCACAGATCTCAAACTATATTATAAAGTCATTATTATAAAATCAGCCTGGGACTGGAACAAAAATAGGCATACAGTCCAGTGGAACAGAACTGAAAGCCCAGAACTAAATTCTCACACCTATGGACATCTAATCTTTGATAAGGGGGTCCAAAGTATTAAATGGAGGAAGGAGGCTCTTTTCAATAAACGGTGCTGGGAAAACTGGGTTGAAACATACAGAAGAATGAAACTGAATCACCTTATCTCACAAGAAACAAAAGTCAACTCTAAGAGGATCCAAAACCTGGATGTTATAACGAACAGAAACTATCAAACACTTAGAAGAAAACACTGGTGGAACTCTTTCCCTCCTAAACCTCAAGTACATCTTTGATGATATAAACCAAATTGCAAGGAAGACTAAAGCAAAACTAAACCAATGGGACTACATCAAACTGAAAAGCTTCTGCACTGCCAAAGAAACCATCACACAAACAAAGAGACCTCTCACAGAATTGGAGATCTTCACATGCCACATCAAAGAAGAGGCTAATAACTAAAATATACAAAGGACTCACCAAACTTAGCAACAAAAAAGCAAATGACCCCATCCAAAAAGTGCAGAGGATATGAACTAAATATTCATTACAGAAGAGATCCAATGGACTAACAACAAGAAAAATTGCTCCAGGTCACTGATTGTCAGAGAAATGCAAATAAAGACAACATTGAGATACCACTTCACTCCTGTACGAATGGCATACATCAAAATTGACAGCAGCAACAAATGCTGGAGAGGTTGTGGGGATAAAGGAACCCTCCTATACTGATGGTGTGAATGTAAATTTGTCAGTCAAAGTCCAGGGCGCCAGTATGCTGGGCTAGCTTCGCGGCGAGAGACAGATGATCAAGGACACAAGGCTGAGCGGAGAAGCAGTTATTTCTTTATTCACGAGCGAACGGTTCAAAAAATTAATCTAATCTAATCTAATCACAACCCCATTCTGTCCTGCATCCTTCTCCTCCAGCAGCAGAGTCAGGAACCCAGGAAGTATCTAGGATAGGGGGCGGGAAGAAGCAAGAAGCTTGAAAAGGCAAGGACTAAACCAAAATCTCCTGGAGGCAGGGGGAGTTAGACCAAACTAATGTAACAGAATGACCAATGAAATAGACCACAACATCAAGCAATGTAACAGAAGGGATCCCAGAAGCAGAACTAGAAGCATACCAACATAAACTGGTTCAACCTCTATGGAGAACAGTCAGGAGGCCTCTCCCAAGGCTAGGCATGCATCTTCCATATGACTTAGTAAGTCCTTGGATATACCCCAAGGTCATTATAACACCTATCTTAATAGCAGCACAATTTGTAATAGTTAAAACCTGGAGTCAAAGCAGATGCCCAACAACAGATGAATGGCTGAGGAAGCAGTGTGGTATATATACACAATGGAATCCTATGCAGCTATTAAGAACAATGAACCCACCTTCTCTGACCCATCTTGGATAAAGCTTGAAACAATTATTTAAGTGAAATAAGTCAGAAAGAAAAAGATGAGTATTGGATGATCCCACTCATAAAGAGAAGTTGAGAAAGAACAGAAATGGAAACTCAATGCAAAATCTGACTGAGTCTGTAGTAGGGTACCAAATTAAAAATCTCTGGGTGGAGGGTGAGAGTAAGATATTCAGCTCCACTGGAGGAAGGGGAGGGGACCGAAACAGTCCTTTGGTGGTGGGAATGGCATTGATATACACTCCTATTAACTTGTAGTCATAAAAATCACTATTTAATTAATATGAGAGGGGAAAATACTCATTGAATGCCTCAAACCTTTTGATGACAGACTTAAGACTTCAAACACGTAATCAGACTGAATTTTAAAAGTGATCTCAAATTGTTAATATATTTATAATAATGAATTGTTATTTGAAATGTTGACTTTTCTAAAAGCTTAGACCAAGGAGAACAGAAGCAACTTGGAGTGTTAGTTTATAAGACACAGCTTATGTAAGTAATGTCAAGTGATATAAATTATGGTGGTGTTGTGTATGATACAGAAAATCCTAACAATGGGATCTTCAAAGTTAACTAATCGCAAAATAATTTGATTGTAGTAATAACTATCTATTGCCGTCTTAAACCCTAAGATAAAAGGAACCTCCCATTTCCTCTATAAAGTCTATATTTCCCCCAGTCCTGGAACCTCTAGTGTGGGGCTCACTTTCCTGCATGCTTCTCTCTCTTTATACCAAATGATATTGCATCTGCTGATCCCAACCTAATCAATGCAACATGTACCACCTCTGCATGCTTCACTTCAGACTGTGTCCAGAGATGTCAGCCGTGGAATGTCAGCCCTTCAGTCTCATTACTCGGGTGAGACTTTTCCTTTCTCATAGGATTCTCTAATTCCATTCCAAGTGGTTCACTTCCTAACAAAGTCCCAAAACCTAGATATAGACCAGGTCCCATGAGATTAGGGCATATGTTCACATGTACCCATAAATTAGGGCAAAATATATAACTGAAAGCAAAAGTGTAAAATAGTCTTTAGTGAGTCAATATATGCAGCAAGCAAATAGAAAGACCTTAAAAGGCACCATAAAGTACCTAATGAAATAGATTCTTAGTCTTAGATACCCTCCTCACCTAGTTCTTATTACACTTCCCTCAGTCATTCCAAAGCTAACCTTATCAAAGTAAAGAGTGCAAAAAGTTGAATAAGGGAAAGAGACTGGCATACTTTAATCATGACTCCTTAGTCACTATCAGGTCACCTCATCATCTGGGGCCCTAGTCAGGTTGTCCTGAGATTCCCAAACAGACATGATGGGCCTAGACTTCGAATAGATCCCTCTCTCCATTGTTACTAGCAATCTCTGTCATGAACAACACAATAGACCCCTTTGTGGGCCCCCATAAGACCTTGTCCTCAATGTGGATCAACAATAGTAGAAACTGTTCTGCTGGATCATTCTTTGGGTCTGCCCTTCTCCCCGGCCATTAAAAGATGGAGGTCAAATGTGGCCCCCTTGGGTCCGTGGCAGCTCAGCATGCTGAGGGCAACCTTTGCAGGGAGACAAACACTCAGTCAACCCTGGGAAAAGCCTAGGAGGGCAGTTCATTTATTGAAAGGAAAAGTAGATATATATAAGCCATAACTCAGGGGGAAGGTTAGGGGTACCCATTAACCCAAGCACAGAGCAAGGTAATCCATAATTATATTTTTACTGACAGACTGTTTGATCATAAGCTTGACAATGTACATTTTTTCTGGAGGTAAATTACAGGCACTTTAGAGCAGTAAGAGAGAGGGGAAAAGCTGAGCAATGTTTTCTGGATTTTTTAAAGTTAACACAGTAATCCATGGCTTTTAATTAAAGAAGGAAAGGGGGGAGGTGGCATGTGTAGAAAGGCACCCAAGTAGCAGGGTCCAGCCACCATAAATTCCAGGGACCAGAGGAACCAGGCCTTCTCTTGACCTAAAAGGAGAGTTGGGGGTCAAGCTGCTCGGATCTCATGGAAACAATGGCCTGGACTTTTTGGGAAAGTGGATCCATTCTCCAACATGTCACCCTTTTCCTATTTATTTATTTAAAAAAGTGAAAGTGTAGATATGATAGCAGAAATATTTAGAGCTCAGAGTCAAAATAGGGTTGCTGGGAGTTTGTGGGTAAAGGCTTGTAGGAGTGAACGAGAGCTTGATTAACAATTACTCTGGTCATATGAATGTGAAGCAGAATGAACTTAAGCAGAAAGCAGGCAAGGAGAAAGAACAAACCAATTAAAATCAGGGGTCCCACAAGGGGGAGGACCCAGGTGGTCAATGGGCCTTGCAGCCATGAGGAGGCAGACTCAAGAGCATAGTGGTCAACAATTTAGTCAGAGTCTGTATATTCTGTTCAATCAGTCCATATTTATAATGTAAAACAGCACTACTCCCGCAGGAAGACTCAGGTCTCACCTTTTTAGGCTGTCAACAGGTCCAGTGCATGGCGATTCTGGAGGGTCACTTTGGAGAGCTTGGGCTTTTGACTTATGAAGAGTCTGGCCATCTTGTCTATAGGCAGGCTGGTGTCTGAGCTGGTATCTACAGAGGCTTTGGTTGGTCCTGTGGAAAAAAAAAACACACAAGCAAACTCTCTTCCTGTGGTTAGGAGGGGGTCTGGCCCTTTTTATTAGCCATCTACGAGGTCCTTTTATCTGACCCATATGGGGGGGGGTCATTTGAAAAATTTTAAATTTTTGTTAAGGCTATATCCATTTGTATGTTGGGGCAGTATCCCCCTCTTTTATTTCTTTTATAACAACTAGAGATATAAGTGACCTTAAGGGTGATAAGGGAGATATAAGTGACCTTACCCATGAGCATAAGAACATAAGAACATACTGTTAAGAACATAAGAACATACTGTTAAGTCACATAAGCTGAAACTGGATTACATATAGGAGAATAAGAAAGGTCTCACTGTATGAGTGGTTGATTCTTTATGTGAAGGCTTGTCACAGCTATAGTCGTTCACTTGTGACCAGCAAGTCCAGGAGGAATAAAAAACTTGTAACAAGTTAAGAGTTCACTAGAATTGATAACTCAATGATTAGAATTGGCTTAAATATCTTCATATAATTTTGGAAGGCCTTATTTAACAATAAAAAGATTATCATCTCTTTAGTATGACTTTAAAACTGTTTAAGCAATTTAAACTCAATATTAGAACTTAGTTTACTGTTAGGTTCTTAGTTATTCATTATAAATTTATCACAAGCTTATTTAATTATTTGTTCACACTCTTATACTTAGCTATATTTATTTCTTATGTAACACCTTAGTTGTGGATATGAGTAAGGGTGAACATAAAACTTTACTAGATTTTATACTTTAAAACTCTGAGATGGCAACTTAACAGGCTAAAATAAACCTTATAGCTTAAAGGTTCAAAATAATCTTTTACTTTTACATCACCTTAAAATAGCAATTTTAGACTAAATTAATTTTGTTTAATGAAGATTTGCCAAACATTAAATCTTTTATCAGGTCACAGAGATATGCACCAACTTAATTTATCAAGAATAAATCTCTGACAATGTCTTAAAATAAACCAGATATTTAACTACAGGAAAAATGTAAACAGGGAAACCTGAGCAATAGCCTCAGGCATGAAATTCATTAGCATAATCATCCACTACACTGGTTCTACCTCTTTAATTTAGAAGGTATTTGAAAACTTTATATATCAGTAATATTACTATTTTCTTTTGTCACACTCAGTTAAGACCTAGACACCCCCTAAGTTTGTGATACCTATTTTAAGAGGCTCTGTTGTATTTTAAAGAAAGTAACTTTAGAGGTTAGCTTATTTAATCTTGTGTAGCAGTCTCTTTATGCTAGGATCTTCAAACCAAATTTAGTTAAAGTATATTGATTTTTAACTAATTTTACTTTATACTTTAAACAAACCAAGTTACTTAGAGAGTTAACACACATTAGTGACAATGTTTCTCAGAAGATTTACAGTGCCAAACAAATGCCAAATTTACTGTGGACCAATTTCTATAAAAAGTTCCACAAGACATTTCTTGGGGCCCTCCATTATGTCCTGGAACTTCTTTTAGCCAAATACATACCTATATAACTTGTATTTTAATTTGGAGATGGAGAATTTTCACGTTAAACACTTTAAGTAGTTAAACATTTCAAGGGCACACCTGTTGAAATAGCAGAGGCAGGCAGCAAGCCTTGTGTGCCTTAGATATTTGTAGTTTTGTTTAAAAGCCCTAGATCTTGAAGGGGCAAAAACTAAGTCCAGAAAAGCAGCTGGGATTTAAAAGCAGCAAGTTTTCTTTTGACCAGGCACTCACCCTGCCTAGAGAGAAGGCGGGGTCAGGTGAGTGGCTGGGGGGGAGGGCTAGGAAGTTGGGACCTGCCAATTACTGTACGGGGGTGGGAACAGAAGCCCCTGACTCTCTGCCAATGTTACAGGTGAGAAGGAATGAAGGGGCGGGCTTACCTGTGGCATGGGTAGCTGACTGCAGAAACTGAAAAATCATTTTTATTGAAGGATTTTGACTCTGGGAACCACAGCAGCAGCTGCGCGGATGTCTGCGCCTAGGGGATTATGCCCCCGCCACACCGATGGTAGGCGTGGTGGCAGCACCGTGCTGAAGCGCAGCTGTGGGCCGGGCCTCTGGGCTTGGCTGGGGCATGTCGGCTGAAGGCGGACCCAGTACGGTGGCCCTGCCCATCATGCTCCGGGTCCACCCGCCCAGAGAGGGGCGGTCCTGACACTAAGCGAGGTTCCCGGGGTTGGCTGAGCTGAACTCTGTAAACGCTGCTCCTCCCCACCGCCCGGTTCTCTTTGTCCCTCCTTGGGGGGTGGGCCGAATTGGGGCGGAAGTTCAGGGGAAGCTAACAGAGCTGGGCCTGAGGGAGAAGACTTAATCTCAAGGTCTTCTAAAGCTGAATCTGGCTGTTCAAAGGTCAGTTGTAGCCTTTTGTCTGAGTTTCGGGCTTCTGACTCAGGGGCAGTCCCTGCCTCTCTGTTTTCTGACTGAGCCCTGTGCTCTACTACCTCTCCCGTTGTCTCAGGTACTCCTACTCTTAACCTGATGGCTGACGATCGCCCTAACAACTTTTATTTGGTCCTAGGAGTACCCAGCATTAAATGATAGATATTAAGAGAATAAATCAGAGGTCCCTGACACCCTGACACCCTGTGTGTGGTCGAGAAGTTGAGCAGAGAATGTGGAGCCTTTGGGACACACCAGAGTGTGGCCCTGGCCAGAAAACCCGCAATTACTTCACATCATAATCATCCTCACGCGACAGGTTGGTATGAGGAATATAAAGTGGATAGAAAATAAAGTGGATCCTGGTTCGAGCCCCTGGCTCCCCACCTGCAGGGGAGTCGCTTCACAAGCGGTGAAGTAGATCTGCAGGTGTCTATCTTTCGCCCTGCCTCTCGGTCTTCCCCTCCTCTCTCCATTTCTCTCTGTCCTATCCAACAACGAAGACAGACAACAATAATAATTACAACAGTAAAGCAACAAAGGCAACAAAAGGGAATAAGTAAATAAACTTAAAAAAACTTAAAAAAAATAAAGTGGACAAACTTCTGCATCCCACAATGACCTTGGGTCCATACTCCCAGAAGATTAAAGAATAGGAAAGCTATCAGGGGAGGGGAGGGGATACAGAGTTCTGGTGGTGGGAATTGTGTGGAGTTGTACCCCTCTTATCCTATGGTTTAGTCAGTTACCTTTTTATAAATAAAAATAAAAAAAAAAAGAAAGTGGATAGTTTAGAAAATAAACCCAGAGTTCCCAGCTTCTCAGGGAACATTATCTCGAGACCCCAGTTTCTTCAGGGGTACATTATTTACAACTTTCAAGTTCCCAGACTTACAGAGAACATTATACACACTGACATTACTCCTATACAGAGATCACTCATCGAATTCCTTGATCACTACACTTCAGAGGCCCAGGTCCCTGTTCAAGCTCCAAGAATCTGCTGGCTAGTTCTTTGGGTCCTCCTGTCTCCCTGGCCATTGAGAGAAAGAGGTCAAAAGCCACCCAGTGGGTCCCAGGGCAGCTCAGTATGCCAAGGGCAACGTTTGCAGGGAGACAAACACTTAGTCAACCCTGGGAAAAGCCTAGGAGGGCAGTTCATTTATTGAAAGGAAAAGTATATATATATATATATATATATATATATATATATGCCATAACTCAGGGGGAAGGTCAGGGGTACCCATTAACCCAAGCACAGAGCAAGGTAATCCATAATTACATTTTTACTGACAGACTGTTTGATCATAAGCTTGACAATGTACATTTTTTCCGGAGGTAAATTACAGGTACTTTAGAGCAGTAAGAGAGAGGGGAAAAGCTGAGCAATGTTTTCTGGATTTTTTAAAGTTAACACAGTAATTCATGGCTTTTAATTAAAGAAGGAAAGGGGGGAGGTGGCATGTGTAGAAAGGCTCCCAGAGCCCAGAGGAACCAGGCCTTCTCTTGACCTAAAAGGAGAGTTGGGGGTCAAGCTGCTCAGATCTCATGGAAACAATAGCCTGGAGTTTTTGGGACAGTGGGTCCATTCTCCAACAAATGTTTCATCCTCTGAAGGGAGGCTGGGCAACATACCTTATCTAGCACCTGAGGAAGATGGTTCCTGAAATTAGGGCAACTTGGAATGTTCCTACTCGTGACCACAGAATGCAAGCTCAGATCTAAAGGGATGCAGAGGTCACACAAGCTCCTAAGTTAAAATGAGCCCCAGATCAGATGAAATTGATAGGGTTTACAGTCAACAATTTATATACACCTTTCCCATATTTGGGAGCTACTCTTCCCTGATCCAGCTTCCTAGTTCTTTTTCCAGCTATTACATCATCTCCCCAGACAATAACTTGGTTCCACTTGCATATCAGATGTCAAGCTCAGGAAAAAAAAAAAATACTAGTATAGTTATTGGCCCTTTGACATATAACTAAAATAGGCCTACTAACTAGCTACAAAACGGAGACCCCTAAATCTTCATCTGAACTAGTCCAGCCTTTAGGTTCATGACTAGCCAACAATTTGTTTGGCTTTATATGTTAACTCTTTTTTTTCAGCCACCAGGTTCCAGATGCTAACATGGTGCCAACCTGACTTCCCTGGACAGACAACCCCGCCAATGTGTCCTGGAGTGCCACTCCCCACAGCCCACCCCACTAGGGAAAGAGAGAGACAAGCTGGGAGTATGGATCTTCCTGACAATGCCCATGTTCAGTGGAGAAGCAATTCCAGAAGCCTGACCTTCCACCTTCTGCACCCCATAATGACCCTGTGTCCATACTCCCAGAGAGATAAAGAATAGGAAAGCTATCGGGAGGGGATGGGATACGGAGTTCTGGTGGTGGGAATTGTGTGGAGTTGTACCCTTCTTATCCTATGGTTTTTGTCGGTATTTCCATACACACACACACACACACACACACACACACACACACACGTGTGTGTGTGTATTTATTCCCTTTTCCTGCCCTTGTTGTTTTTTATTATTGTAGCTATTATTGATGTCATTGTTGCTGGATAGGACAGAGAGAAATGGAGAGAGGAGGGGAAGACAGAGAGGGGGAGAGAAAGACAGACACCTACAGACCTGCTTCACCACTTGTGAAGCGATGCCCCCTGCAGGTGGGGAGCTGGGGGCTCAAACCAGGATCCTTATGCTGATCCTTGCATTTTGCGCCAGCCATATGCACTTAACCCGCTGCACTACTGCCCAACTCCCCAGTGTTAACCTTTTATAAATAAAAATTAAAAAAAAAATCAAAGTTGTAATTAAGGTTGTACTGAGGAATTTCGAGACCAAAATCTAGAAGATGGGAGTCCAGAAAACAATGACTTATTCAAGTCTTATTCGTTCCTTAATGACATTTGTCTTTCCTAAAGAAATAATTGTTTAAATAATGATTTCAAAATTATAAGTTAGTAAGAGTATATATTGACACTATTTCTGCAACCAAAGGTCTTTGTCTCTACCTCCATCTCCCTATAGTGGAGCTGAAAACCTGCTCTACTCCCCGGAGTTTTTTACTTTGGCGCTATACTCCAAACACTGTGAAATTATGTTTTGTGTTTCTCTTTCTGTTCTTCTTTCTCAATTTCTGTTTATGAGTAGGAAGGCCCCATATTCCTTTTTCTCTGTCTGGCTTATTTCACTTAACATAATTCCTTCAAGCTCCATGCAAGATGGGTCAAAGAAGATAGATTCATTATTTTTCTATTAGTGACTTAATAATAACTGGCAAGACTGTAGGATAAGAGGGGTATAGTTCTATACCATTCCTATCACCAGAGTTTTGTATCCAACACCCTCCACTGAAAATTTCTATTCTTTACCCCTCTGGGAGTATGGTCCAAAGGTCTTTATGGGGTGAAGGAGGTGTAAAGTCTGGCTTCTGTAATTGCTTCTCCACTGGACATAGGCATTGACAGGTCGATCCATACCCCCAGCCTTTTTCCCTAGTAGTGTAGAGCACTGGGGAGGTAGGGTTCCACAGCACATTGGTGAGATTGTCTGCCCAGGGAAGCTAGGTTGGTGTCAAGGTAGCATCTGCAATTTGGTCACTGAAAAGCATTAAGATGTAAAACAGAACAAATTGTTTAATAACCAGGAACTTAAAGGTAAGAATATAACAAATGAGATTTGGGGGTCTTCATGTTGGAAGAAGCTAGGAAGTCTATTTTAGGTATATTCTAAGGGGCCCATGACTTTACTAATTTTACCTGAGCCCAAAAGCTAACATGCAGGTAGATTAAAAGTATTGTCTTGAGAAAAGATGTCAGAGTTGGGAATAGGACTAGAAAGCTGGATCAGGGTAGAGAATAGCTCCCAAATATGGGAAAAGTATATAAGTACAAGTAACTGTAAACCACATCGATCTGACCTAGTAAATTCTAACCATGGTATTTTCAAAGTAAACTAAGTTCCCAAATAACTTGGTTATAACTATAATTATCTAATACCTTTTTAACCTCTAAGACAGCAAGAGACCTTCCTCATTCTCTATAAAATCAATATTTCTCCCAGTCTTGGAACCTCTGGAGCTTTGCTCTTTTTTCTTCATGCTTCTCTTGATCCATACCACTTAATACTGCATCTGCTGATCTCAACCAAATCAATGGATCAAAGAAGATGCCACCTCGACATGTTCCACTTCAGATCATGTTCAGAGACACCAGGCCTGAGATGGTGAGACATTTCCTAGCTCATAGGATGCCTTAGTTCCATTTTGCATGGTGCATTTTCTAACAAAGTTACAGAACCTAGGTATAGACCCATGGGATAGGGCACATGTACACATATATCCATAAGTTAGGGGGAAAATATATACCTTGAAGTAAAAGTAAAACTTGATTTACAGCTTTTGGGGAAAATAGTTTAAAGTGGGGGTACAGACATTTCATTTTGTTCCTTGACTAGGAAATTGTCAAAAGCACAGCTTGTTCTTCTGTTTGTTTGTTTGTTTTTTCTCAATTCTTAAATAATGATCTACAAGATTGTGGAAAACAGGGGATTGATTTCATACAATTCAGTTCTCACCCCTAGAGAAATCCTTCCCCTATTAGAAGTATCCCCCCATTAAAAATTTCCCTATTCTTTATCCCTCTGGGAATATGGACCAAAGATCTTTATGGAGATCAGAAGGTGGACGGTCTGGCTTCTGTAATTGCCTCTCTAATGGGAATGTGTGTTGACAGGTCAATCCCTAATCCCAGCCTGTTTCTATCTCTCCCTAGTGGGATAGGGCTCTGGGAAGGTAGGTTTCCAGGATGCACTAGTGAGATTGTCTTCCCAGGGAAGTCATGTTGGTGTCATGGTAGCATCTGCAACTTGGTGGCTGAAAAACACTAAGATATAAAGCAGAAAAAAATTGATAATTAACATCCATTTCTGTTTCTTTTCCTCAAGATGGTTTTGGAAATTCTAGGTGTTTTCAGGTTCCAGATAAATGATTGTAGTGTTTGTTCTATTCTCTTAAAGAAGCTTGGTGGAACTTTGATGGGTATTGCATTAAATTTGTATATGGCTCTGGGGAGAATATTCATTTTGATGATATTTATTCTTCCAATCCATGAGCATGGGATATCTTTCCATTTCTTGGTATAAGTTTCTATTTCCTTGAGTAGCGACTCATAGTTTTCAGCATAAAAGTCTTTCACTTCTTTGGTCAACTTTATTCCTAGGTATTTGATTGATTTTGCTGCAACAGTAAATGGGAGTGATTTCTGGATGTCTTCTTCTTCTTCAGATTTAGTGTTTGCATAAAGAAATGCCACTGATTTTTGTACATTGATTTTGTAGCCTGATACCTTGCTATATTGCCTAATAACTTCCAGTAGTTTTCTGCTGGATTCTTTAGGTTTTTCTATGTATACTATCATATCATCTGCAAATCGTGACAGCTTGACTTCTTCCCTTCCAATCTGTATTCCTTTGATTCCTTTCTCTTGCCTGATTGCTATGGCAAGAACTTCCAATACTATGTTGAAGAGTAACGGTGACAGTGGACAACCCTGTCTAGTCCCCGATCTGAGGGGAATGCTTTCAGCTTCTGTCCATTGAGTATGATGTTGGCTGTAGGTTTGCTATATATAGACTCCACTATCTTGAGGAATTTCCCATCTATTCCCATTTTTTGTAGAGTTTTGAGCATGAATGGGTGTTGGATTTTGTCAAAGGCTTTCTCTGCATCTATTGAGATAATCATGTGGTTTTTGGCTTTGCTTTTATTGATGTGGTGAATGACATTGATTGACTTACGGATGTTGAACCAGCCTTGCATTCCTGACATGAATCCCACTTGGTCATGATGAACAATCTTTTTGATGTGTTGCTGTATCCGGTTGGCCAAGATCTTGTTTAATATTTTGGCATCTATGTTCATCAGAGATATTGGTCTGTAGTTTCCCTTTTTTGTTCTGTCCCTATCAGCTTTTGGTATCAGGGTGTTGTTGGCTTCATAAAAGGTGGAAGGGAGTATTCCTGTTTCTTCAATCTTATGGAATAGCTTAAGAAGTATGGGTATTAACTGTTTCCTGAAAGTTTTGTAGAATTCGTTTGTGAAGCCATCTGGTCCAGGACTTTTGTTGTTGGGGAGATTCTTAATAACGGTTTCAATTTCTTTGTCTGTGATTGGTGCATTTAGATTTTGTAGTTCTTCTTGGTTCAGTTTTGGAAGTGCATAGGTTTCTAGGAATTGTTCCATTTCTTCCAGATTCTCTAGCTTGGTGGCATATAGTTCTTTATAGAAGTGTCGCAGGATTCTCTGGATTTCTTTGGTGTCAGTTGTGATATCTCCTGCATCGTTTACAATTCTATTAATTTGAGTCTTCTCTCTTTTTTGTTTGGTGAGTCTGGCTAGGGGTTTATCAATTTTGTTTAATCTTTCAAAGAACCAACATTTGGCTTCATTGATCTTTTGTATGGTTCTTTTATTTTCGATGTTGTTTATTTCTGCTCTAACTTTAGTGATTTCTGTCCTTCTGGTTGCTTTAGGGTTCCTTTGTTCCTCTTCCTCTAAGTCCTTGAGGTGTGCAGTAAGGTCGTTCATTTGGGCTTCTTCTTGGTGTTTAATATGTGATTGTATGGCTATAAGTTTCCCTCTCAGTACTGCTTTAGCTGTGTCCCAAATATTTTGATAGGTTGTGTCTTCATTTTCATTAGTTTCCAGGAACATATGAATTTCCTGCTTGAGTGAGTCTCTGACCCAGTGGTTCTTAAGGAGTATGTTGTTTAGTTTCCGAATTCTGTGACTTTTAATAATTTTCTGTTTGTTGTTAAATGTTAGTTTTACTCCACTGTGTTCTGAGAAGATACTTGGGATGATTTCAATGCTCTTGAATTTATTGATGCTGTCTTTGTGGCCTAACATGTGGTCTATCCTTGAGTATGTGTTATGTGGATTTGAAAAGAAGGTGTATTCCAGTTTTTTTGGGGTGAAGGAGTCTGAAAATGTCCAAGAGGTCTAGTCTGTCAATCTCTTCATTCAATTCTCTTGTATCTCTATTGGTTCTCTGCTTTGTTGATCTGTCTAAGTGTGAGAGTGGGGTATTGAAGTCTCCCACTATTATTGTATTACTATTAATGTATTTTTGAAATTCTTTCAGTAGATGCTTAATGTATTTAGATGGTCCCTCGTTGGGTGCATAGATGTTAATAATTGTTAAGTGTTCTTGGCTGATTGATCCTCTAATCATTATGTAATGTCCCTGCCTATTTTTTATTACTTTATTTAATTTAAAGTCTATCATGTCTGAGATGAGAATGGCTGTTCCTTCCCTTTTTTGTGGTCCATTAGCCTGTATGATAGTTTTCCATCCTTTCACTTTAAGTTTGTGTTTATCTTGTTGTGACAGATGGGATTCTTGCAAGCAGCATATGGTTGGGTCATGTTTTCTGATCTATCCCCCCATCCTGTGCCTTTTGATGGGTGAGTGTAAGCCATTGACGTTTATTGATATGGATTTAATGCATTGTAGTGCCATTGTTCAAAAAAAATTTTTTTTGTTTGCTCTGATATATTGCCAGTATTGTAGTGATGTTCTTGTTTATAAGAGGTCTTTTAGAACCTCTTTCAGGGCCGGCTTGGTGATGGTTGCCTCCTTTAACTGTTGTTTGTCTAAGAAGGTTTTCATCCCTCCATCTAGTTTGAATGAAAGTCTAGCAGGATATATTATCCTTGCTTGAAACCCTTTTTCATTCAGGGCTCGATAGATATCTTGCCATTCCCTTCTGGCTTTTAGAGTTTGAGTGGAGAAGTCTGCAGATAATTTTATGGGTTTTCCCTTGTATGTGACTTTTTGTTTCTCTCTTGCAGCCTTTAGGATCCTTTCTTTATCCTTATTTCTTCTCATTGTGACTATGATGTGTCTTGGTGTCTTCAGGTCTGGGTTGAATCTGCTTTGTACTCTCTGGGCCTCTTGAATCTTGATATCCTTTCTGTTATTCAGGTCTGGCAAGTTTCCTTCTGTTATTTCCTCTACAATGTTTGCTTCCCCTTCCTCTCTTTCTTCCTCTGGCAGGCCAATTATACGAATGTTACTTCTTTTGAGATTATCCCATATGTCTCTGTTGTTGTTTTCAGTGTCTCTTAATCTCTTTTTCAGCTCTTTCACCTCTTTCTTAGTTTTCTCTAACTCATCCTCTGTCTGACTAATTCTGTTTTCTGCTTCTGTAGTCTGCTTTCCCTTGCCTCAGCTTCTTTCTTCATTACAGCTATTTCAGCTTTCAGTTCTCTAATTGCCTCAAGATAATCAGTATTTTCCTTGGGGCGTCTCAACTGTTGTTTCCCTAATACTGCCATTCCTTTCCTCCAATGTTGTTTTCATTTCTGTGATTAATAAATTTATTATTGCTTGAATACTTTTCTTATCTATGGTTACTTCTGGCTGATTTGTAGTTTCTTCTGGGCCTTCATTCATTGGAGTAGCAGTTTTATTTGTTTTTGATCTACCCATTTTTTTTATTTATGTGTTTCTTTTTTTTATATGCTCTGTTGTTCCTCAGTTGTTGTGTCTTGAGTACAAGCAACACTGTACTAAATACCTTTATGACAATTGCACTCACCAACCTCAGGAATTACAGTAGCAACGTTTCTAGGAGATGTGGTCAGAGCTCAAGCCACTAGCAGCTTCTCAGTCCGCCATCTTCTGGGAACCCCTCGCTAATTAATATCCAAAAGGTAAGAATATAGCAGATGAGATTTGGAGTCTTCATACTGGGTGAAGCTAGGAAATCTATTTTAAGTATTCCAAAGGCTCCATGACTTTACTATTTTTGCCTGAACCCAACAGCTGACATTCAGTTGGGCTAAGAGTATTTTCTGGGAAGATGGTATCAGAGTTGAGAATAGGTCTTTCTACCTGCTTGCTGCACCTATGGAGTTTCTATAAACTACTGCAGGCTTTTATTATAAGGTATTTCACCAATTTATGGATACATGTGCACATGTGTCCTACCCATGGGCCTTGGTCTGTATCTAGGTTCTCTGGCTTTGTTAAGAACTGTGCTCCCAAAATAGAATTAAGGCATCATATGAGCTAGGAAAGGTCTCACCAGAATATTGGAGCTGGAGGGTTGATATCTCAGGCCTGGTGTCTGAAGTGAAACATATCAAGGTGACAGTGGTTGCCTAGATTTGGTTGAGATCAGCTGATACAGTATCAAATGTATGGATCAAGGGAAGCATGAAGTAAAAAGAGCAAAGCTCCAGAGGTTCCAAGAGTGGGATAAATACAGGTTTTATAGAGAATGAGGAAAGTTCCTTGTTGTTTTAAGGTATAAAAAGGCAATAGATAATTATAGTTATAACCAAGTTATTTGGTTTACTTTGAAAATACCATAGTTAGGATTCACTGTATCATATAAGACCTTACTATGATTTACGTCATTTAATGCTATTTATGAATAACTATATCTTATATACTGATAGCTTAATTGATATGCAAAATACTTTAATATCTGAGATTCTGAGCTCCCAGGTTAAATCTTTAGCACCACCTTACATCAGAGCTGAGCAGTGTCCTCTGGTATCTTTTTAATATATATTAAGATGACAAGCTGAAACCCCAATATCAGTTATTATATTCAATAGAAATGGGTTAACATTACCATCAATTAGTAGCTACCTGCTAGAAGGTTGTGTAGAATTTAGAGAGTGATGGATAATGAGGGATCTTTAGCTTTTGCAGGTATTGAGGCTGCTCTCCTGATCTCATTTTAAGTCCATATTCTTTTTTAATTTTTTTATTTATAAAATAGAAATATTGACAAGACTATAGAATAAGAGGGGTACATTTCCACATAGTGTCCACCCCTAGAGCTCCATATTCAATCCCTCCCTTGATAGCTCCCTACTCTTTATTCCTCTGAGTGTATGGACCCTGGATCACTGTGGGGTGCAGAAGGTGAAAGGTCTGGCTTTTGTAATTGCTTCTTTGCTGAACATGGGTTCTGGCAGGTCAATCTATACTTCCAGCCTGTCTGTCTTTCCCTAGTGGGGAAGGGCTTTGGGGAGGCAGAGCTCCAAGAAACATGGTAGGGTCCCCTGCCCAGGTAAGTAGGGTTGGCATCATGGTATCATCTGGAACTTGGTGACTGAAAAAGAGTTAAAATATAAAGCCAAATAAATTGTTGACTAGTCGTGAATGCAAAGGCAAGAATATTGCAGAATGAAGATTGGGGGTTTCCATTTTGGAAAAAGCTAGTAGTTCTGTTTTAGGTACATTCCAAAGGGCCCATTACTTTAGTAGTGTTTGCCTTTGCAATATGCAGGTGGACATATTATGTCAGGTGGACAATATGTCTGGTGTCATAGTTGGAAATAGAACTAGAAAGCTGGATCAGGGAAGAATGTAGCTCCCAAATATGGGGAAAGTATATAAATACTTTTAGTAGTAAACCACAGAAGTTTGATCTGGGGCTCATATTTAGCACAGGAGCCTATGTAACCTCTGCAACCCTGTAGGTCTGAGCTGGCATTCTGTGGTCATAGCTAGGAACATTCCAGGCTGCACTAATTTCAGGACCCATCTTCCTCAGGTAGTAGGTAGTGTATGTTGTTTAACCTACTTTAGGACATTCCCTACCATTATTGATCCACATTGAGGGTAAGGTCCTCTGGGGACCCACATAGGAGTCCATTGTGTTCCAGATGGAAATCACCAGTGACAGTGGCAAGAGGGATCTGTTAGAGGTCTAGGCTCATCACGGCTGTTTGGGAAACCAGGGATCCCTGACTAGGGCCCCAGATGGTGGGGTGGCCTGGTAGTGACTAAAGAGTCATCGTTAAAGTATGCCTGTCTCTTGCCCCTATCCAGCTTTATTAGTCCTTACTTGTCTGACATGGTTAGCTTTGGAGTGATTGAGGGATGTGTTATAGGAGGTAGGTGAGGAGGGTATCTAAGTCTAAGTAGAAACTGTTTCATCTATACAATAAGGTGTCGAGCTACAAAATTAACATACAAAAGTCAGTGGCATTCTTCTATGCAAACACTAAGAAGATGAAATCCAGAAATCAGGTCCTTTACTATAGCAACAAAAACAATAACATATCTAGGAATAAACCTAATCAAAAAAATGAAAGACTTGTATAATAGTCAACCTATATTTGTGACCATCAGAGAACCACTGCAGTTTCCAATGTGGAAACAGACCTCTAGTGATGGGAACAAGTCCTTCTAGTTGGCCTATATTCCCAGTGGGATAAAAAATAGATAACCTTCCAATGAGGGGATGGTATACAGAACTCTGGTGGTGAGAATTGCATGGAATTGTACCCCTCTTATCCCATAGTCTTGCTGATCATTATTAAATTGCTAATAAATAAAAATAAAACAGAATTGTAGGTCTATATATTCAGAGAATACTGTCTCACATCATCTTATAGAACTTTCTGAAAAATTAATAATTATTGGGAGTGCACAAAATATACATAATCTAGTTTGATAAATGTGTAAACATTATGACAAAGGCAACATTGGTAAGATATTTACCTACTTATTTATTACAAATAAATAGTCAAGAGCCTTACTCTTACATATGTCATGCCAGGAGTCAAACACAGCACTTCTAACATGCAAGTTCAGACTTCCCCAATAATATAGTTCCCTGTTATATATGTATGTATGTATTATGGTTGTTGTAAAAGTCATGATGTATTTTTCTGTACAAAAATGGATCATGTCAGGACCCAGAGAGAAGAGAAAAAAGGAAAGACATTCAGAAGTAGTAAGAGGTGTAGCTATGACTTAGAGAAGAAGAAAATGCAGAAAATGGTATATATATATATATTATATATATAATAATTATATATATATTTATCATATATAATAAATATATATAATAAATATATATAAAAATATATATATATTTAAAGAAATAATAGTCAACCCATATATTTTTTTTTTTATTTAAGAAAGGATTAATTAACAAAACCATAGGGTAGGAGGGGTACAACTCCACACAATTCCCACCACCCAATCTCTATATCCCACCCCCTCCCCCAATAGCTTTCCCATTCTCTATCCCTCTGGGAGCATGGACCCAGGGTCATTGAGGGTTGCAGAAGGTGGAAGGTCTGGCTTCTGTAATTGCTTCCCCGCTGAACATGGGCGTTGACTGGTCGATCCATGCTCCCAGTCTGCCACTCTCTTTCCCTAGTAGGGTGTGTCTCTGGGGAAGCTGAGCTCCAGGACACATTGTCAACCCATATTTGTGACCATCAGAGAACCACTGCAGTTTCCAGTGTGGAAACAGACCTCTAGTGATGGGAACAATGTGGAATTGTACCTGTTATTTTCTAATTTATCCAGAAAAATATTAAATAAGTAAAATAAAGGCATTTTAAAATTAATTTATAATACACACATAGAGGGAGAGAGACAGTGAAAGAGGGGGAGGAAGGGAAGAGAGTTATGTTAGGGTATGCAAATGTACTTTTAAAAGTACAATTAAAATTTAAAAGATGAGAGTTTACATTATCAAAGTTCAAAATTAATGCATCATGACTCTTATGATAACACCATAGATGTTCACACTAAAAGTCATGTTAGGCTTGTAAAATAATTGCATGATGCCTCAGTAGATGTGCAGCATGGTGCTCATGGAATGAAAGACCAAGAACCAAAGAGACAGATGGCAACGGTGACACATTGATCACACCTTCAGATCTGTTGCTCACCCGATTCCTGTCCACCATTGCATGCTGCTTGCAGACCAACTATGGCCTCCACTGGGGGTCCCCAGTTCCCACAGAAGCTGATGGTTCGCTCCATGCTGCATTCAATGATCTAAATGTAATTTAAAAGCCAAATTTAATGACAGAGAGCAGTAGAGAGAAAGCAGCAGAGAGAAAGCAGTGCAACCCCACCCTGCATTGAGGAGCAGCAGTTGCTGAAGGCTGGTTTACATTGAATATTCAGAATGCTCAGGTGCTAAGGAAACTAGCATAAATCCAATGGCTAACCTTATGCCTGCTGGAAAAACAACTTTGCTCAATCAGTTTGCTAAATACTCACGTCCTGACTCTGAAATCTAGACAATTTAGACCTCATATTTCTCATACTACTGCCCGGGTCCAGCCTTGGAAGGTTCAGAGTCTTCCTGACGAAAGGCGGCGTCAGCTAGTGAGAGAGAAAACATCAAGATTTTGTGCGTGCAAGTGCAAGGCAGAATTCTCTCTGCCTGCAAATTTATTGCAGGGTATATATATATATTTTTTGTACAATAGTGGGTTATATCAAGTTGTGCATAATGCATTCCAGTTAACTGACATTTTACCATGGTTTGGTACATTTCATGATACATTTCAAGGCCATTGCTTCAGTTTGGTAATCGCTGTACTTTTTCCTTTTACAATGGAATGTTTATTCCTATTGTAAGAAAATATTCTATTAATAAAATGGCATGTTAAAATAATATTTATTCATACTTAAAAGTGGGAGACAATCCTAACCAAAAGGTTACAATAATGTCCACTATTTAGTCTTTTCTTTCTTTTTTAATTTAATTTTTAATTTTTCTCCTTTTGTTGTTTATCGTCATTGTTGTTGTTACTATTGTTATTGTTGTTGGATGGGACAGAGAGAAATCGAGAGATGATGGGAAGACAGGTGGAGACACCTGCAGACCTGCTTCATTCACATCCTGTGAAGCGACTCCCCTGCGTGGGGGGGGGAGGCGGGGGGGGGGGGGAAGGGCCGCCAATCAAAGAATTTGCTAATAACATTTTTAGGGCCAATACAGGATATTGGGCAATTTGAGAAAGAATCATTAACTGCTCTTAAACTTCTGTATCATTTTACTGGAATCTCAGAACATGCAAGAAAAATAGTAAACATAATTAGAAGGCTGAAACTGAAAGCAAATTGTCCCGCATTAAAGTGGGTCCATTGTAGCTTCACTTTAGAGGGGCTGCCTTGCAGCTTCCCAAACCACACCATGACCTTGTCATCCGGTGGGGCTAGTTAAGCTCCCGACATGCTACAACATTCCTGATTTTTTCCTCTCAGAAATTTCCAGGCTGTCTTTGGAGGTTTCATGAGAAATAAAGCCAGTAAGCTAGAACTCAGAACTAGCTGTACTACACATGGGGATGGAAAGATCTCAGATTGGGGGCCAGGCGGTAGCACACCAGGTTAAGTGCTAATTAGGGTGATGTGCAAGGACCCACACAAGGATACGGGTTTGAGTCCCAGGCTCGCCACTTGCAGTGGAGAAGGAACAAATTGTTAAGCAGATATGCAGGTGTCTCTACCTCTCTTCCTCCCTAGCTTCCCCTCCTCTCTCAATTATTCTCTGTCTTATCCAGTTAAAAAAAAAGGAAAAATGGCCTCTAGGAGCAGTGGATTTGTGATAACCCTGGAGATGGAAAAAGGAAAAAGAAAATAAGAAAGATCTCAGATTTACAGCTAAGACCATGATGAAAACACACCTATCTTGATTTTTTAATTAAACCTTACTTAAGGTTTAATTTAAAGTGAGCTCAGTCTTATAAATAAAAAATTACAAGAGTAAGTGATTTGGCTGAAAATTACAGACATGAAATTCTGTCTTCTGACCATATCCTTTTTTCCCCTCTTATTTTTTCATCAGTTACTCAGGAATTATCAGAGTCAAATGTTCTATTTATGCCCAATCATGTTTTCATAGCTAAATGTTCTTTTGGCTTTCCTCTGTGGAGTGGAGTCACTAAAGTAAAACCTAATTGCCAGCAAACAATCCATGTACCCAAGCTAGAGGAAAAAATTGGAAGCCATTGCTGTCATTTGATGGTTTTTCTATTTTTTTAATTATCTTTATTTATTTATTGAATAGAGACAGCCAGAAATTAAGAGGAAGGGGAAGACGGGGGTGGGGGGTGGGGGAGACAGACAGAGAAGATAGAGAGACCTGCAGCCCTGCTTCACCACTCACAAAGCTTTCACCCTGCAGGTGGGCACTGAGGGCTTGAATTTGTGTCCTTGAGCACTGTAACATGCACTCAACCAGGTGTGCCACCACTTGGTCCTTCATTTTAGGTTTTTTTTTTTTTTTCAGATAGATTAAAAAATGATCAAATCTTTGTTGAGCTCTGGCTGATGTTGATGCAGGGTATGTAATATGGGACCTCAGAGCCTCAGACAGGAGATTCTTTTTGCAGAATAATAATAATAATGATGATGATACTAATAATAACAGTTATTTGTATCATTATTATTATTATTATATTTCCATAGAGCCCTGGTGAATCCTCAGAGCCTCAGGCAGGAGATTCTTTTGCAGAACCAATGCTGTCTCCCCTACCCAGTTTGGTTTTTTATTTTCAATTTAACTGGAATTATTATACATTTTATTATTATTGTTTCCCCAGACCCTCAGGACAGTGCTGAGGACGAGGGAGGCAAGTGCATAGATCCCTTCTGTGGTGAGTCTGTAAATTCACAGAGAAAAATGATGTGTCCATAAAGAGCTGCTCGCCTGCATGGGACCCAGGGAAACACCATCCTAGGGAAAAACCCCATGCTGGGGGGACTCTACACTGAGGAAACAGCATTGGGGGGATCCCACAGTAGAGAGACAACAGTGGGGGGACCCAACACTATGGAGACCCTACACTGAGGGAGACCCTGCACTGTTGCTTATGAACATACTACAGTTTGTAATTTGTGTGTACACTAGTTCTACATTTCATCAAAGTTAAAAAGTATAGTTATCACATGGTCATCCCCTCTTTAGGTGCATTCTAACTCTGACCCCCTTTTTAGCAACTACCCAGGCTCAGAGAGAATTCCCTAACCTTTCCCTTGGTCTTCCCAGAATTTTCCACACACCCTCATCCCACTTTTCAACATTTCTTACTTTCACATTGTCCCAGATGTGAATTCATGAAAACTGAACTCCTGTCATGCAAGGACTGCATGACAAGCCTGCAGATAAACAAACAAACAAACAAAAACAAAAATAAAACATAAACTTAGAAAACATCGGAGAAACTGATGACAGTGCAGGACATGCCAAATTGAGCATTGACAATTCCTCCACAAGACTCTAGAAATTATTCCTCATGGAGAGGGGTCACAGCACTTGCATGAAGAACAAGCCTCCTCCCTGAAAAAGACTCACTCTTCCTGAAGAATAGACCTCACCCAAAGAGAAAAATTCCTCAACCTGGAGAACAGAGCCAGTCCCTGGAGAAGTTATCTGCATGCAAGGTGGTTGGTGACAGAGTACTATGGCAAACACCCCTAGAATCTACCTGCATTCTGACCTTCGTTTTGACCAGCAATGCTCACCAGCTCCTGATTAAATTTTTTTTAATTATTATTTATTCATGAGAAATATAGGAAGAGAGAAAGAACCAGACATGACTCGTACTCTGCTGCCAGGGACTGAGCTCAGGATCTCATGCTTGAGAGTCAGTGCTTTATCAATTGCGCCACCTCCTGGACCACTCTGATTAAAATTTTTAATAAGAGCCACCTTTGACCCAGACTGCAATCAAAGCCACTCCTGGGGTTCCCTCCAATCACATATGATCTACTATGGAACAGATTAAGACCTGGACTGAGGTAAGAATGTTTTGCAGACACCTATCATGGCAAGATGGGATATTATACCCATGCACCAACAACTGAACTATAAACCATTAACAGAAAATAAATAAATAAACAGAAAATAAAATAACAGAAAATAAATAAAATAAACAGAAATAACAGAAAAATAGAAAATAACAGAAAATAAATAAATAAAAGACTAGAAAATAACAGAAAATAAATAAATAAATAAAAGAATAAGTCTCAGAAAAAATTTTTCTTAGAAGTAAAAAAATTAGGATTCTATATTTAGACAATGGTTTTGAAACAATTTTCAAACAAACTTGCAAGTGATTGTTTGTAGAATCTCAATAAAAAACAAAAATGTAAAGAAATCAGAAAATATCTCAGTAGATAAATTCTTAGGTTATTTGGGGCTCATCCATGTGACATATCAAGAACATGTTGACTGTAAAATGTGCCTCTTCAACATGACCTTTACATGTGAAGAGTAACATTCTGCTCATACCCCTATTACACTACCTTTACCAGAATTATAAGATAAATGACTTACATTTAACCTAGTCTTTAAAAATAAATATTTTAATGGTTTTTAACCTTTATTTTAGTTGATGTAACAGAGAGCAATTGAGAGTGAGAGTAAGAGAGGGGGAGAGAGGGAGAGAGAGAGAGAGAGAGAGAGAGAGAGAGAGAGACCTGCAGCATTGCTTCACCACTCATGAAGCTTTCCCTCTGTAGGTAGGGACCAGGGGCTTGAGCCTGGTCCCTTGTGCATAGTAACACCTGCACTTAACCAGGAGCACCACCACCTAGCACTTAACCTAGTTTTTTCTTTTGCCTCCAGGCATATCACTGGGATTCTGTGCCTACACTATGAATTCACTGCTCCTGGAAGCTATTTTTCCCTTTTGTTGCACTTGTTGTTTATAGTTGTTATTATTGTTGTTATTGCTGTTGTTGTATAGGACAAAGAGAAATTGAAAGAGGAGGGGAAGACAGAGAGAGGAAGAGAAAGTCACCTGCAGAACTGCTTTACCACTTGTGAAGCCACCCCCCTGCAAGTGGGGTATGGGGGTTCAAACCCTGATCTTTGTGCCGATCCTTGAAAACCATGAAAACCAAGTTTTCATACCATGAAAACCAAGTTTGATTCAATTATATCACAAAAAACATGCCATGTAGTACAGAAAACTAAAATCTGGTACTCATAAAATATTTTAATGAGAGATACAGAGAGAAAGGGAGAAACAACAGAGAGAAAGACCAGAGTAATGCTTTGCTCTGGTTTATGCTGGTGCTGGAGATAGAACACTGGAGCTTGGAATCCTATAATCTTTATAACCATTACTGTTTCATAATAAAATAAATAAACAGATAAGCAAACAAATAAATAAACACCACGGAGATAAAACATTGGATAATTATTTGAACCTTAAATCACAAGGTCCAGTGTCATATGATTTAGGGTGATAGGGCCTCTGCTCCTCTCGTTAATAAATAATTTTAGGGCTTGTTTGATAGCATAATGGTTATGGAAATATAATTCCATGCCTGAGGCATTGAGGTCCCAGATTCAATTCCCAGTACCACCAACAGCCAGAGGTGAGCAGTGCAATCAGCCTTATCTGTTTCTCTCTCTATTTCTTGATATCTCAGCAAAATAATTAAATGTAATACTAAAAATAATCAATAAACTTTAAACAATATAAAATATAAAAATATTCAATGAGATATGTAGCATTTTTTTCTTTTTTTTTTTCCCTCAAGTTACTGGGTCACAGTGCTGGTACTATGAATCCACTGCTTCTGGTGGTGTTTCTTTTTTTTTTTTTTTCATTTGATGGACACAGAAATTGGGAAAGGGAAAATAGAGAGGGATAGAGAAATCTGGAGACTTGCTTCACCTGCTGCAGGTGGGGAGAAGGGACCCAGGTTCCTGCATGTGTCTCCCATAGCATATATTCTTCATAAGCCAGAAGTTACTCCAGGACTATGAGGTTCATATAAAAATTCTAAAATAGGGGCTTTGGCAGTGGCACATCTGGTTACGAAGTGCAAGATCCATAAAAGGATCTGGGTTCAAACCCCCCCCCCCCTTCCCTACCTGCAGCAGGAATGATTCGCAAGTAACAAAGCAGGTCTGAAGGTTTCTCTATCCATATATCCCCCAATTATTTCCCTTTGTTCTATCTAATTTAAAAAAAAGGAAGAAAAAAAAAGTATAAAAAGCAGCAGCAGATGTGTTTCTCTCCTCTCCTCTCCTCTCCTCTCCTCTCCTCTCCTCTCCTCTCCTCTGAATAACAAAGGAGACCACCTGGGACCAAAACAAGATAGGACTAGAATGACTTCAGGAACCCAGCAAATCACTGGTGAGTGCAAACATGTGTGGCTGGTGGGCAGAGAAGAGCCTAGGGAGAGATTAAGTGGCTGGCAACAGTCTGGCAGTTTATCAGTTGAGACAACACCTCCAGTCTGTTACACCAACAAGGGGACCACTGAAGGGAGGCGAGGACTCCCCTGAGACTCACTAAGTGCAACTCTGAGCCTCCATTGCTACTGCCCTCAGAATCTGGAGCAGCAGCAGGGAGGCCCTGTGCAGATACTAGGGGACAGAGAACTAACCAGGAAACTCAGAAGACCTTTACCTTGGTGGCATAGCAATGGGGCTGTGAAAGTCTCTTTGCATAACCACTGGATTATCTCTGCCACACCCTTCTTTATCTCTTGGTCAAGAGTCAGTGATTAAGCTAAGAAGCCTACTTATAGTTTAAAAGCCCTCAGGCTCTCATAGCACAAAAGAGGCTCTTAAACCTCTGAGCTCCAAATTAGGGATTAAAATACAACTGTTAACTTCCAGAACTAAAGAAGAACGCGTTTGGCAAAGGACAGCCCCTCAACATTAAGTTGGAGGACTCGAAGAGCAGGACCAACAGCTTGAAAGCTGGCAGGAGCTGCTTGTTGCTGGCTTTGAAAGTGACTGGGATCCATGTGTATTCAGTCGGCTAGGAAGGATCGTCAGTTTCCCCAATGAATGGGTACTCATGAGATGCACCACGGGAAGGTCGATCCAATGCATCCCAAACTTCCAGAACTGTGAACCCCTTAATCACCTTACTTAGACACAAGTCAATCCAGGAAAGGGTGATCAGTAATATGAAAAGTACTGAAAAAGGGACCTCATAACAGACAATATAAAATGGGTAAATCAACAAGAAGAAATATTGGAGAAATGAACCAGGACAAGAGTCCAGCTAAAAGCCCCCAAAAGGATGAAGCACAAAATAATGAGGTCAACATCCAAACACTACTTAAGGAAATAATCACAGGAGTGAGTAAAGAGCTTGAAAGAATTGTCATCAGAAATGCAGAAACAACCAATGAGACTCCGGAAGAAAACACTAATTATCTCAAGGTTATTAGAGAGCTGAAAGCTGAAATAGCTGAGCTAAGAACACAACTAGCTGAACAAGCTAAAACAGTTGGCCAAGCTAAAACAGAACAGGGTAACAAAATAGATGAACTCGAGAAAACAGTAGAGGGGAGAGAGAATAGAATCAATGAGGCTGAAGACAGAATTAGCAAGATTGAGGACGAATTAGAGACAACTAAAAAAGAAGTAAAAGATCTCAAAAAGAAAATAAGAGATACAGTAAACAACAACAGAGACCTATGGGATGACTTCAAAAAAACAACAATATATGCATTATTGGCTTACCAGAGGAAGAAAGAGAGGGAGAGGAAGAAAGCATTCTTCAGGCCATAATAGCTGAGAACTTCTCTAGTCTAGACAACATCAAAGACATAAAGGTTCAAGAAGCCCAGAGGGTCCCAAACAGAATTAACCCAGACTTAAAGACACCAAGACACATCATATATAGAATGGAAAGGAATAAGGATAAAGTAAGGATCCTGAAGGCTGCAAGAGAAAAACAGAGTCACCTACAGAGGAAAACCCATAAGATTAACAGTAGATTTCTCCGCACAAACACTACAGGCCCAAAGAGAATGGCAAAATATCTATCAAGTACTCAATGAGAAACACTTTCAACCAAGAATACTTTATCCTGCTAGACTGTCATTGAGACTAGATCGAGGCATAAAAACCGTCTCAGACAAGCAACAGTTGAAGGAATCAACTGTCACCAAGCGTGCCCTGAAAGAAGTCCTGAAAGGTCTCCTATAAACAGTGAGACCACCATAAATAGGCCATATATAAGAACACTCTAAAACTCTAAAAGAATGGCATTAAAATATCTTCAATCTTTGATATCAATAGATGTCAATGGCCTGAATTCACCTATTAAAAGACACAGAGTAGGAAGATGGATCAGAAAACACAACCCAACAATATGCTGTCTACAGGAAACCCACTTATCTCAACAAGACAAATACAGACTCAAAGTGAAAGGAGGGAAAACTATCATAGAGGCCAATGGCCCACAAAAAAGGGCAGGAACAGCTATTTTCCTATCTGACACGATAGACTTTAAAATAGATAAGATTAAAAAATATAGGAATGGATACTACTTAATGTCCAGAGGGTCAGTCAATCAAGAGGACTTAACAATTATTAACATCTATGCACCCAGTGAGAAGCCATCTAAATACATCATACGTCTACTGAAAGAGCTACAACAATATATCAACAACAACACAGTCATAGCAGGGGACTTCAACACCCCACTCTCTCGACTTGACAGATAATCCAGGCAGAAATTCAATAAAGACATAAGGGAGCTAAATGAGGAGGTAGATAAACTAGAACTATTGGATATTTTCAGAGTTATTCATCCCAAGAAACTGGAATACACATTTTACTCAAGTCCACATGGGTCATTATCAAGGATAGACCATATGTTAGGCCACAAAGACAGCATCAGCAAATTCAAGAGCATTGAAATCATCCCAAGCATCTTCTCAGACCACAGTGGAATCAAACTAACCCTTAACAATAAACACAAGATTAGTAATAGTCCCAAAATGTGGAAGCTCAATAGTACACTCATTAACAACTACTGGGTCAAAGAGGAATTAAAGGAAGAAATCAAAATGTTTCGAGAGTTCAATGAAAATGAAGACACAAGCTATTAAAATATCTGAGACACAGCTAAGGCAGTTCTGAGAGGGAAGTTCATAGCCATACAAAGACACATTAGGAACCAAGAAAAAGTACAAATAAACAGCCTGATTGCACATCTTAAAGATCTAGAAGAACAAAGGAACCCAAAAATAACCAGAAGGACAGAAATCACTAAAGTTAGGGCAGAAATCAATAACACTGAAAATAAGAAAACCATATAAAAGATCAACAAAAGTAAATGTTGGTTCTTCGAAAGACTGAACAAAATCAGCAAACCCTTAGCCAGACTCACAAAACAAAAAAGGGAGAAGACCCAAATAAATAGGATAATGAAAGAGGAGATATCACAACAGACACTGCAGAAATTCAACACATTATGCGAGGCTTCTATGAACAACTATATGCCACCAAGCTAGAGAACCTGGAAGAAATGAATGATTTCCTAGATACCTACACACTTCCAAAACTAAGTAAAGAGGAAATAGATAACATGGACAGGCCCATCACATCTAATGAAATTGAAACAGTTATAATAAAAAATCTTCCCCAAAATAAAATTCCTAGACCAGATGTTTTTATGAATGAGTTTTACAAAACCTTCAAAGAAGAACTAATATCTCTACTTTTAAAAGTCTTTCAGAAGATTGAAGACACTGGAATACTCCGTTCCAGCTTCTATGAAGCCAAAATCACTTTGATACCAAAAGCAGACAGGGAAAAAACCAAAAAATAAATCTACAGACCAATATCTCTGATGAACATAGATGCTAAAATATTGAAAAAAATTCTAGCCAACCAGATCAGCAGTATATTAAAGATTGTTCATCACGACCAAGTAGGGTTTATTCCAGGCATGCAAGGTTGGTTTAATATACGTAAATCAATCAATGTGATCCACCATATCAACAAAAGCAAGACCAAACACCACATGGTCATATCAGCAGATGCAGAGAAAGCCTTTGACAAAATACATCCCTTTATGATCAAAACATTACAAAAAATGGGGAATAGATGGAAAATTCCTCAAGATAGTGGAGTCTATATATATATAGCAAACCTACATCCAACATTGTACTCAATGGTGAAAAACTGGAAGCTTTTCCCCTCAGATCAGGGACTAGACAGGGCTGCCCACCATCACCATTACTATTCAGCATAGTGTTGAAAATTCTTGCTATAGCAATCAGGCAGGAGCAAGGAATTAAAGGCATACAGATTGGAAGAGAAGAAGTCAAACTCTTCCTATTTGCAGATGACATAATAATATATATAGAAAAACATAATAATATACATAGAAAAACCTAAGGAATCCAATAAGAAGCTTTTGAATATCATCAGACAATACAGTTAGGTATCAGGCCTTTGATTAACATTCAAAAGTCAGTGGCATTCCTCTATGCAAACACTAAGAAGTTGAAATCCAGAAATCAATTCCTTTTACTGAAATATCCATGAATATTAATAAAACAATGAAATATAATAAATAATATAACAATGAAATATAATAAATAATAAAACAATGAAATATCCAGGAATAAAGCTAAACAAAGAAGTCAAAGACTTTTATACTGAAAAATATTAGTCACTACTTAAGGAAACTGGAAAAGACACAATGAAGTGGAAAGATATTCCATGTTCATGGGTTGGAAGAATTAACATCATCAAAATGAATATACTACCCAGAGTCATATACAAATTTAATGCTTTCCCCATCAAGATCCCAACCACATTTTTCAGGAAAATAGAACAAATGCTACAAATGTTTATCTGGAACCAGAAAATACCTAGAATTGGCAAAACAGTCATGAGAAGAAAGAACAGAACCAGAGGCATTCACTCCCAGATCTCAAATTGTATTATAGGGACATTGTCATCAAAACTGCTTGGTACTGGAACATGAATAGACATACTGACCAGTGGAATAGAATTGAGAGCCCCAAAGTAAGCCCCCGCAACTATGGACATCTAATCTTTGAGAAAGGTTCCCAGACTATTAAATGGGGAAAGCAGAGTCTTTTCAACAAATGGTGTTGGAAAAAATGGTTTGAAACCTGCAGAAGTATGAAACTGAACCACTATATTTCACCAAACACAAAAGTAAATTCCAAGTGGATCAAGGACTTGGATATTAGATCACAAACTATCAGATAGAGGAAAATATTGGCAGAACTCTTTTCCGCATAAATTTTAAAGACAACTTCAATGAAACGAATACAATTACAAAGAAGACTAAGGCAAGCACAAACCTATGGGACTATATCAAATTAAAAAGCTTCTGCACAGCTAAAGAAACTACTTATCCAAACCAAGAGACCCCTCACAGAATGGGAGAAGATCTTTACATGCCATACATCAGACAGGAGGCTAATAACCAGATTATATAAAGAACTTGCAAATCTCAACAACAAGGAAAAAAATAACCCCATCCAAAAATGGGGGGAGGACATGGACAGAATATTCACCACAGAAGAGATCCAAAAGGCCGAGAAACACATGAAAAAATGCTCCAAGTCTCTGATTGTCAGAGAAATGCAAATAAAGACTACAATGAGATATCACTTCACTCCTGTGAGAATGTCATACATCAGAAATGGTAACAGCAGCAACACTTCTTAGTGTTTGCATAGAGGAATGCCACTGACTTTTGAATGTTAATTCAAAGGCCTGACACCTTACTGTATTGTCTGATGATATTCAAAAGCTTCTTGATGGATTTCTTAGGTTTTTCTATGTATATTATCATGTCATCTGAGAGGTTGTGGGGTCAAAGGAACCCTTCTGCACTGCTGGTAGGAATGTCAATTGGTCCAACCTCTGTGGAGAACTGTCTGAAGAACTCTCAGAAGGCTAGAATTGGACCTACCCTATGATCTTGCAATTCCTCTCCTGGGGATACTCAGGAACCCAACACACCCATCCAAAAAGATCTGTGTACACGTTTGTTCTTGGCAGCACAATTTGTAATAGCCAAAACCTGGAAGCAAGCCAGGTGTCCAACAACAGATGAGTGGATGAGCAGGTTGTGGTATATATATATATATATACCATGGAATACTACTCAGCTATAAAAAATAGTGACTTCACTGTTTTCAGCCTACCTTGGGTGGACCTTGAAAAATTCATGTTAAGTGAAATCTTCTTCTAGCGTTTGCCCTTCTTCCATAGCCAGTCAACAGCGACAGGTTGAAAGGTGTCAGAAGCTGCTTGTTGCTGGCTTTGAAAGTGACTGGGATCCATGTGGATTCAGTCAGCTAGGAAGGATCGTCAGTTTCCCCAATGAATGGGTACTCACGGGATGCACCACAAGAAGGTTGATCCAATGCGTCCCGTTAAGTGAAATAAGTCAGAAACAGAAGGATGAATATGGCATGATCTTACTCTCAGGCCGAAGCTGAAAAACAAGATCAGAAAAGAAAACACAAGTAGAACCTGAACTGTAGTTGGCGTATTGCACCAAAGTAAAAGACTCTGGGGTGGGTGGGTGGGGAGAATACAGATCCAAGAGGGATTACAGAAGACCTAGTGGGGGTTGTACTGTTATATGGAAAACTGTGAAATGTTATGCATGTACAAACTATTGCATTTACTGTCGAATGTAAAACATTAATTCCCCAATAAAGAAATAAAAAAAACAAAGGAAAAAAAATTGCCACCAGGAGCCATGGATTTTTAATGCTGGTGTTGAGATCCAGCATCAACCCTGGAGAAAAATAAAATAATAAAATATTCCCAAATAATTAATTATGAAGCAAACACATTATTTTATTAATTGATACAGATTAAGAAACCTTAAACAAAGTCTAATGCCATTTGATATTCATCATGTTCAAGGCTTGAATCTAAACTTCTATTCCTGAAATCAATATCAAGTTCAAGATACTGAGTCTCCCTACTACTGATTTTTTTAAATGTCATTGGAAAGAGACAGAATATAAATTGAGAGGAAAAGGCAAGATAGAGATCTGCACACTGCTTCACCACTTATGAAGGTTTCACTCCTTAGGTCAGGACTGGGGTCTTAAATCCAGATCCCTGCAAATTTGAACATGTTGTCAAACAGTGTGCTACCACCTGCCTCCTCATGCTTTTTTTTTGTTTTGTTTTTAATTTATTTCTTTATTGGGAAATTAATGTTTTACATTCAACAGTAAATACAATAGTTTGTACATGCATAACATTCCCCAGTTTCCCATATAACAATACAACCCCCACTATGTCATTTATCATCCTTCATGGTGGACCTGTATTCTCCCCACCCACCCACCCCAGAGTCTTTGAAAAAGACACAAAGAAGTGGAAAGATATTCCACGTTCATGGCTTGGAAGAATTAACATCATCAAAATGAATATATTACCCAGAGCCATCTACAAATTTAATGCTATCCCCATCAAGATCCCAAGCACATTTTTTAGGAGAATAGAAAAAATGCTACAAATGTTTATCTGGAACCAGAAAAGACCTAGAATTGCCAAAACAATCTTGAGAAAAAAGAACAGAACCGGAGGCATCACACTCCCAGATCTCAAACTGTGTTATAGGGCCGCCGTCATCAAAACTGCTTGGTACTGGAACATGAATAGACACACTGACCAGTGGAATAGAATTGAGAGCCCAGAAATGAGGCCCCACACCTATGGACATCTAATCTTTGACAAAGGTGCCCAGACTATTACATGGGGAAAGCAACAAATGGTGTTGGAAACAATGGGTTAGGGTAAGGTATAGGCCAGATAAGATGAAGGATAGGAGCAAATGAGATTGTGTGGAAAACAGGCTACAGATTAGGGCCAGATAAGGACTGCCCAGTTATTTATCTTTATTAGTGACTTAATGTTGGTTTCCAAAATTACAAGATAATAGGGGTATAATTCCCCACCTTTCCAATCACTAGAGTTCCATGTCCCCATTCCATCCATTGGAAAAGGTAGTAGTTCTCCTAAGATCACAGATATGGGTTGACTATTACTTCTATGTCTATCTATGCTTATATATGTATTAATATATTTATTGCCTTTTTTCTATGGCCCTGTCTTCTCTTAATTTCTTTTATTATTATCTTTATTTATTGGATAGACATCCAGAAATTGAGTGGGAAGGGTGAGATAGAGGAGAGAGATAGAGAGACACCTGCAGCCCTGCATCACTTTGGCCCCTGTGCACTGTAATATGTGTGCTTAGCCAGGTGTCTTACTGCCTGGCTTAATTCCCGAGTCACACCTACATCTCTTATGACTTCCAAGTGCCTCTTTTTCTTTCCTCTTTTCTCTTACGGTCCTGATTGAATTGGGATTCACAGCCCTCTAGCCATCTCTCCCTAACATGTCTCCCCCTCTTGGTGTTTACACCAAAATTATTTTGACATATAGAAAGTGGAGTTAATGGCTTCTGTAACTGCTTCTTGAGCTTGTCCAGTTTTTTCTTTTTTTCCGATAGGACAGAGAGAAATGGATAGAAGAGGGGAAGACAGAGAAGGGGAGAGAAAGATAGACACCTGTAGACCTACTTCACCACCTATGAAGCAACTCCCCTGCATTTGGGAAGCCAGAGGCTGGAGCCAGGATCCTTATGCTGGTCCTTGTGCTTTGCGTCACCTGTGCTTAACCTGCTGCGCTACTGCCCGACTCCTGAGCTGTCCAGTTTTATATTCCAGGTCATCTGAACTTCAGAGATACATAGGCACACAATTTTGAGTTAGAAACTTGTTGTTTTAGAAAAGTGTGTAGATTCGGGAATATTGGCTGAGTTTTTAAAAATTGAGTTTGATAAGTATTAAGAGGATAGTATTAGAGATTGAGGTCAGGTTAGGGTTCAAATCACTATTCAAATAGAACATGTAGCACCATGGTGGTTGTATGTGTTAAACTTACTCATACAAAGAGTTGTTTCAATCGCTCTGCATTGAAACTTCTGGTGTTAGTAAGTAAATATTTTTAAAAAGTGGCCAAGAGCATTGAAATTGCATATGTATTATGCTCCCTGTTTAACCCAACTCCCCAACAGACATTATCATGCAGAGTCTTGGGTTCTAGCTTCTTGTCAGAAGATGGTTCACCCATTAAAGCATACAATCTGTGAGTTCAGTGCAGAGCCTCTCCCCCCTTTCCCCCCACACAAGGTAGCCTGTATGTAGAGAAGCTTGAAGGGTGCTGCAGCAGGTCTTTGGTGTCTGTCACTCTCATTCCTCCCATCACTCTCATGCTGTTCTCAGAGCCTCAGAGCTGGGTCTTCCTCTCTTTACCTTACTCCCTCCACACATAATCGGCATAAGAACTGTGTACTAAATCTGTGAAATTCACATGTTTAAATGTACTGTGCATAAAATGTGCACTCTCCATAGTCCACAAAATGCTTAAAAAAACTACCGTCCACAATAGTGATGTTTTTCTGCTCCCTTGTGGGCATTCAGCAGAATGCACCTGAGAACAGAAAATTAGAAACAATGAAGAGTTTAGGTTATATTTTAGAGGTTTAGAATTTAGTGGCTGGGAGTAGAAGTTAGGGTTAAAAAAAGCTAGTATAGTCATGGGCCCTTTGGAATATAATGAAAATAGGCCTACTAGCTATCTACAAATCTTCATCTGTACTATTCCAGCCTTTAGGTTCATGATTAGTCACCAATTTGTTTGGCTTTGTATGTTAACTCTTGTTTCAGACACCAGGTTCCAAATACTAGCTAACATGATGACAACCGGACTTTACTGGGCAGAGAACCTCACCAGTGTACCCTGGAGCCTCACTTCTCCAGAATCCCACACCACTAGGCAAAGAGAGAGACAGGCTGGGAGTTTGGATTGATGTTCACCAATGTTCACCAATGAAGCAATTACAGAAGTCAGGGTCAGGCTCAGGATCAGGCTCAGGCTCAGGGCCAGTGTTAGAGTCATGGTCAGTGCAAAGATCAGGGTGCGGTTCATGGTCAGCCTTAGGCTCAGGAACAGGCTCAGTGTTAGAATCATGATCAGGGCAAGGTTCAGGGTCAGGTTTAGAGGTCAGGTTTAGGAATTAGGCCTAAGATTCATGGTGAGGGTCAGAATTAGGGGTTAGAGCCAGGGTCAGAATTAGGTTTATGTTAGCATTATATTCAGTTTCAGGGTCACGGTCAGGGTCATTATCAGTGTCACAGGTTAGGGATAGGTTCAGTTTAATATTAGGATTATAGTTGAGTTCAGGGTCAGCCTTAGGGTCAGAGTTAGAGACAGGATTAGGGTCATTGTTAGTTTCAGGTTCAGGCTCGAGCCCAGGGGAAGTGTCAGAGTCTTAGTCAGTGAAAAGTAAAGAGTCAGGCTCAGGTTCAACCTTAGGCTCAGGAACAGGCTCAGTGTTAGAATCAGGAAGAAAGAGAGGAAGGGGAAGTAAACATTCTAGAGGAAATAATAGAAGAAAACTTCCCAGCTATAAACACCAGAAAGGACATTAAGATCCAAGAGGACCAGAGAGTCCCAAAAAGAATCAACCCAGACCTAAAGACAGTAAGACACATTATAGTTACAATGAAAAGAAGTAAGGATAAAGAAAGGATCCTAAAGGCTGCAAGAGAAAAACAAAATCTCACATAAAGGGGAAAACCCATAAGACTCTCAGCAGACTTCTCCACTGAAACTGTAAAAGCCAGAAAAGAATGGCAAGATATCTATCAATCCCTGAATGAAAAAGGGTTTCATCCAAGGATAATATATCCTGCTAGACTTTCATTTAAACTAGATGGAGGGATCACAACCTTCTCAGACAGGTAACAATTAAAGGAGGCAACCATCACCAAGCCTGCCCTGAAAGAGGTTCTAAAAGACCTCTTATAAACAAGAACATCACCATATAACTTGCCATATATCAGACCAAAAACTTATTGAATAATGGCACTATAATACATTAAATCCATAATATGATTAAACGTCAATGGCTTAAACTCACCCTTTAAAAGACACAGAGTGGGAGTATGGATCAGAAAACACAACCCAACCATATGCTGCATGCAAGAATCATACCTGGACCAATAAGACAAACACAGACTTAAAGTGAAAGGAAGGAGAACTATCATACAGGCTAATGGAACACATAAAAAAGGCAGGAACAGCCATTCTCATCTCTGACACCATAGACTTTAAATTAAATAAAGTAATGAAAGATAGGCAAGGCCATTACATAATACTAACTTGAAACGGAACTTATCCCTAACCTGTGACACTAATACAGACCCTGACGTGACCTTGAAACCAAATATAATTCTAAGATAAACCTGCTTCTGACACTGGCTCTACCCCTAATTTGGATCCTCACCCTAATCCTAAAATTGGCCTCAATGAGAATACAGGTCCAAGAAGGATTCAGAGGACCTAGTGGGGATTGTATTGTTATATGGGAAACTGGGGAATGTTATACATGTACAAACTATTGTACTTACTGTTGAATGTAAAACATTAATTCCCCAATAAAAAAAAATCGGAGTAAAAAAACTTGGCCTCAAAACCTGACACTGAACCTTCCCCTGACCATGACTCTCAAACTGAGCCTGTTCCTGCCAGTAAACCTGACCCTGAACCTGACCCTTATCTTTGCACTGACCATGACTCTTAACATTGCCCATGAGCCTGAGCCTGACAATGACTCTGAAGCTGACCTAATTCAGATCCTAAGGCTGACCCTAAACTCGACTATAATCCTATCATTACACTGAACCTATCCCTAACCTGTGACACTGATATTGACCCTGACTGTGACCCTGAAACTGAATATAATTCTAAGATAAACCTGATCCTGACCCTGGGTCTAACCCCTAATTCTGACTTTCACATTGAATTATAGGCCTAATACCAAGCCTGACCTCTAAAGCAAACCCTGAACTTTACACTGACCATGACTATAACACTGCCTCTGAGCCTGAGCCTGAACCTGACAATGACCCTGAAACTGACCTAACTCAGACTCTAAGGCTGACCCTGAACTTGACTATAATCCTCACATTACAATGAACCTATCCCTAACCTGTGACACTGATACTGACCCTGATTGTGACCCTCAAACTGAATATAATTCAGACCCTGGTCCTGACCCTGGCACTAACCCCGAATTCTCACCCTCACCATAAATCTTAGGCCTAATCCTAAGGTTGACTTTTAAACCTGACTGAACATTGCCCTAACCATGATTCTAACACTGAGTCTATTCCTGAAAGTAAGGCTGACCCTTATCCTGACCCAGATCTTTGTACTTACCAAGAGTCTAACACTGCCCCTGAGCCTGTGCCTGAACCTGAACCTGACAATGACCCTGAAGCTGATTCCAACTCAGACCTAAGGCTGACCCTGAACTTGACTATAATCCTAACATTACACTGACTCTGAAAATGATATAATTCTAACATAAACCCTGTCCTGACCCTGGCTCTAATCCCTAATTTTGACCTTCAGCCTGAATCTTTGGACTAATCCTAAACCTGACCTCAAAACTTAACCCTGAATCTTGCCATGACCATGATTCTAACACTGAGCCTGTTCCTGAGGTAACCTGACCCTGGTCCTGACCCAGATCTTTGCACTGACCTTGAGTATAACACTGGCCCTTAGCCTGTGCCTTAACCTGAACCTGAAGCTTTCAATGACCCTAATCCTGAATCTAACTCTAACCTTAATGCTGACCCTGAACTCAACTATGATAAAAAAATTAAACTGAGCCTATCCCTGACTATGACCTTGAAATTGAATATAATTCTAACATAAACCTGGTCCAACCCTGGATCTAAGCCCTAATTCTAACCCTAACCATGAATTTTAGACCTAATCCTAATTGAGCCTAACTTCAAACCTGACCCTGAATGTTGCCCTGACAATGATTCTAACACTGCGTATGATCCTGAGCAAAAGGCTGACCCTGTAACTTCCCCTGAACTCTTCATTGACTATGACTCTAAAACTTCCCCTTAGCCTGAGCCTAAGCCTGAACCTGACAATGACTCTGAAGCTTACTCTAAGTCACACCCTAAGGCTGACCCTGGACTTTTTTTTTATCCATCTTTCTACTCTGTGCCTTTTAACAGGTGAATTTAGGCCACTGACATTTTAGAATGACATTTATTGATTTTATAGACACACTATTTCAATGTCATTATTCTAAAATTTTAGAGTGATCTGATATATATTTATGGTGATCTGATTGTTTATAGGAGACCTTTCAATACTTCCTTCAGGGAAGGTTTGCTGATAGTTGATTCCTTCCACTGTTGCTTGTCAGAGAAGGTTTTTATACCTCCATCTAGTCTGAATGACAGTCTAATGGGACACAGTAGTTTTTGTTGAAAGCCTTTCTCATCGAGCACTCAATAGATACCTCTCCATTCCCTTCGGGCCATTTGTGTTTGTGAGGAGAAATCTGCTGCTGTTCTTAAGGGTTTTCTTCTGTAGGTGACTCTTTGTTTTTTTCTCTTGCAGCATTCAAGATCCTTTCTTTATCCTTACTCCTTTTCATTCTAAACATGATGTGTCTTGGTGTCTTTAAGCTGGGTTAATTCTGTTTGGGACCCTCTGGGCTTTTTGACCTTTATGTCTTTTATTTTGTCTAGATTAGAGAAGTTCTCAGCTACTGTGTCCTGTAGAGTGCTTTCTTTCCCTCCCTCTCTTCCTTCCTCTTTTTTCTTCCTCTTGTTTGATGTTGAGTTAGGTGAGTTCTTTATATATTTTGGTTATTAGCCTCTTGTCTGATGAATGGCATGTGAAGATCTTTTCCCATTCTGTGATGGGTTCCTTTTTTGGGTGATGGCTTCTTTTGACTTGCAGAAGCTTTTCATTTTGATGTAGTCAAATTGATTTGTTTTAGTCTTTCTTGCAATTGCCTTTGTATCATCCAAGATGCCCTAGAGGTCAAGGTCAGAAAGTGTTCCACCAATGTTTTCCTCTAAGTATTTAAGTTTCTGGTGTACCACCAGGTCCTTGTCTATTTAGAGTTGTCTTTTGTTTCTGGTAAGATAAAGTGGTTCAATTTCATTCTACTGCATGTTTCAACCCCGTTTTCCCAGGATCATTTATGGGTGAGAGCCTCCTCCCTCCATTTATTACATTGGGTCCCCTTATCAAAGAATAGATGTGTCCATAGGTGTGGGGGTTTAGTTATGGGATTTCAATTCTATTCCACTGGTATGTATACCTATTTTTGTTCTGGAACCAGGATGTTTTGATTATGATGGCCTTATAATATAGTTTAAGATCTGGAAGTGTGATGCCTCCATTTATATTTCTTATCCGCAATATTGTTTTGGAAATTCTAGGTGTTTTCTGGTTCCAGATAAATGTTTATAATTTTTGTTCTACTCTCTTAAAGAATCTTGATGGGACTTTTATGGGTATCACATGAAATTTGTATATCACTCTGAGTAGAATATTCATTTGATATTAATTTGTCCAATCTGTGAACATGGGATATTTTTCCATTTCTTGATATCATTTTCTATTTTTTTGAATAGTGTCTAGTAGTTTTCAGTATACAAGTCTTTCAGTTCTTTGGTCAGCTTTATTCATAAGTATTTTATTGATTTTCATGCAACAGTGAATGGGAGTTATTTCTGGATATCCTCTTCTTTGGATTTAGTGTTTGCATAAAGAAATCCCATTGATTTTTGTACATTGATTTTGAAGCCTGATACCTTGCTATATTGCATAATGATTTCCAGTAGCTTTCTGCTGGATTCTTTAGGTTTTTCTCTGTATACTGTCATATCATCTGCAAAGATTGAGAGTTTGATTTATTTCCTTCCAATCTATATCCCTTTGATTCCTTTCTCTTGCCTGATTGCTTTTGTGAGAACTTCCAATACTATGTTGAGGAGTAGTGGTGATAATGGGTAGCCCTGTCTAGTCCCCTATCTGAGGGGGAATGCTTTCAGTTTCTGTCCATTGAATAGATGTTGGCTGTAGGTTTGCTGTATATGGACTCCATTATTTTGAGGAATTTCCCATCCATTCTCATTTTTTATAGTGTTTTGAGCATGAATGGGTATAGGATTTTGTCAAAGGCTTTCTCTGCATCTATTGAGATAATCATGTGGTTTTAGGTTTTGCTTTTATTAATATGGTGAATGACATTGATTAACTTATGTATATTGAACCAGCCTTGCATTCCTGGGATAAATCCCACTTGCTCTTCATGAACAATCTTTCATAGAAGGTGGAAGGTAGTGTTCCTATTTCTTTGATCTTTTTGAAGAGCTTTAGAAGTATAGGTATTGGGAGTTGGGTGGTAGCACAGAGCATTAAGCGCTTGTGGTACAGAGCACAAGGAGCTGTGTAAAGATCCTGGTTTGAGCCCCTGGCTGGCTTCCCACCTCCAGGGGGGGGTCGCTTCACAAGTGGTGATGTAGGTCTGTAGGTGTCTATCTTTCTCTCCCCCTCTCTGTTTTCCCCCCCTCTCCATTCTCTCTGTCCTATCCAAAAACAATGATGACATTAATAACAACAACAATAATAACTACAACAACGATAAAAACCAACCAGGGCAACAAAAGGGAAAATAAATTAATTTTTTAAAAAGTATAGGTATTTACTGTTTCCTGAAGGTTTTGTAGAATTTTTTTTTTTTTTGCCTCCAGGGTTACTGCTGGGGTTCAGTGCCTGCACCATGAATCCACTGCTCCTGGAGGCCATTTTCCCACTTTTGTTGCCCTTGTTGTGGATATTATTGTTGTTGTTGATGTCATTTTTTGTTGTTGGATAGGACAGAGAGAAATGGAGAGAGAAGGTGAAGACAGAGCTGGGGAGAGAAGATAGACACCCACAGACCTGCTTCACCGTGAAGCGATTCCCCTGCAGGTGGGGAGCCAGGGGCTCAAACCGGGATCCCCATGATGGTCCTTGTGCTTTGTGCCATGTGTGCTTAACATGCTGTGCTACCACCAGACCCCCAGAATTTGTTTTTAAAGCCCTCTGGTCCTAGACTTTTGTTGTTGGGAAGATTGTTCATAACTGTTTTGACTTCTTTGTCTGCAATTAGTCCATTTTTTAAAAAATTATCGGTTCCCAGAAGATGGTGGGCTGAGAAGCTGCTAGTGGCTTGAGCTCTGACCACATCCTCTGGAAATGGTAGGATTTTCTGCCTTTAGTAGGCCAGTCAATAAGGGGTCCTAGCGGTGACACCAAGGAGGTGACTATAACTTAATTTGGGGTAAGAAATAGAGTAGAAAAAAAAGGGAACAAAAAATTTTTTTCCTTTTAATTATTAAGCACACCGCCTCCCCATCCCCCCCACCCCCATAACAAGTCCCTGGGGACCAGCTCCTAGCAGGCTCCCCTGCTGAGCTTCTGTCTTTACCAAATTCCTGTCACACCAGGGAGTATCATTCATTCTAAGTCTATACCCTTTTGAAACCTCTGGCCTTTTTTCTTTCTAAGTAGCCACCCCCCCACCTCACCCCACATAGCTAATTAAATAATTAAAAATAAATAAATAAAACACTTTCCTTTACTGCTCTTTTATGACTGTTCTTTTTCTTATCTTTTTCTTTTCTTTTTTTTTTTTTGAGGCTTTTTTTTTTATTTAAGAAAGGATTAATTAACAAAACCGTAGGGTAGGAGGGGTACAACTCCACACAATTCCCACCGCCCAATCTCCATATCCCACCCCCTCCCCCGATAGCTTTCCCATTCTCTATCCCTCTGGGAGCATGGACCCAGGGTCATTGTGGGTTGCAGAAGGTAGAAGGTCTGGCTTCTGTAATTGCTTCCCCGCTGAACATGGGCGTTGACTGGTCAGTCCATACTCCCAGTCTGCCTCTCTCTTTCCCTAGTAAGGTGTGTCTCTGGGGAAGCTGAGCTCTAGGACATATTGGTGGACATTATTAATATTATATAAAGGCATATATCTTCCCCCCTTTAGGTTGATCGGAATTAACTCTTAGGGTATCTTTCATTGCTAGGGTAGTGGGAATCTTATTTATTGTGGGAGGAACTTATCTCCTTACTCCTATCTCCTACGGACTCTCCCTTCCATCCTCCTCCTAGCTAATTAAAAAAAATTAAATTAAAAATAAAGTAATAAAAAAAGACCTTTCCTTTTACTGCTCTTTAATTATACCTCCTTTTCTTATCTTTTCCCTTTTCTCTCACTTGTCTCTTTTTTCTTTCTTTTTTTTTTATATCTTGGTGTACACTTCTTCCTTCCTTCTTCTTTGCCTTTCTGAATTTGTGAATTATTTTGGGGAATAAATCTGACTCAGAGTGAACTCTATGTGGTATCTCTGCTCTAGTTCCCTTTCCCCTCTTGTTACCCCTAGTGGATAGTAGATTTGCATAAGTGTCTATCCTTGCTATCCTCTCTTTCTTTTCTCTTTCTTCACTGGGATTTGGCTACTATTATTTCACGGACTGGAGAAATTGTTTGGCTAACTGGTAATGATTAAACTACTTCAATACTTACTTCAGTTGCTACTGTAATTCCTGAGGTTAGTGAGTGCAATTGTCATAAAGGTATTTAGTACAGTGTTACTTGTACTCAAGACACAACAACTGAGGAACAACAGAGCATAATAAAAAAGAAACACATAAATAAAAAAATGGGTAGATCAAAAACAAATAAAACTGCTACCCCAATGAATGAAGACAAGAGCCCAGAAGGAAGTACAAATCAGCCAGAAGTAACCATAGATAAGAAAAGTATGCAAGCAATAATAAACTTATTAATCACAGAAATGAAAACAACATTGGAGGAAAGGAATGGCAGTATTAGGGAAACAACAGTTGAGACCCCCAAGGAAAATACTGATTATCTTGAGGCAATTAGAGAACTGAAAGCTGAAATAGCTGTAATGAAGAAAGAAGTTGAGGCAAGGGAAAGCAGACTAACAGAAGCAGAAAACAGAATTAGACAGAGGATGAGTTAGAGAAAACAAAGAAAGAGGTGAAAGAGCTGAAAAAGAGATTGAGAGACACTGAAAACAACAACAGAGACATATGGAATGATCTCAAAAGAAGTATAATTGGCCTGCCAGAGGAAGAAAGAGAGGAAGGGGAAGCAAACATTCTAGAGGAAATAATAGAAGGAAACTTGCCAGATCTGAATAACAGAAAGGATATCAAGATTCAAGAGGCCCAGAGAGTTCCAAACAGAATCAACCCAGACCTGAAGACACCAAGACACATCATAGTCACAATGAGAAGAAGTAAGGATAAATAAAGGATCCTAAAGGCTGCAAGAGAGAAACAAAAAGTCACATACAAGGGAAAACCCATAAGATTATCTGCAGACTTCTCCACTCAACTCTAAAAGCCAGAAGAGAATGGCAATATATCTATCGAGCCCTGAATGAAAAAGGGTTTCAAGCAAGGATAATATATCCTGCTAGACTTTCATTCAAACTAGATGGAGGGATGAAAACCTTCTTAGACAAACAACAGTTAAAGGAGGCAACCATCACCAAACCTGCCCTGAAAGAGGTTGTAAAAGACCTCTTAAAAGCAAGAACATCACTGCAATACTGGCAATATATCAGAGCAAACAAAAAAAAATTTTCTTTTTAACAATGGCACTACAATACATTAAATCCATAATATCAATAAACATCAATGGCTTAAACTCACCCAACAAAAGGCACAGAATTTGGGGATGGATCAGAAAACATAATCCACCATATCCTGCTTGCAAGAATCCCATCTGTCACAACAAGATAAACACAGACTTAAAGTGAAAGGATGGAAAACAATCATACAGGCTAATGGACCACAAAAAGGGCAGGAACAGCCATTCTCATCTCAGACATGATAGATTTTAAATTGAATAAAGGAATAAAAGATAGGCAAGGACATTACATAATGATTAGAGGATCAATCAGGCAAGAAGACTTCACAATTATTAACATCTATGTACCAAATGAGGGACCATCTAAATACATTAAGCACCTACTGAAAGAATTTAAAAATACATCAATAGTAATACAATAATAGTGGGAGACTTCAATACCCCACTCTCACACTTAGACAGATCAACAAAGCAGAGAACCAATAGAGATACAAGAGAATTGAATGAAGAGATTGACAGACTAGACCTCTTGGACATTTTCAGAGTTCTTCACCCCAAAAACTGGAATACACCTTCTTTTCAAATCCACATAACACATACTCAAGGATAGACCACATGTTAGGCCACAAAGACAGCATCAGTAAATTCAAAAACATTGAAATCATCCCAAGTATCTTCTCAGACCACAGTGGAGTAAAACTAACATTTAACAACAAACAGAAATTATTAAAAGTCACAGAATTCGGAAACTAAACAACATACTCCTTAAGAACCACTGGGTCAGAGATTCACTGAAGCAGGAAATTCAAATGTTCCTGGAACCAAATGAAAATGAAGACACAACCTTTCAAAATATTTGGGACACAGCTAAAGCAGTATTGAGAGGGAAACTTATAGCCATACAATCACATATTAAACACAAAGAAGAAGCTCAAATGAACAACCTTACTGCACACCTCAAGGACTTAGAGGAAGAGAAACAAAAGAACCCTAAAGCATCCAGAAGGACAGAAATCACTAAAGTTAGAGCAGAAATAAACAACATCGAAAATAAAAGAACCATACAAAAGATCAATGAAGCCAAATGTTGGTTCTTTGAAAGATTAAACAAAATTGACAACCCCTAGCCAGACTCACCAAACAAAAAAGAGAGAAGACTCAAATTAATAGAATTGTAAACGATGGAGGAGATATCACAACTGACACCACAGGAATCCAGAGAATCCTGCGAAACCTCTATAAAGAACTATATGCCACCAAGCTAGAGAATCTGGAAGAAATGGAACAATTCAGAGAAGCATATGCCCTTCCAAAATTGAACCAAGAAGAACTACAAAATCTAAATGCACCAATCACAGACAAAGAAATTGAAACTGTTATAAAGAACCTCCCCAACAACAAAAGTCCTGGACCAGATGGCTTCACAAACGAATTCTACAAAACTTTCAGGAAACAGTACCCATACTTCTTAAGCTTTTCCATAAGATTCAAGTAACAGGAATACTCCCTTCCACCTTCTATGAAGCCAACATCACCCTGATACCAAAAGCTTATAGGGACAGAACAAAAAAGGGAAACTACAGACCAATATCTCTGATGAACATAGATGCCAAAATATTAAACAAGATCTTGGCCAACCGGATATAGCAACATATCAAAAAGATTGTTCATCATGACCAAGTGAAATTCATCCCAGGAATGCAAGGCTAGATCAACATCCGTAAGTCAATCAATGTCATTCACCACATCAATAAAAGCAAAGTCAAAAACCACATGATTATCTCAATAGATGCAGAGAAAGCCTTTGAAAAAATCCAACACCCATTCATGCTCAAAACTCTACAAAAAATGGGAATAGATGGGAAATTCCTCAAGATAGTGGATTCTATATATAGCAAACCTACAGCCAACATCATACTCAATGGACAGAAGCTGAAAGCATTCCCCTCAGATCGGGGACTAGACAGGGTTGTCCACTGTCACCGTTACTCTTCAACATAGTACTGGAAGTTCTTGCCATAGCAATCAGGCAAGAGAAAGGAATCAAAGGAATACAGATTCGAAGGGAAGAAGTCAAGCTCTCACTATTTGCAGATGATATGATAATATACAACCTAGAGAATACAGCAGAAAACTACTGGAAGTTATTAGGCAATATAGCAAGGTATCAGGCTACAAAATCAATGTACAAAAATTAGTGGCATTTCTTTATGCAAACACTAAATCTGAAGAAGAAGACATACAGAAATCACTCCGATTTACTGTTTCAGCAAAATCAATCAAATACCTATGAATAAAGTTGACCAAAGAGTGAAAGACTTGTATACTGAAACCTATGAGTCGCTACTCAAGGACATATAAACTGATACCAAGAAATGGAATGATATCCCATGCTCATGGATTGGAAGAATAAATATCATCAAAATGAATATTCTCCCCAGAGCCATATAGAAATTTAATGCAATACCAATTCAAGTTCCACCAATCTTCTTTAAGAGAATAGAACAAACACTACAATCATTTATCTGGACATGAAAACACCTAGAATTGCCAAAACCATGTTAAGAAAAAGAAACAGAAATGGAGGCATCACACTCCCAGACCTTAAACTATATTATAAAGCCATCACCATCAAAACAGCATGGTACTGGAACAAAAATAGGCACACAGACCAGTGGAACAGAATTGAAAGCCCAGAAATAAATCCCCGCAACTATGGACATCTAATCTTTGATAAGGGGGCCCAAAGGATTAAGTGGAAAAAGGAGGCTCTCTTCAATAAATGGTGCTGGGAAAACTGGGTTGTAACATGCAGAAGAATGAAATTGAACCACTTTATCTCAGCAGAAACAAAAATCAACTCCAAATGGATCAAAGACCTAGATGTCAGACCAGAAACAATCAAATACTTAGAGGAAAACATTGGTAAAACACTTTCCCACCAACACCTCTAGGACATCTTTGATGAATCAAACCCAATTGCAAGGAAGACTAAAGCAGAAACAAACCAATGGAACTACATCAAATTGAATAGCTTCTGCACATCCAAAGAAACTATTAAACAAAGAGACCCCTCACAGAATGGGAGAAGATCTTCACATGCCATACATCAGACCAAAATATATAAAGAGCTCAGCAAACTTAGCACCAAAAAAGCAAATGACCCCATCCAAAAATGGGCAGAGGATATCAACAAAACATTGAGGAGATCCAAAAGTCTAACAAACATATGAAAAACTGCTCTAGGTCACTTATTGTCAGAGAAATGCAAATTAAGACAACACTAAGATACCACCTCACTCCTGTAAGAATGGCATACATCAAAAAGGACAGCAGCAACAAATGCTGAAGAGGTTGTGGGGACAGAGGAACCCTTTTACATTGCTGGTGGGAATGTAAATTGGTACAGCCTCTGTGGAGAGCAGTCTGGAAAACTCTCAGAAGGCTATACATGGACCTTCCATATGATCCAGTAATTCCTCTCCTGGGGTTATACCCCAAGGACTCCATAACACCCAACCAAAAAGAGGTGTGTACTCCTATGTTCATAGCAGCCCAATTCATAATAGCTAAAACCTGGAAGCAACTCAGGCGCCCAACACCAGATGAGTGGCTGAGAAAGCTGTGGTATATATACACAATGGAATACTGTGCAGCTATCAAGAATAATGAACCTACCTTCTGTGACCCATCTTGGACAGAGCTAGTAGGAATTATGTTAAGTGAGCTAAGTCAGAAAGATAAAAATGAGTATGGGATAATCCCACTCATCAACAGAAGTTGAGTAAGAAGATTTGAAAGGGAAACTAAAAGCAGGACCTGACCAAATTGTAAGTAGGGCACCAATGTAAAAGTCCTGTGGTGAGGGGTAGACATGCAGCTTCCTGGGTCAGTGGGGGTGGGAGTGGGTGTAAGGGATGGGTCACAGTCTTTGGTGGTGGGAATGGTGTTTATGTACACTCCTAGTAAAATGTAGTCAGATAAATCGCTAGTTAATTAATACGAGAGGGCGAAAATTAATTGTATGTCTCAAAGTTTTTCAAAACACAAACTGAATCTTTTCAATATATAGGCTGTGTAATTGATATGCAGACTCTCTCAAAAGCCTAGACCAAGTAGATCAGAAGCAACCAATAGCACAGCTATATACAAAATACTGGGTACTGTATAGAAAACCCTAACAAAAGGACTTTTCAAAGTTAACCCAATTACCAAATAATGTGATGATAACATTAACTATCCATTGTCTTTTGGAACCCTAAGACAGCAGGAACCTCACATCTCCACTATAGAGCCTCTACTTCCCCCAGTCCTGGAACCCTTGGATAGGGCCCACTTTCCCGTATGCCTCTCCCAATCCATATAAAATAATATTGCATCTGCTGATCACAACCTAACCAACACAATGATTGCCACCTCAACATGCTTCACTTCAGACTGTGTCCATAGACTTCACGTGTGGAATGACGACTCTTCAGCTTCATTACTCGGATGAGAACTTTCCTTTCATAGTATACTCTAATTCCATCTCAGGTGGTTCACTTTCTAACAAAGTCCCAAAACCTAGATATACACCAGTTTCTGTGAGAGAGAGCATATATTCACACTTATCCGTAAACTACTGCAAAATATATACCTGAAAGCACAAGTACACTACAATTTGCAGTGAGTACCCCCCTAACACTTTTCTCCACTATTCCAACCTTTGCGTCCATTATTGCTCAACAATTTGTTTGGCTTCGTATATTAACTCTCTTTTCAGTCACTAGGTTCCAGATGTTATCAGGATGCCGGCCCGGCTTCTCTAGACTGAAGACCCCACCAATATGTCCTGGAGCTCAGCTTCCCCAGAGACACACCCTACTAGGGAAAGAGAGAGGCAGACTGGGAGTATGGACTGACCAGTCTACGTCCATGTTCAGCGGGGAAGCAATTACAGAAGCCAGACCTTCCACCTTCTGCAACCCACAAGGACCTTGCGTCCATGCTCCCTGAGGGATAGAGAATGGGAAAGCTATCAGGGGAGGGGATGGGATATGGAGATTGGGTGGTGGGAATTGTGTGGAATTGTACCCCTCCTACCCTATGGTTTTGTTAATTAATACTTTCTTAAATAAAAAAAAGAAATTATATAAATGTTTGGAAAAATCAATAAAGATTTTTTGTGACTTTCTGTCACAGTAATTTGCTGTGTTTTCTAAAAAAAAAAAAAATCTTTATTTATTGATTGGATAGTGACAGCCAGAAATCAAGAGGGCAGGGGGAGTAGAGAACAGAGCGTCACCTGCAGTTTGCTTCACCACTCGTGACACTTTCCCTATGCTGATGGGGACTGGGGGCTCCAACCTGGGCTTGTGTATTGTAACATGTACTCAAGAGGTACGTCACCACCCATCCCAGACTGACTTGTTTCTTACGTACTTAATGAATTTATGGTTGTGGAAATTAAGTTGTTTTAATGTTATGTCAATCCCTGATTTGAAGCACAGTGGCTGTTAACACCTCTTTTGTTCTTTTTCTTCCCTGTAGGCTATAGAGCATGAGGGCTTTTTAACTATATGTAAAATTTTTAGCTTAATAACTCATTCCTGACCAAGAGATAAATCAGGGGAGGGGAGCAATAGCTCTGTGGTTATGCAAAGAGACTCCCATCCCCCTTCCTCGATGATCCAAATCTCTGAGCTTGATTCAGCTGTTGTGTCTACAGCCAGGGCCAAGCCAGGCAGCAATCCTTGGCCCTATGAGTTTCCAAACAAGTCCTGTTTATACTCTGTGGTTTCTGTGGTAGTTATTCACTGTGTCTCCCAATTTATTAGGAGGACAATATGGAAAGGCTCTTAGTATATTTCCCCAAGGATATTACACTGGGTTGCAGATCTCCTGAGTTTTGCATCCAGTTCTCTGCCCCATAATATCAGCACCGGGTCTTCCCCACTGCTGCACCAGCCTCCAAGGGGCAGTAACAATGGAGACTCACCATTGGATTTGGTGAGCCTTAGGGCAGTCCTCTCTGCCCCTCAGCAGTCTTTTTGTTTGTAAAACAGACTGGAGGTGGCACCTCAACTGGCAAACTGTTGGACTCTTACCAGCCTCTTAGAAGTAGATACAGGCTTTAGCCCCAGGAATCTCTCCTTAGGCTCCTCTCTGTCCACAAGCCATATGTGTTTGCACTCAGAGGTGATTTGGTGGATTTCCAAAGTAGTTCTCATCCTGCCTTGTTGCAGTCCCAGTTGATCTTCTTTGACTGGAGAGAGGAGTGGAGAGAAGAGAAATGCAGCTGCTGATACTCTGTTGCCCACCTCCAGAAGTCCCTCCACTATCTGGGAGTCAGTAATTTAGTTCCTATGACTTGGTGGGTTCTGAAAGTATTACAGGTCTTGACTTTTTGTGTTCTCAGGTGATCTGCTTTGTTATTCTTAGTTGTTTTGGAAAGTAGATAGATGCAGCTGCTGCTACTCTGTAGCCCACCTCTGAATGTCTGTTGCACTGATTCATATGTGCTTCTACATTTTGGGGATTTTTGCCCTTGCTTATTTCTCCAATGTTCTTCTTGGTTTAACCATTATATTTGGTGTGTTATGAGGTCCCTCTCTCAATAGTTTAATTTTTTTCCCTTTTATTGCCCTTGTTGTTTATTATTGTTGTTGTTGTTATTATTATTATTGTTATTGTTGTTGGATGGGACAGAAATTGAGAGAGGATGGGAAGACAGAGGGTAGAGAAAGATAGACACCTGCAGACCTGCTTCATCACTTGTGAGGCAATCCCCCTGCAGGTGGGGAGCAGGAGTTTGAACCGGGATCCTTGCGCAGTCCGTGCACTTTCCACCATGTGCTCTTAACCCACTGAGCCCCCCCTGGCTCCCTCTCAGTACTTTTCAAGACTAATCACACTTACTTGGATTGACTTGTGTCCAAGTAAGTTTCTTAATAGTTCACAGTTGTGCAACTAATAGTTATTTCAATATTATCTCAATCTCTAGATTGAAGCACAGTGGCTGTTAAACCCTCTTATGTTCTTTATCTTCTCTACAGGTTATGGGAATCTGAGGGCTGTTTAATTATAATTAGATTTTTGATTAATCACTCACTTATGACTAAGAGATAAAATAGGGTGGAGGATAGATAGCACAATGCTTACACAAAAAGACTCCCACTCCCTGAGGATTCAAAGTCCTGGGCCCAATCCCTGTTCTACCTCCACCTAGAGCTGAGATGTGCAGCATTCTGTGGCCCTGTTTCTTAATAAATCCTTATTTCTGAAGGAATTATTCACCCTTTTTACCAAGTTATCACAAGAACCAATGTGAGTAGGCTTTTATTATATAGACATACCTCCTGATGTATAGGTGTATAGATTTTCTCCTTAGTTATTTGGTCAGCTATCTCTTCCCCAATATCATTATATGGCTTCCTTGTTGCTGTTCCAGCCCCTGATGGGCAACAGTAATGGAGACTCCCAGTTGTAAACTGGTGAGGCTTAAATTTTCTTCCTTTCAGCAGTCTTTTTGTTGATAAATTCAGACTGGAGGTAATGCTTCAATTGGCAGAATGTATACTGGTACTAGCCACTCTCAAATAGGGACAATTTTAACCCCAGGAATCTCTTCTTAAGCCCCTTTGTCCATGAGCCACATATGTTTTTACTCAACTAGAGCTTGGTGGATTCCTGGAGTGATCCCAGTCTTATATTTTTGTGATCTCAGATGATCCTCTTTGCTATTTGCTAGTTGATCAGGGAGAGCAAAATTCAAGTACTGTTATTGCTTAGCCATGCCTCCAGAACTCCCTCATTCTTGTATTCTTAGAGGGAGTTTAAAATAGCAATAGTTTTCTTTTTTATTTTCCCATTTCTTGGGGTATTAATATTTTACGTTTGATAGTAAATACAATAGTTTGTAAATGCATAACATTTCTCAGTTTCCACACAACAGTACAACCCCCATTAGATCCTCTGTCAACCTTTTCCAGGACCTGTATTCTCCCTTCACCCACCCCAGAGTGTTTTACTTTGGTGCAATATACCAATTCCAGTCCAGGTTCTGCTTAATGTTTTCTCTTCTGATTTTGTTTTTCAACTTCTGCCTGTGAGTGAGATAATCTGATATTCATCCTTCTGTTTCTGACTTACTTCACTTAACATGAGTTCTTCAAGCTCCATCCAAGATGGGCTGAAAATGGAGAAATCACCATAAAATGGCAATAGTTGATTATTATTAAAACCAAGTTAGTTGAGAGCTTATTTTTTTGAAAGCCCAGTGCTTATCATAATATACTTGATATCACCATGCTTTATTTCATTTAAATATATATATACTAGTAACAATATCTTAGAAATTTATAGGGACTGATGATTTTAATCCATCTGGTCTAAAGATGTAGGAAATGTATTTTAGAAAAAAAGTTATAGCTGCTTAAAAATTTAATCACAGTGTCAGAATTCAATCAGCTTACAAATTTGAAACATTAAGTATTTAGACTAAAAATATGAGGTGAAGTGATGGTATACCTGGTAGGGCATTCATGTTACAATGTACAAGGACCTGTGTTCAAGGCCCTGATCCCAACCTGCAAGGGGGAAAGCTTTGCACATAGTGAAGTAGTTTTGCATGTGTGTGTCTCTCTCTCCCTCTCTACCACCCCCTTCACTCTTGATTTTTGCCTCTCTCTATCCAATTTATAACTAAAGATAATATATATGATTACACAGTATACTGGCAACCATGGATGGAAGTCCCAGCTCAGTGCTGACGTCAGCCTCGGTGACAGAATATGCAGTGATCTGCACAGGCACATGGTGGACTGTGGGTGGATCCAGTCTGTGCTGGTGTACAAAGCATTGTGGGTGGGATGAATAGACTTAAAAGTACAGCTAGCCAGAAGTCACTCTCTTTGGCTGCTGCTGCTTCTCTTGGTCAGATGCATCTCGACGAAAGTGCACCAGGTATCCGCCATGGCTATTTCTCTTGGGAACTGAACACATGTGACTCTGCTAGCTGGTAAACTTTTAGACCCATCTACAGCCATGAGCAACCTTTACCAGAGCTGATAATCATTTATCTTATGGGACTAAACTTTCGATAACTATACTCAGACTTTATGGACCTAGCGTACTCTTAATCCTTGATGATGATTGCTTATTTTGCCTTTTACCTGTCTCACCCTAATAAACCTTGTATTGTTTAAACCAGTTTCCAGCTCCATGTTGTGAATCCTTTCATGTGCAGCATCCCCAACCAATCCCCTTTTTAAGTTAAATTACAACATACATATATATGTATACATATATGTATGCATATATATTCAGAACTAAAATCTAGGCAGCCAAGGAATTTGAAGTATTAAATCTATTTTCCCCTGATATACTGAGGTAATATTTATTTTTAAGATTATATGTTTAAGGCTCAGGTGCTGTCACACTTGGTTAAATGCTCACATTACAGTGTGCAGGGACCCAAGTTCAAGTCACTGGTCCCCACCTGAAGGAGGAAAGCTTCATGGGTGGTAAAGCAGAGCTGCAAGTGTCTGTCTCACTCCCTCTCTCCCCCTCTCAATTTTTCTGTCTCTACCCAATAATGAATAAATAAAAACATTTTAAAAATTATGTTTATAGGAGTATAGTGATGTTTATATCACATCACTCCCACCATGAAAGGTCTATGTCCCCATCCCCTTACACCAACCATTATAGTTTTCCCAGAGTTTTAGATCTTTTTTTGGTTAATGCTCATTTGTTCAATTATTTACATTCTACACATAAGTGAAACCATTCTGTATTTGTCCTTTACCTACTTACTCCATTAAGAATAATCTTCAATTCTGTCCATTTTATCACAATGAATACAATATCATCTTTTTATTGCTGAGTAGCAGCACACTGAGAATTTCTTTACCCAGTAATATCAAGGAGATTACTGATTGCTTCTGTATTTTGACTATTCTCAACACTTCAGCTAAGAATGTGGAGTGCATATATCCCTTAAGTTAGTGTTACTATATCTTTCCTTTTTCTATTGTGTTCTTAGTTTTATTCTACTGTTATAGTATTTATTCTTTTTTGTAGGCTTCCTTTCAATAATTCTTGCAAGATGAGGTTAATGGTGGAAAATTCTTTTAGCTTTATATGTTTGAGAAGACTTATTCCTGCCTCACACTTGAAGGAAGGATACTTTTGCAGGATAGATTATCTCTGGCTGGCTGTTCTTATATTTTAGTAATTTGAGTATTTTGTTGCACTCTCTCCTTGCCTCTAGAATTTGTGAAGTCTGATGAATGCTGGTCAAACAAACATTTGTATGTCACTTCTTTCTTTTGCCAAGCAGCCTGAAGTATTTTTTTCATAAATTGAGTTTTAATAGTTTTACAATGATGTGCCTTGATCTTGCTCATTTTGCATTCATGAGCCAGGTTTATGTTCTGCTTCCTGAATTGTGAAGATTGACCAGGTGAGGAAAAATTTCAGCTATAATTTTTTAATATGGTCTCTATTTCCTTTATCTTGTCTTCTTCCTCAGGAATTACTATCATCTGACCTCCATTCTTTCTAAATATTTCTTCTCCATTGTTGTTAAATTGAATGAGCTAATTGTACCGTCTAGTTTAAAACTTCCTCTGCATACATGAGTGTACTTCCTAAGCTTGATACCTGAGATTGTACTGCATTCAAAGTATCTTTTAGACCCTATAATTCTGTTTTTCTTTCATGCTTCCTAATTCCTTAGAGAACTTTGATTGAAGTTCTGTTTTATGCTTTCTAATTACTTAGAGAACTTTGTTCAGAGCTCTTTTGTGTTTCCTAATTCCTTAGTGAAATATTCTTTAAACTCTTGAATATGATTCTCTATACTACATATAGATTCTTGGATAGTCCTCTTAATGAGTTTTCTATAATCTTTCTCTGATAGTCTCTCTATGTTTATGATTTCCTGGAGTTCTTCTGTTTCTTTTCTATCTGTATAATTTGTCATATTTTAGACTTTGTTCTTTCAATTTTTCTGTTTTCACAAATTTATTATGTTGGTTATTGCTGGGACAGCCGAGTTGCTATTGTTCTGATAACTGGATTTGATTTTCTTTTTATGGTGGTGGCATTTGGGGACTGGGTAATACTTCTGGTTATTTCATTGACCTGTTTCTATACTCCATGTTGTGTGTGTATATGGCTTATCAATATCCCTACACAAGAATAAGAGAGACTGAAAAATAATTACAATTCCCCCATGCCCACCCCACCCCCCGACACACAGACACTTGACAGCAGGCTTTCAGTTTCCTGGCCCCACACAGCCACCAGCCCATGATCCTCAGCAGCTTCCCACAGAGCCACAGAGTGCCCAGGGTGACTACCAGCAGGGGGAAAAAAGAAGACATATATACTTAACATATACCCTGTGAAATGAAAGTTCAGATATTATTTTAAATACGAATAATGTTTTGATTCATACTGCTAGTAAGGAAATTTTGATACAGTCAGTGGTTGTGGTTATTTTCAAAAAGTTCATGGGGCAAAATCCTGATTTTTCTCTTCTTTATTTCTTCTTCTTCTTTTTCTTCTTTTTTTTTTTTTTTTTTTGCCACTACAATGATCACTGGATCTTAGTACCAGCACTAAGAATCCACCATAATTGGTGGCCATTTTTTCCTCCTCTCCCCTTTTCCCCACTTATTCTATTTGATATTACACAGAGAAGTTGACAGAGGGGAGATAATGAGAGAGAAAGGTAGAACTTTCTGCAGAATTGCTTCATCACATGTAAAGCATATCTCCTGCAGTTGAGGAATGGGGGCTCAAACCTAGGTCCTTGCACATGATAATATGTGTGCTTAGTCACTGCCCAGCATCCCTGTTAGGCTTTAGTAAGCTTTCTATTTCCAGAGAATTTAATAAATCAAATAAACTGGTCTGAGTTTACTTATCTTCACAGCCAGATACTTTGGCACACTTTTATCATCATGATCAACTTTGTGTATGTATCAATTTCTTACACATCCAGATATGTGGTTATAATTTTATATTAGAATATAATACTCAAGAGATGCTGAAGTGACGACAGGAAACAACACAGTATGATTTCTGGAATGTGTTCTCATAATTTCAATTTGACTTGTCCTACCTTTAACTGACCTACTCAAAGAGAGAGAGAGAGAGAAGAGAGAGAGAAATTTCTAGGAGGCGTAGCCATAGAGGAAAGTAAACACAAATTGCTTCCCCAAAACAAGGGTTGCTAATTAATAAACTCAGTAAGCCTTCTATAACAATAGCTGGAACATTCAAAGAAACACTTTGGATGTGTCATAGGAGTAACAAGGGGCAGAGGAGAGAAAACAGGCACAAAATAGACTGTTACCACTGTGAGCCAGTGTCATTTTTGGTAACACAATAAAACACAGTCCTGTGGGGAACCTCTAGAAATTTAACCTCACCTCAATGGAATCAGGACATTGAACTATTGGCAAGGACTCACCGTGGTGGCAAAAATAAATATCTGGTGGAAGCTGTGTGGTTAGGGCTTGGTAGTATTGTGCCTGATTGAGTGCACATGTTACAATGTAGAATCACCTGCCTGGGTTCAAGCCCCTAATCCCATTTGCAGGAAAAAGTGTCCTTAATGATGAATCAATGCTGTGTATGTATCTCTACTTCTTTCTCTTCCCATCTTCTCTTTCCCTCTCAAATTCTTAATCCAATAATTAATCAATGAAATTTAAATGACAGTCATCGAAGGTACGAAACTAATCTTAATACATAGAAAAATCTTGTACTGAATGAACATATCTCACACTATTAGGTTCCTAACCGACAATGAACCATCATTTCTACCTTGTCCAACAATCACACTCTGCTCTGGTCACTCTGGTACAAGTATCTGTGCTCCTAAAAAAAATGTTCCCATTTTTCTCCATTTCCCTTTCTTTGGTCAATTCAAATCCACTCACCATCAATGCCAATTAAATGGCTTTCTTCTGTGGGAACATTTTCTGACAGTTCTTATAGAACTAATTTCATACTAGAAACATTCAATGATTCTTTGTTTGGCTGTCACTTCATACTGACATTTTATGAGACACTGAATTTGTTCACAGCCAAATTGTAGAAGCAACTTGGTGCTAAATTCATGACACCATATTTTAAAATATTTTCTGTATTTTTATCACTTAAGAAGCTATCTGATGATTAATTAAAGTACAAATTCTGAACTGAGTATGTCCCAAGTATCAGAGTAGAACAATTAAAACAATCAGTAAGAAAAGTCTGTTAATGCTGTTAGAATCTCAAACTCCTGGAGGTGTGGCTATCGAGTAACAGCAGATGGCATAGACTGCCCCTCCCCCAAGAAGCAAAGATCAACTACTGTTGAACTTAATAAATCTCATCAAACTACCCTGTGACATCTGCAAAAGCATCATAGACTCAGGTGGGTACTTGTGCATGACTGGAGTGAGAAAGGGTATGGGATTGAAACCAGACACATAAAAGTTGAGAACACCAACAGTAGACAGCACCATTTTTGCCTCAGTTTAGAAGCAGTCACAGCAACATGCAGAGCTGATTATGAGAGAAGGGAACATCTTAGCTTTTAATCCATGACCTTGGGGAATTAAGGTACTGAACTGCTGACAAACACGTAGCACAGTTTCAGGGGAAATATCTAATAAAAACCTGTCTGGTTAACTGGTACTGAACATGACACAATAAATATCTAGATATGGGAAGCATATATGGTGGTATATTTTAAGACTTTGGAAGGAATTCAGTGTCATTTATGATTTCTTTTATGATATAGATATGTTTCTACTTAACTGTTGCTTGCTTAGAACAAAAAGAGAAGTCTCCTTTACAACACATAGAGTATTCATATATTCAATGTCCAAATAATATTCAGAAGATAATGATTTATAGAGAGTCAACATAAGAAGACTAGCTTAGTTAACCTACTTTCTCTAAGGAATTATTTTATTTTTTTCTATGTTACCACCTGTCATAAGTAGATTTCTTATGTGTCAATCTACAGTAATTTGTAGGTGTTATTACCACCATGACAGTGCTCTTTTATTTCACATACCACACCCTAATTGTGATTTATTGTGAGATAGTTACTTTATTTATTTAAATGTCAACCAGTTCTCCATGTAAAAGGAAGCAAATGGAATATTTAGAGACTTATACAAGCTTCTACTCACTACAAGGTCATTCTGAAAAGAGAATTCCAAATTTTAAATGTCATCAATAAGCCTGGGAGACATTTCTGTGGGTAAACCACACATCTGACTGTTTACAGGGCTCTGGGTTCTCCTCCTGTCACTACATGGGAACACCATGTATAGAACTACAACAACTCCATGGGTGATGGAGTGGAATTTTTGTGTCTTTTATTCTACTTTTCTTTCTCACTTACTCTCTCAAATATAGAGACAATAACATTTTGCTTACAAATTAGTTGAGCAACATCTCATGGTTGAGAGACCCTAGGCTCATTCTCCAGCATTATAACAAAAAAGTAAATGTTTTACATTTCATGCTTTTAAACCAGTTTAGCAATTTGACTGAACTAAGATCAACTGATTTTATTCTGTACAGATATTGTGTGGGGTTCTTTGGAAGATGTAAAGATGATCTAGATTCTCTTCTGATCCATTAATACTCCATTAATCTCTTACTGTCCTATTGATTAACTATTATTGGTGGTGTGATTGGTTGAATAGTTACCTAAACTATTACTCAAAGTAAAATGAGCAGACTAATACCATAAGGTCAGTTGCAGTGAGAAGGGGTGTTTAGAATGAAAAGTCTAACATTGCATAGAAAAAATATTCATAAAAACCTTGGAGTAGAAATGAGATACATATCTAATCCCTGGCAGTGTCAATACCTTCTTACTGCATGTTAGGTGTCATAGACCATGGGCAAAGATCTTCTTACCCAAATAGAGAGGCAAATAATTTCTTTTTCAACAAGTATTTTTTCTTGCCCCTCAGATCAGACACTGCTAGAGATGTCCTCAAGACAAATCTTCATTAAAACTTACAACTAATAGTATCCGTGTTCTGAGAACTTGAAGGAATAGACGCAGTATGTTCTCTAGAAATTGAAAGTCAATCAATGACCACACTTTCCTGAGAACCTAAGGTACAGAGCAGAGTAAGGGACAATGTTGTTTGTAGCACTTCCTAATGGGAGTGAAAGGATATAGGAAAACAATGAAGGTGGGTTGCATGGTTGGGGTGTAACAATGAAAGAGAGCATAATTCAGGTATTTTATTTTAAACAGGAACACTTTAAACTTATGTAGTAAACTAAATGCTAAGCAATCAATGTAAAAAGAGAAGAGCATAAAGAAAACAACACAATAGACCCCCTTGTGAGCCTCCATAGGACCTTGTGCCCTCAACATGGATCAACAGCAGCAGAGAATGTTCCATCCCCTGAAGGGAGGCTGGACAACATAATCTAAGTTCCACCTGAGGAAGATGGGTCCTGAAACTGAGGCTGCTTGGAATGTTCCTACTCATGACCACAGAATGAGCTCAGATCTACATGGATGCAGAGTTCACATAGGCTCCTAAGCTGAATATGGGCCCCAGATCAAATCAAATCAATGGGGTTTATATTCAACAATATTTATACACCTTTCCCATATTTGGGAGCTACTGCCTTCCCTGATCCAGCTTTCTGGTCCTTTTTCTAGCCATAACATCATCTCCCCAGACAATAACTTGGATCCACAGATCCACCTGCATATCAGATGTCAGGTTCAGAAAAAAGACACTAGTATAGTAATGGGCCGTTTGGAATATAACTAAAATAGGATGAATAACTATCTACAAAATGAAGATCCCCCAACTCATTATCTGAACTATTAGGTTCATGATTAGTCAACAATTTGTTTGGCTTTATATGGTGACTCTTTTTTCAGCCACCGGGTTTCAGATGCTAACATGATGCCAACCAGACTTCCCTGGGCAGACAACCCCACCAATGTTGCCGGGCTAGCTTCGCGGGCAGGAGACAGATGACCAGGGACTCTTGACTGAGCTGGGAAGCAGTATCTCTTTATTCATGTGGAACGCAGCGCAATCTAAGCTATCTCTAATTACAATCCTGTCCTTATATATACTTGCCAAGTAGGGTGGAAACAGGATGTGACATAGAGAGGGTGGAGTGAAAAAAGACTGGTGGAAATCAGGATGTACTAGGAGAGGGGGAGGAGCAAAAAGACATCATGAACCAGTGGGGATTAAATCAATGCCCTGCAGGCAGGGCGGTGCTTAGTTAACAGTGGTTATGTAAATAGAATACAGTGTTAAGCATTGGGATTAAACCAATGAAACAGAAGGGGTTTTAGAAGCAGAATTAGAAGCATACCAACACAATGTGTCCTGGAGCCCCACTTCCCCAGAGCCCTGCCCCAGTAGAGAAAGAGAGACCTGGGAGTATGGATCTACTTGTCAACACCTGTGTTCAGTGGAGAAGCGATGATAGAATCCACACTTTCCACCTTCTGCACCCTATAATGACTCTAGGTCCATATTCCCAGATGGATAAAGAATAGGAAAGCTATCAGGTAAGGGGATGGGATACTATTTCTGGTAGTGGGAATTGTGTGGAGTTGTATCCCTCTTATCCTATGTTTTTTGTCAGTGTTTCCTTTTTTTTTTTAAATTTATTTCTTTATTGGGGAATTAATGTTTTACATTCAACAGTAAATACAATAGTTTGTACATGCATAACATTCCCCAGTTTCCCATTTAACAATACAACCCCCACTATGTCATTTATCATCCTTCATGGACCTGTATTCTCCCCACCTACCCACCCCAGAATCTTTTACTTTGGTGCAATATGCCAATTGCATTTCAGGTTCTACTTGTGTTTTCTTTTCTTATCTTGTTTTTCAACTTCTGCCTGAGAGTGAGATCATCCCATATATTCATCCTTCTGTTTCTGACTTATTTCACTCAACATGATTTTTTCAAGGTCCATCCAAGATCGGCTGAAAATGGTGAAGTCACCATTTTTTATAGCTGAGTAGTATTCCATTGTGTATATATACCACAACTTGTTCAGCCACTCATCTGTTGTTGGACACCTGGGTTGCTTCCAGGTTTTGGCTATTACAAATTGTGCTGCCAAGAACATATGTGTACACAGATCTTTTTGGATGCATGTGTTGGGTTCCTTAGGATATATCCCCAGGAGAGGAATTGCGGGGTCATAGGGTAGGTCCATTTCTAGCCTTCTGAGTGTTCTCCAGACTGTTCTCCACAGAGGTTGGACCAATTTGCATTCCCACCAGCAGTGTAGAAGGGTTCCTTTGACCCCACACCCTCTCCAGCATTTGCTGCTGTTACCTTTTCTGATGTATGACATTCTCACAGGAGTGAAGTGAGATCTCATTGTTGTCTTGATTTGCATTTCTCTGACAATCAGAGACTTGGAGCACTTTTTCATGTGTTTCTAGGCCTTTTGGATCTCTTCTGTGGTGAATATTCTGTCCAAGTCCTCCCCCCATTTTTGGATGGGGTTATTTGTTGTCTTGTTGTTGAGTCTGGCAAGCTCTTTATATATGTTGGTTATTAAACTCTTATCTGATGTATGGCATGTAAAGATCTTCTCCCATTCTGTGAGGGGTCTCTTGGTTTGGGTAGTGGTTTATTTTGCTGTGAAGAAGCTTTTTAATTTGATGTAGTCCCATAGGTTTATACTTGACTTCGTCTACTTTGTAATTGGATTCGTTTCATTGAAAATGTCTTTAAAATTTATGCAGAAAATAGTTCTGCCATTATTTTCCTCTAAGTATTTGGTAGTTTGTTGTCTAACATCCAAGTCCTTGATCCACTTGGAATTTACTTTTGTATTTGGTGAAATACAGTGATTCAGTTTCATTCTTCTGCATGTTTCAACCCATTGTTTCCAACACCATTTGTTGAAGAGACTCTTCTTTCCCCATGTAATAGTCTGGGCACCTTTGTCAAAGATTAGATGTCCATAGGTGTGGGGCCTCATTTCTGGGCTCTCAATTCTATTCCACTGGTCAGTGTGTCTATTTATGTTCCAGTACCGAGCAGTTTTGATGACAATGGCCCTACAATATAGTTTGAGATCTGGGAGTGTGATGCCTCCGGTTCTGTTCTTTTTTCTCAAGATTGTTTTGGCAATTCTAGGTCTTTTCTGGTTCCAGATAAACATTTGTAGCATTTGTTCTATTCTCCTAAAAAATGTGCTTGGGATCTTGATGGGGATAGCATTAAATTTGTAGATGGCTCTGGGTAATATATTCATTTTGATGATGTTAATTCTACCAACCCATGAACATGGAATATCTTTCCACTTCTTTGTGTCTTTTTCAATTTCTTTGAGTAGTGACTCATAATTTTCAGTATACAAGTCTTTCACTTCCTTGGTTAGATTTACTCCTAGATATTTTATTGTTTTTGTTGCTATAGTAAAAGGAACTGATTTCTGGATTTCAATTTCTTCTAACTTAGTGTTTGCATAGAGGCATGCCACTGACTTTTGAATGTTAATTTTATAGCCTGACACTTTACTGTATTGCCTGATGATTTCCAAAAGCTTCTTGCTGGATTCTTTAGGCTTTTCTATGTATACTATCATGTCATCTGCAAATAAGGAGAGTTTGACTTCTTCTCTTCCAATCTGTATGCCTTTAATTCCTTGCTCCTGCTGATTGCTATGGCAAGAACTTCCAACACTATATTGAATAGTAATGGTGATAGTGGGCAGCCCTGTCTAGTACCTGATCTGAGTGGAAATGCTTCCAGTTTTTAACCATTGAGTATGATGTTGGCTGTAGGTTTGCTATATATAGACTCCACTATCTTGAGGAATTTTCCATCTATTCCAATTTTTGTAGTGTTTTTATCATAAAGGGATGTTGTATTTTGTCAAAGGCTTTCTCTGCATCTATTGATATGACCATGTGATTTTTGGTCTTGCTTTTGTTGATGTGGTGGATCACATTGATTGATGGCAAACGCTAGAAGAAGAACATTGATTGATTTACGTATATTAAACCAACCTTGAATGCCTGGGATAAACCCCACTTGGTCATGATGAGCAATCTTTTTGATATACTGCTGTATCCGGTTGGCTAGAATTTTGTTTAATATTTTCGCATCTATGTTCATCAGAGATATTGGTCTGTAGTTTTCTTTTTTGGTTGTGTCCCTGTCTGCTTTTGGTATCAGGGTGATGTTGGCTTCATAAAAGCTGGCAGGGAGTATTCCAGTGTCTTCAATCTTCTGGAAGATTTTTAAAAGTAGAGGTATTAGTTCTTCTTTGAAGGTTTTGTAGAATTCATTTGTAAAACCATCTGGTCCAGGACTTTTATTTTTGGGAAGATTTTTGATAACTGTTTCAATTTCATTAGCTGTGATGGGCCTGTTCATGTTATCCACTTCCTCTTTACTTAGTTTTGGAACTTGGTAGGTATCTAGGAAATCATCCATTTCTTCCAGGTTCTCTAGCTTGGTGGCATATAGTTGTTCATAGAAGCCTCGCATGATATGTTGAATTTCTGCAGTGTCTGTTGTGATATCTCCTCTTTCATTTACTATCCGATTTATTTGGGTCTTCTCCCTTTTTTGTTTTGTGAGTCTGGCTAAAGGTTTGTCGATTTTGTTTACTCTTTCGAAGAACCAACATTTACTTTTGTTGATCTTTTGTATGGTTTTCCTATTCTCAATGTTATTTATTTCTGCCCTAACTTTAGTGATTTCTGACCTTCTCTTTGCTTTAGGGTTCCTTTGTTGTTCTTCTTCTAGGTCTTTAAGATTTGCAATCAGGCTGTTTCTTTGTGCTTTTTCTTGTTTCCTAATGTGTGCTTGTATAGCTATGAACTTCCTTCTTAGGACTGTTTTAGCTGTGTCCCAAATATTTTGATAGCTTGTGTCTTCATTTTCATTGAACTCTCGAAACATTTTTTGTTGTATGCTTTACATTGGGTTGTTCTAGCTCTCCCCCTGCCAAGGAAATTGTTTCAGTCCTGGTAGTTTTCGCGGGCCCGCTTGTCCCCGCCCCAAGGAACCCCGAGAGAGTTCCAGAGTTGCAGAGTTCGAGAGTGCTTGGTGCTGCTGTGGGGGAAAGAGGCAGCAGAGTTCTGTTTGGTAATTAGTTTGGTTTAGTTTATGAATCGTTGATCCTAAATAAAGAAATACAGCTTCCCTGCCTAGCCGTACGTCTCTGGTCGTCTCTGTTAACCGCCCGTGAAGCTAGCCCGGCCAGCTAGAGCCCCCGACTTTTAACAACAAATGGCGCCCAACGTGGGGCTGACCTGCGCATCTCTCAGATAAGTGAAGACAATTTGGCTACCTATGTACTATGGCCTTCTCTTCTGCTTGTGAAGTGATCTCCAAAGGCCCCTGCTCTTTCTTCACGAGACTGTTTTGCTGGTTCTGGAACACTTATCTCTGGACCACTCTGTGGTTTCCACTCGCTTGGGCGTACTCAAAACAGCCAGAGGAGTCGGGAAGAGTGAACTCAGAACAGCCAGAGGGAATAGCCAGAGGGCGGGAGGTGAGGCACGGAGCTGCTGTTTCCACCTGGTTAAACAGCCAGCCAGCCGGCTGCGCCCAGACAACCCCGCGCACCGCGCCCGCAGCCCCACAGCCCTGCAGCCCACAGGAGGCCGACACCACCATGCAGGAGCCCGATGCCACCACACAGGAGCCCGACGCCAACACACAGGAGCCCGATGCCAACATGCTGGAGCCTGATGCCACCATGCAGGAGCCCAATGCCAGCACGCAGGCCAGCACACAGGAGCCGGCTCTCCACTGCGTGGTGCAGGGCACTGGACGCATGATTCCTCCATGCTGCTTGGCCACTGTGAACAGGGCAGCAGACATGGCAGGGCCATAGGGCAGGGCCGCGGCAGCCTATCATGGCCGCCACCCCTGGGCACCTAGGCCCACGCCTTCTACAAGGCTGGCCTGCCTTCCCTCGTGCTATGAATTCTGGAACTATTCTGGACCTCCCAGACCCCCGGACTCCCTGCCGAAACTGGGCACATGAGATCTCCAGCTGCTGGTCCGGTCTGAAGGCAGACAAGCTGGAGTACGCAGAGATTCGTGCAGAGATCGTAACCTGCAATTCCTTGAAGTGGAGCTGCGCAGGAAGCCATCTCCAGATGGTGACCCCCCACCCCCAACAACTAAGACAGTATAGATTTAAATTCGTGTTTAAAATGACATGTCTTCGTAACAAAGGTTTCTCTCTTTGTGTATTAATGACCATGTTTATATGTGTGTTTAAAGTTTGGTAAACAGTAACTTTAAGGCTAAATTCTTACTAGACAAATGAAAAAGGTTTTCAACGTAATTCTCATAAAGATAAAATTAACTTACATTTAAAGTCTGAGGTAAAAATTAGTTAACAATCAATATATTTTAACTAAGTTGGTCTAAAGACCTGGGCACACCTAGGGTGTATCTCTATCTTGAATGGGTGTAACAAAAGGTTAAATAGACTTGTTGATATGTAAAACTCTCCATTACCTTCTCTATTAGAAATGGTATTTCGCACAATGGCTATGCTAATTATTCTCATGCCTGAGGTTTCCTTTCCTGCACTCACCTAGGGTGTGTCTCCATCTTGAACGGGTGTAACAAAAGGTTAAAAAGATGTTGTTGATATGTAAAAGTCTCAAATTCCTTCTCTATTAGAAATTTTAGATTGTGCTGTGGTTATGCTAATAACAAGTTTTGTTTCATAGTAAGTAAATTGCAGCTAGCTGCCTTTGGGACTCTAGGCCGTTCCCCACCCCCATGCAAATGCCTGTCGAGGCAAATACGCCCCCCAGAGGCAAGAAATGTTTTTTTTAAGCTGATAAAGTTTTGCCCACAGAGGAAAAAAAATGGCCCCCTCAGGCCTTCCCTTGGCAGCACACTGGTTCTTGTTACTTGCTTACATGTTTCTCCATGTTTGTGCCAGTTTCTTTTTTAGAAATGCCTGTATGATATAGGTTTCTGTTCACCCCACACCCCTGATACTGTAGTCATTTAGTTAAACAGAAAAGGGGGAATTGTTGTATGCTTTACATTGGGTTGTTCTAGCTCTCCCCCGCCAAGAAAATTGGATCAGTCCTGCTAGTTTCGCGGGCCCGCTTGGCCCCGCGCCTAGGAACCCCAAGAGGGTTCCAGAGTTCCAGAGTTCGAGAGTGCTTGGCGCCGCCATGGGGAAAGAGGCAGCAGAGTTCTGTTTGGTGATTAGTTTGGTTTAGTTTATGAATCGGTGTTCCTGAATAAAGAAATACAGCTTCCCTGCCCAGCCGTATGTCTCTGGTCGTCTCTGTTACCCGCCCATGAAGCTAGCCCGGCCAGCTGGAGCCTCCAAATTTTAACAACAATTTTTATTTCTTCCTTTAATTCCTCTTTGACCCAGAAGTTGTTAAGAAGTGTACTGTTGAGCTTCCACATTTTGGGACTGTTACTAATCTTTGCTTGATTGTTAAGTGTTAGTTTAATTCCACTGTGGTCTGAGAAGATGCTTGGGATGATTTCAATGCTCTTGAATTTGCTGATGCTGTCTTTGTGGCCTAACATATGGTCTGTCCTTGAGAATGACCCATGTGGATTTGAGTAAAATGTGTATTCCAGTTTCTTGGGATGAATGACTCTGAAAATGTCCAATAGTTCTAGTTTATCTGTCTCTTCATTTACCTCCCTTCTGTCTTTATTGATTTTCTGCCTTGATGATCTGTCAAGTTGAGAGAGTGGGGTGTTGAAGTCCCCTACTATGATTGTGTTACTGTTAATATATTGCTGTAGCTCTTTCAGTAGAAGTTTGATATATTTAGATGGCTTCTCATTGGGTGTATAGATGTTAATAATTGTTAAGTCCTCTTGATTGACTGATCCTCTGATCATTAAGTAGTATCCATTCCTATCTTTTTAAATCTTATCTATTTTAAAGTCTATTATGTCAGATATGAGAATAGCTGTTCTTGCCCTTTTTTGTGGGCCATTGGCTTGTATGATAGTTTTCCATCCTTTCACTTTAAGTCTGTGTTTGTCTTGTTGAGTTCGGTGGGTTTCCTGTAGACAGCATATTGTTGAATTGTGTTTTCTGATCCATCTTCCTACTCTGTGTCTTTTAATAGGTGAATTCAGGCCATTGACATTTATTGATATCAAAGATTGAAGATATTTTAATGCCATTCTTGTAGAGTTTTAGAGTGTTTTGATATATGGCCTATTTGTGGTGGTATGATTGTTTATAGGAGACCTTTGAGAACTTCTTTTAGGGCAGGCTTGGTGATAGTTGATTCCTTCAACTGTTGCTTGTCTGAGAAGGTTTTGATGCCTCCATCTAGTCTGAATGACAGTCTAGCAGGATATAGTATTCTTGGCTGAAAGCCTTTCTCTTCTGGCCTGTAGTGTTTGTATGGAGAAGTCTGCTGCTAATCTTATGGGTTTTCCTTTGTAGGTGACTCTTTGTTTTTCTTTTGCAGCCTTCAGGATCCTTACTTTTTCCTTATTCCTTTCCATTCTAAGTATGATGTATCTTGGTGTCTTTAGGTCTGGGTTAATTCTGTTTGGGACCCTCTGGGCTTCTTGAATCTTTGTGTCTTTGATGTTGTCTAGACTAGAGAAATTTCCAGCTATTATGGCCTGGAAAATGCTTTCTTCCTCTCCTTCTCTTTCTTCCTCTGGTATGCCAATAATGCATATATTGTTTCTTTTGAAGTCATCCCATAGGACTCTGTTGTTTTCAGCATCTCTTAATCTCTTTTTGAGATCTCTTACTTCTTTTTTAGTTGTCTCTAATTCATCCTCAATCTTGCTAATTCTGTCTTCAGCCTCATTGATTCTATTCTCTCTGCCCTCTACTGTTTTTCTGGAGTTCATCTATTTTGTTTCCCTGCTCTGATAGTGTTTTAGCTTGTTCAGCTAGTTGCATTCTTAGCTCAGCGATTTCAGCTTTCAGCTCTTTAATATCCATGAGATAATTAGTATTTTCTTCCATATTCTCATTTGTTGTTCCTGTATTTCTGATTATATTTTTTTCAAATTCTTTACTCACTCCAGTTATTATTTCCTTAGCTAATGTTTGGATGTTGAACTCGTTATTTTGTGCTTCACCCTCTGGAGGACTTTTAGCTAGGCTCTTGTCCTGGTTCGATTCTCCAATATTTCTTCTTGTTGTTTTAACCATTGTATATATTATGTTATGAGTTCCCTTTATCAGTACTTTTCAAATTATTGATCACTATTGCCTGGATTGACTTGTGTCTAAGTAAGTTAATTAAAGGGTTCACAGTGGTGGAAGTGAACAGTTGTTTCAATAGTATTTAAATCTCTGAGTTGGAGCTCAGTGGTTTAAAAGCCTCTTTTTTTTCTTCCTTGTAGGCTATGGGAGCCTGAGGGCTTTTAAACTATCAATAGGCTTCAGCTTAATCACTGACTCCTGACCAAGAGATAAAGCAGGGTGTGGCAGAGATAATCCAGTGGTTATGCAAAGAGACTTTCACAGCCCCTCAGCTATGCCACCAAGGTATAGGTCTTCTCCTGAGTTTCCCGGTTAGATCTCTGTCCCCTGGTGTCCCTCCCTGTTGCTGCTCCAGATTCTGAGGGTAGTAGCAATGGAGACTCAGAGTTGCACTTGGTGAGTCTCTGGGGAGTCCTCTCCTCCCTTAAGCTGTTCCCTTGTTCGTGGAGCAGACTGGAGGTGGTGTCTCAACTGATAAACTGCTGAACTGTTAGCAGTCACTTAATCTCTCCTTAGGCTCCTCTCTCCTCTCTGTCACCAGCCACACGTATTTGTACTCACCGGTGATTTACTGGGTTCCTGTGTTCATTCTAGTCCTGTCTTGTTTCAGTCTCGGGTGGTCTCCTTTGGTATTCCTAGTTGATCTGGGAGAGGAGAGGAGAGGAGAGGAGAGGAGAGAAAGCGATCTGCTGCTCGTAGCTCCGCCTCTGGCAGTTGAATCCCAGTGTTTCCTTTTTATAAATAAATATTAAAATAAAGAAAGGAAGAAAGGAAACCCAGGACAGAAACAAAGTAAAATAGTATACTTCCAGGAATGTGCATGTGAAGAAGGAAGTAGAAGTTTGTATACTTTGTAATCACACCTACCTGCTCTCAAATGTTGTGGTTTTAAATATCACTTAATAAGAAAGACACCTGAGCCATCTGGACAAAACAGAAGGGCAAAAAAGTTTGCTTTAAGGCAGAAAATTTGTTGAGTGTTATCTTGTAAAATATATGAAATGACTTTTAATGCCATTAAGAAACCAGACCATCACTAGTGACGTGTTCTACTTACTACTCTCCCAGGACAAGTAGCTTGGGTGTATTCAGCCACCAGATTTCCTAGGTGACAGAAATGTAAACTTGAGAAAAGGAAGGGCCAGAATGGAGGTTGACATCTAGCTGAGCCAGTTAGAATGCGAATTGTCCATAGAGATTTCAAGCTATCCAACTGGAACAAATAGGCCTGAAGAAACAAGTGTAAGAGGGAGGAGGCAATATGAGAAGGGCAGGCTGGGTCTTCCTGGATGCAAGAGAGAGCGTCCATAGTTTCAACTGCAAGCAACTGCTGGCAACAGCACTTAAGGTAAATTGATATTTTTAATTATAATTGTTCTGTTTTGGTCAGAGAAGAAGAGAAAGTAAATGCTACTTTAAAAAAAGCAAATATACAAATTAATAAGCATTTTTAGACAAAAGGGATGGTTTCAAAGCTATTTGTATGGGTGCAGAGATGAAGATAGCTTGATGGCTTGCTATAGGGAAAAGTTTTTGTCATTTTAGCCAAGAGGAGCTCACATAGTAATGCACAAAAATGTGTTTCATTTAGCAAAGAGAAAGAGAGCCAGTATTATCAATGACTCTATCCTTAAATGTGAAATGTTTGAGTGGACTTTTGTTAACATCTGGTATAGCCTTTGATAAAAGTGAGCTTCTAGAAGGTTTAATATTCCCAAGTCATATAACAATTAAAAGATTAAGCTTTGATTCATACCTTAGTCTGCTTGCTATCTGAAGCTATATCAACAGGTATAGATGCAGAATAGATTTTGAATGTTGAAGAATTACTAGAAGCAAGCCTAGAGAGATTTAAAAAATCCTATATATCAAGTGCTAAGACATATTACCTACATACAGTGGAATGTGACCAAGGCTTTCTAGACTAGGGTACACAGTTCAAGTGTCTATTTTATGAAGCTGTGCTTTTTCTTCCATACCCTGCTGAACTGTTTGACCATTTAGAATCTGACAAAACTGTGGCTTCTTATTAAAGTGCATATACACAGCTATTTTAAAAGTATATTACTAAACGGTATTTACTAATCATAAAATTAAAAAAGGAACTTAGTAAATGGAGACACAATTTACCTAGGTTTCAAATTCTCTTACCTTCAGTCTGGGGTGTACTTAAATTATACTAGATAGATGAAATTCCTTAGCATTTCTTAGAGTTCTTATTTATCCCTGAAAATCACATAACTGCTGACTTATTTTAATATGGTAATAGTGTACCTTAAAATTTGACATTTAAGTTGCTAAATATATTCTGATAATTATTTGATAGCAGTGGCAATTGTCAATGTTTTGAACTGGTAACCTCTTATTAATATTGATATGATGACAAGAGACACACAGGATATAACCTTGGCCTATAAGGACATGGAGTTTTGAAAGCAAAGTTCTACTTCACAGTACAATGTGGATATTATCTAGGCTTTGAGCAGATTATACAAAAGAGACATAACTGCTTTACTCTGGTTAGAGTTAAGCTTAACCATAGTGATATATCAGGAAGAGTAAGTTTTCTTTAAGCCAACAAGGGAGATAAAAGTTTCCTGAAAGCAAATAAAAAGAAAAGTGTTAGTGAGACAATTGCAGCCTCCAGAAATTCCCCGTAGATAATTACGACAAGAGCTGCAGTAGGAAATCTATGTTTCATTAAACCAGGCCTTGTACCACATTGTGTCACTTATATAGACCCTTGAACACCATGCTAAACAATTATACTTACTCTGATTCACAGGCAAAAATAAGCTGCAGAGTTTGCTAAAAGGAGATTATACAATGAAAAGAGATTTTAATGGTGTCACTTTCTCCTCCCAGCTCCCAAAGCAAGCGAAGTTGTTTATCACACTAGATTGCTAGTTAGTTTATCCAGGTAAAGTTCAATAAGTAGGTCTACACACACGCTGTAGGAGTAAGATTTTGCTATTTGCGTCAGTTAGGAATATTTGTAGTTGCACGTAACAAAACATAACCAACAATGGATTAAGCAAATGTTCTCAAATGACAGAAGTGTGATATCAGGTTGTTGTTGACATTGTTTCAACAGGACCATGTTGTTATGACTTTTACAGGAATCTGTGATTTCCTTGGTCCTTTCCTCATGATTTCATAGAGGTTGCCACAAACCAAATATCAGGAAGAGGCAGAGCCCTTAGAACTTTCATTTTCAGTCAGTCTTTTAGGTCAGAACTCATTCACATGACTGAAAGTGACATAACAAAGGAAACTAAAATGGTCTTAGACTCAGTCAGTTGGCAATGTTTTTAAAATAAATTTTAACTCAAATTTTATGAAATCAAAATTATACCAAAGAATATAAACTTTTGGAAGGAAACTTGCTTGTCCTTCTCTTGTGTGGCATATAATAGGTGTTCAATAAACTTACACTGAATTCAGTATCAAGACTAGACTAAAGAAAGGTAGGAGATCAGAGCACAATAATGTACTTATTTAATGATTGACCAACTAGGACTACCCAGGCCAGAACACATATTTAATCAATATTTAAACTTTATAAAGTAGAGTATTTTTAAACAATAACATGTATGGAACATTATTCTTAAATTAGGCCATGCCACAAGTATTAAACAAGGACTTAAATCACATTATAATAGTCATTAAAAAGAATAATAACTATAACTGGACAGAGATGGACTCTAGGGAAATCTATCTGTAACATGTTTTATGTAGTTGGTTATTTTTCTTTTTTTAAAATTTTTTATTTATAAAAAGGAAACATTGACAAAACCATAGGATAAGAGGGGTATAGCCTCACACAATTTCCACAACCAGAACTCTGTATCCCATCCCCTCCCCTGATAGGTCTCCTATTCTTTAACCCTCTTGGAGTATGGACCCAAGGTCATTGTGGGATGCAGAAGGTGGAAGGTCTGGCTTCTGTAATTGCTTCCCCACTGAACATGGGTGTTGACAGGTTGATCCATACTCCCAGCCTGTTTTTCTCTTTCCCTAGTGGGGAAGGACTCTGGCGAAGCAGAGCTCCAGGACACATTGGTAGATTGTCTGTCCAGGGAAGTCTGATTGACATCATGCTAGCATCTGGAACCAGGTGGTTGACAAGAGAGTGAACATACAAAGCCAAACAAATTGTTGACCAATCACAGACCTAAGGGCAGGAATAGTGCAGATGAAGAGTTGGGGGGGGGGTACTCCATTTTGTAGATAGCTAGTAAGCATATTTTAATTTAATTCCAAAGGCCCTGTGGCTATACTAGTTTTTTTTTTTTTTTATTACTTGCTATGTAGTGGAGCCACCATAAATTAGGGCTTTTAATATTTTCCTAAATGTATGCATATGGGTTTCACAAATGTTATTTCTGTTGCTATCACTCAGATCTGAAGCAAGCTCACTTTTTATCTCCTATTTTATTTTATTTTATTTTATTTATTTTGATCCATGTGTCTCAATCCTTCACTCTGACTAGGTTAAAATAAGAGCAAGTAAAAGAGGGAGGCATGTCAAGGAAGGAGTGGAAATGAAGGCTGGAGGTGAGAAGTTGGGTTAGCCATTTGTTAGTAAGGTGGAGGGGGTAGAACAGAGCATGGGCTCCCTGAAAGGAAGAAAGAGCCCTTCTGGAGTACTTAGAAAATGAGGGGGGTTACAGGGTAGGCAGCAGTGCAGTGGGTTAAACGCACGTGGCACAAGGGTTAAGGATCCCAGTTCGAGCCCCCAGATCCCCACCTGCAGAGGGGTTGCTTCACAGGTGGTGAAGCAGGCCTGCAGGTAACTATCTTTCTCTCCTCCTTTCTGTCTCCCTTCCTTTCTCGATTTCTCTCTGTCCTATCCAACAAGAACAATAGCAATGGCAACAATAATAATAAGGACAACAACAAGGACAGCAAAATGGGAAAATAATTGGAGCAGTGGATTCGTAGTGCAGGCACTGAACCTCAGCAACAACCCTGGAGACAATAAGTAAATAAATAAATAAATAAATAAATAAATAAATGAAAATGAGGGGGACATGTGATCCTGCCAGTTCTATCCCATATGGTGGGAGGAACTACAGATGGGACACAACATGGTTATAATCAAGGAGTGCCACAGGCAAGAACCAGTTAGGCAGAAGGAGATGGCTAACACTTGGTGACAGGGTGGCAATTATTGGGATTATTTTTGTAGCTGAAAGATTCTATGGAGTAGCAGTAAGGTTGGAAGTTGGGGTCAAACTCTAAAAATTGTCATCTTGACATTGGGTGACAAAATAATAGAAAATGCAGACTTTATGTAACCAAAAGGGATAGCTCACCCAGTAGAATGTACTTTATCATGCATGAGGACCCAAGTTTTTTTTTTTACCATTATATTTATTTATTTGTTTAAATTTATTTATTTCCCTTTTGTTGCCCTTGTTTTTATTGTTGTAGTTATTATTATCATTGTTGTTATTGATGTCATTGTTGGATAGGACAGAGATGAATGGAGAGAGGAGGGGAAGACAGAGAGGGGGAGAGAAAGACAGACACCTGCAGACCTGCCTTATCACTTGTGAAGCGACTCCCCTGCAGGTGGGGAGCTGGGGTTCTAACCGGGCTCCTTATGCAGGTCCTGGTGCTTTGCGCCACCTGTGCTTAACCTGCTGTGCTACCCACCAGACTCCCAAATTCTATCTCCTTGCTACCACATGGAAGCAGAACATAAAAAGGATCTTGTTGTTTGTTTGTCTGCATGTTTATCACTGCTGAGTCTTCACCACTCTGGACCAGGTGATTTTTTTCTTCCCTCAAAGAGAGAGACACACATGATAGCACTGAAACTTCTTCCAGTAGGGTGGAGAAGCCTGGATGGAACCAGGGTCTCATGCTTGGTATGACAAGAACAATATCCAAGTGAGCTGTTTTACTAGTCCAAAGGAAAAGCTTTATGAGCAGTGGGTCAGTGCTATGGTGAGTCCAAAGGAAAAGCTTTATGAGCAGTGGGTCAGTGCTATGGTGCCTCTCCTCTCTCTGTCTCTGTGTTCCTCTCTGCTTTTATTTCCTATCTGTAAAAATGAAGTAGGAAGTTAAAAAGGCCTTCCAGTGTTCCACTGACTCTTAAAAACTATGAAATCCAAGCAAAATGCAAAACTCTGGTGATAAAAGTAAACAAACAAACAAAAACCCTAATGATGCTGCATGGCACTCGATCTGGTCCTTGTTGGATGAGCATTTGAGACAGCCCTCTCTGCAAGGTCTGATGGGGAGACAGTGAGAGATTTCTCTAAAGAATGATGTGTGTTTCCCTCTGTATTTTTAAGCAACCTCTGCTTTGTGCTAGGGAAAGGAAGAAGTACTCCACTTAACATCATTAGGCAGAGCAACTTCTTCCTAAGAATGGGGTTCACTTTCAAGAGAATGGAGGAGAAGTCAATCCCATTCTTTTAGTTATTCATATAGTGGAAATCATGAGAAGGGGGAAAAGATGTGACTCCTGAATTGGTTCTTGGGAGCTAATGTATGCAATGAGACAGTTAAGCATGTGACTCCAGAATTCTTTTCTGGTCTGAGCTTTTTATCTAAAATTCCCTCTTTTAAAGTTAAATAATGAGAATTTTGTAGGAGAGACCTTATGGGACCTATTGAAGTGGAATGGCTATTTAAAGGTTACTAATCTAAGGATTGCACATATATATATATATATATATATATATATATATATATATATATATTGTTGTCATCAGCGTTTCACAACTATGTGACAACTTTTTTTTTAGAAAGAGACAGACACAGAAGGGAAAAAGAGAGAGGCATAGACATTTCTTCTAGGGACTAGGTGATACTGCACCTGGTTGAGCTCACACATTACCACTCTCAAGGTACAGAGTTCGAGCACCTGCTTCTCACCGGCCAGAGAAGCTGGTGAAGGTATCTACTAATGGTGAAGCCGATCTGCAGGTATCTACATTTCTTTCTCCTTATCTATTCCTCCCTTCTCAATTCCTCTCTGTTTAATCAAATAAAATAGGAAGTTGTAGATTTGTAGTGTTGGCAACAAGCCCCAGCAGTAACCCTGGTGGCAATAAAAAAAAAGTTTCTTCCAATGCAGTGGGACCTAGGCACAAACCTAGGTCAATTTCATGGCACAGCAACACACTGTCCAAGTGTACTATTTTGAGCAGCCTGAGTTGTCATTTTTGATGAGAAGAATTCTGTCATAACATGGGCCTTCTAAGGTGACAGCACTTTATCCTTGAAAGTGCCCTTAAGTAAAGGGAAGATCCACTCTTCCACTATTTATTTATTTTTGTACTTTGGATGCTGTGTTTTGAATATATGTCCTGATCTCTTGCTCTTTTCCCTCATTATTTATTCTAAGGAAGTTGTTTCTATAATCCTCTACTTATTGTATCTGTGGAACCTTGGGAAAATTAGTGGGTTTTTTTTGGATCAGGGGTAGAATTTAAAGGCCAACTAATACAACTCTTCCATTTAACAAAGAAAGAGAAAGAAGAAGGCTAGGAGATTAATTTGTGGGCTCATGAGTTAGGTCTAGAACATGATTCCCCCAGCCTCCTAATCCAGTGCTTCTGTTCTGTGGTTTCTAGGAATACAAGTCTGTCTCCTGTGGGATCTGGTGCTTTGTCACACCTACCCTCTCTGAAATTTCTATTTAAGAACAAAAAAAATCATGTCTGTCCAATAAAGGAAAGATAGTGTCTACTTATTTACATTATTGTTATTGTTGCTGTTGTTGGTCTTGAAGACATAGATGCTAACAGGCCCTAATTCATTGATCAGGGAAAACATACTAATTGCTAGTAGCAAGTCATGCAGATCCATGTGTTGAGAATATTAGTCAAGCCAGTAGTAACAAAAATTAGTATATAGAAGAATAAGGACGTAGTATTTTTTTCTTTTGCCTCCAGGGTTATTGCTGGGGCTCAGTGCCTGTACCATGAATCCACTGCTCCTGGAGGCCGTTTTTACCCCTATTGTTGCCCTTATTGTTGTAACCTTGTTGTGGTTATTATTGTTGTTGATGATGCCGTTCGTTGTTGGATAGGACAGAGAGAAATGGAGAGAGGAGGGGAAGACAGAGAGGCGGAGAGAAAGACACCTGCAGATCTGCGTCACCGCCGGTGAAGCGACTCCCCTGCAGGTGGGGAGCTGGAGGCTCGAACCAGGATTTCCATGCTGGTCCTTGCACTCTGCGGGCTTAACCCGCTGCGCTACCGCCAACCCCCAGGAGATAGTATTTTATAAAAGCTTTTAATGAAAAAACACCATCTACATTAATGATGTGTGTCTTATAAATAATTTCTAAAATTTGAAGTGAAAGTTAGTGTGTAGACCAAAGACAAGCTACACTAAAGAGAAGAGTAAATTTTATGAAAGAACACATTTTATGAAAGAGAAAAAAAGAGAATTCTCAGAAATATAAAGAATAAGGAAACTCCAATGGAGGGGAGGGGATATAGAATTTTGGTGGTGGAAATTGTATAGAATTGTTCCCCTCTTATACCACAATCTTGTCAATCATTATTAAATCAATAATAAAGTATAAAGAAAAGAAAAAAAGAGAGAGATTAGGGAAACTAGGTTTATTTTTCTTATGACAGAAATAGGAGTGTTTTTGAAGGATGAAAGAATATATAGGAATAGGTTTTAGTTTTTCCTGAACTGAGATCTCACACTTGCCCAACTTTACTGATCACTCTGGCTTATCTTTTTTCATTCATATGGAGTGGCAGAGAGGTGACAGGAACTTCCTCCTGCGTCCTAGCACCTTCCACCTGGTTGTGGGCCATGTGCATGGTAAGGCTCACACTCTATGGGGGGAACTGTCTCTTTGATCTCATAGACATCTAAATTTGTTGTGCAGGATAAAGAAATTAGATGGATTCAGACCTAGATAAATAAGTAGGAAACATGCCAGCACATAGGCTGTGTAGCTAAAATTGAAAAATTATTGGAGATTTGAAACTGTTGTAAGGAAATGAACTACAGTGTGCTATGAATTTCATTTTTAATAAGGCTCTGAGGCAGGCCTGTAGGTCTAAGCTCTGCTAATGTGCTTGGGCTTTCCCTCTCAGATGGCAGGGACAGCACGCCACGATCGAGAGATGGTCATCCAGGCCAAGAAAAAGCTTACCACCACCACAGACCCTATTGAGAAACTCCGGCTGCAGTGCCTGGCCAGGGGCTCCGCGGGTATCAAAGGACTTGGGAGGTAAGAACCAGATCATGGGGTGGCAGGAAGGTGGGGGGAAAATGGGTAAGGACAGGTAAGATCAATATTTGTGTTGTGAGCCAGAAAAATAGCTCAGTTAGTGCATTGCTTTGCCATTTACATGGCCCAAGTTCAAGCTTGACTCCCATTGCATTGAAAAAAAGCTTTGGTGCTATGGTCTCTTTTTGTTCTCTCTTTTTCTTCCTCTTTGTATATATCTATAATTTTTTAAATAAATACATATAGTCATGTTATAACTATTCAATTAGGTTGCTTCCTCCTTCTTCCTCATTTTCAAATTAAAGTGCATAAGAATTGATATTTTAGATCTCTTGTGACAATTTTTGGTTCTTCATAATAGATTCAGCAAGGCCTGGGTGCTAGAAAAGTATGCAGCCAACCAAGGGGACAACTCAAGGTGTGGAAAAATGCATCCCCAATTGTTAGAGACACGTGGGGGTGTGGTGGGGGTGTGGAAATTCCATAAAGGGCAACACTAGGATATAGGTTGGAAAAGAAAGGAAGGGGCAACCATTTAAGGGTGATAGAATCTGGAGTTTTGTTCACAGCGGCTATGTCTTGTTTACCCTGAGGTGTTGGAATCTACAGTGAGGTTTTCCTTGCAATTCATATCCTATTCTCTGGTCTACTAGCAGTGCCAGACATCCATTGGACTGAGGACCACAAGCTTCCTAAATACAGGTTTTGTGTGTTATCTCTTAACAGACTGAATTGAGGGTCTGTCACAGATCAGGTGTTGTGCACATGATGGGGAGGTTATGGGTGGACAAACATTTTCTAGACTTCATGGAGGACTTCTACCTAGGAAATTGGTCATCACAGAAACACAATGCTCCTTGGTGTGAAGAGTTTTATGTTAAAGTATAGAAGACCATGGCAGGGAAATCCAGTCTCATATAGTAAGTTGTGGAAGGCTTCAATTCCAGTGAGATTCATCATTCAATAATCATAAATTCTCAAACCAAGACCAGCTCTTTCTAAAGTCTAAACTATGGGTATATGAATTCCTATATTCAGGCTGTCAAGTTCAAAGGGAAGACTAGGCTACTTCCCTTCAATATTGAGTCATTCTGACCATCACCTCTTCATTCTGTGCTCACATTATTATTCTTAATGCAAATATCCTAGGGCCATTACCTTTTCCATATTCATTCAACTGAAGCTCCCTTACTGTCCCAGCTATCTCTACTACATCTGTTTGTCAGTCTTTCCAATGTGAACCAGTTTATCTTCAAGACACCATCTTAAGCTTGGCCCTATGTTTGACTGTGCTGTCTTCCTCCTCTTCTTTCCTGGTCTATCCATCTTTGGGAAATCTCAGCTTAAGTAGAGTTTGCCCCAATCCTGCTTTAAAAGGTATATGGGTGGTAGTCGGGCGGTAGCGCAGCGGGTTAAGCACATTTGGCACAAAGCGCAAGGACTGGTGTAAGGATATTGGTTCAAGTCCCAGCTCCCCACCTGCAGGTGAGTCACTTCACAGGCGGTGAAGCAGGTCTGCAGGTGTGTCTGTCTTTCTCCCCCCCTCTTCTCTCCATTTCTCTCTGTCCTATCCAACAATGACAACATCAATAACAACCACAATAAACAAGGGCAACAAAAGGGAATAAATAAATTTAAAAAAAATTTAAAAAAGGTATGTGGGTATTAACATTGCCCCTCACTTTAGCTCCAGTCTGATTTCATTCCTTTGCTGTTTATCTCTTCCCTGGCATTCTCTTTGAAGGGTGCTTTTTTAGATTAGATTTCATTTCTGCTAACCTGCCAGAAATTTAGCATTCTCCAAAGTATCACCTTCTCGCACAACTGTTTCCCATTATGTCTTGAGTTTCAATCCTGGAAGAGATTCAGAAAACTCTTATTCTTTCTAGTAGTTTCTTATTGCCTTTTAGATATAGGTGTTTTTCAAAATTCTGTTTCCAGTGTTGTTGTTGTTTTGCTTGTCTGTTTTGTTTGTTTTTTTCTCTACTTCATGATGCATCTTGCTCATTTTTGACTTAGCTCTTCTCCTGTGCTTGATTTAGCCAATTGCCAGAATCTTAGCCTCAAGTCTTTTCCTAAGCCCATTTCAGGGGTCTTGTATTTTTCTTTTCTCAAGAAGGACACTATCTAAGTAGCTGGTCAGTTACCCACTAGATATTTATATATTATTTCCTTAATATTAAAAACAAACTAAATAAAATTGATATTATCTCTTGAAAACATGAGCTACCTCTGTGGCTCAAATTACTTTAATGGTTTCACTACATTTCACATGATTTGTATTGGAAACTTTAGAATTATGTTCATTGACTCATCCACAGGTAATTCTCTATTTTTTTACTATATTATAATCTCTTATTTTCAATTGCTTCAGTGCAGACAAACCACCATTCCCCTGGAATTTTTGTAGTTAGTGGTTTTTTTGTTCCCAGTGTAAAAAATTTCCCAGTTCCAGTTCCTTAAACTTTCAGATCCTCAGTGCAGTCATCTCACTAGTGATATAATTCTAAGTTTCACTTTGGTGATGTCACTCCTCTTGAAAACTGTTCAATGACTTCATTTTACTTTATAATAAAATCTGAACTGGTTAGTATTGGTGATTGAAACTCTTTAAATTCTAACACTAACCTAACTCCCATCTCAATTCCTCTACTTTTTTTTTTAGTTTTCTGGTTCTCTCGAGGTGCCTAAAACGAAGCATTAAATGGATGCTACTCTGAAATGCTAATTTCTCTGTTCGTAGAAGATGACAGACTATCCTGAATCATTCTCTCTCTTCCTCTCTCTCTGTACACACACACACACACACACACACACACACATATACACACTTGCAGTGATTGAAGTTTTACATATTTGCTTTTCTTCTCATAGGACTTAGTGTATGACGGAACTGGTTGATTAATCATCAATGAATTTTGCTGAATAATACATAACAGTTTTATAATACTTGTGATAGAACAACTGTTCATGCTTTCAATTAATATGTTGGAAATCTAACTCCTATTGTGGTGGCATAAAGAATGGAGCTGTTGGAGATTGATTAGAACATAAGAATAGAATTCTCCTAAATTGGAATAGTGTACTCATAAAAGGGACCTCAAGGAGCATCTTCCTTCTCTTTCCATTATATGGTGATACAATGGAAGTCAACAGTAATTCAAAATAAATCTCTCATCAGAGACTGAATCTGCTGGTGCCTGGATCTGATTTCCTCTACAACTTTGGAAAATTGTTTAAACCACGTAGCTAATATTGATCAGTTATGGTGGCTTGTGGGTCTATGAGTAAGCTTGACAGAGCATAGGGAAAACTCCCCCCATCTTGGATGGAGGTCTGGGAAAGATACCCCCTTCTTAATCTTTCTCAACCGAGATGAGCAAAGGGGAAAAACAGTCTCTCAGACTTAGTTCTTCCCTTTCAGACTCTCAAGCCCACAGAAACCTCACTGCCTCTCCCCATTAACTGCAGGCCACATGGCTGCCTGCCTTAAGGTTCACTCAAAGTTCACATAGTCACCCAGAGTTCACACAGTCACCTCACTTTTGATCACTAGAGAAAGCATACTCCATCAAACAGCTCTCTGACATCAGTCAGTGAAACTCCAAACTTTATTTCCTTATAGCTTTGATAACCACCATGCTCTGTTTATCTTTTCTCTATCTCACCGTCTGGTTTATCCCCTATGTTTCTCTCAAATACCTTTGGATAATTAAGTTGCTTGCATCATGGAGAATAATTGTTTGACCTTTATGTATCTCATCAATTCCTGTCATACCAGTCCCCTACCATAGGGGCAAGCTGGCCTTTAAGAAACCTGTAATTTCTGGCGTATTTGAAAAATGTTCTTTGTCTGAAACCCTATTTAAACCCAAGCCCACCCCCAAATAAACGATAGTGTCCCAATTCTCCCTGGTGTCTCTTGTCTCTATTTCGTGTTGTCTCTTGAACGAGCGAGAGAGAACCAGTCGTTTACCTTCCTGGCTGAGAGCCAACCCACATGAGCTCTGGCAGTGGCTTGGAATAAGGTAATACCTAACTATTTCTGATTTACCCTTGTTCTATAATGAAACTGATTAGTTTCAAATAATTTATTTCTATTGTGATTTTTGTTCATTTATTCAAGTATGCATTCATTCACTAAGCCAGAGAATATTGATATATCGTAATTATATAATACAATATATAATATATACAATATATAGTAAATAAAACCCTTGGGACCTCTGCTTTTATGTAGTCTGTATTCTAGTCCCATTATTCAAAGTTTTCTGTGGTAATTTTTTTATTTCTTTAATAGGATATTAATGGTTTACAGTTGACATTAAAATACAACAGTTTGTACATGAGTAACATTTCTTAGTTTTCCACGTAACAATTCAGGTCCTCCTGTGCCATCATGTTCTGCCATCATCCAGGAACTGAGCCGTACTTCTCAGCTCAGTTGTCTACTTTGGTGCAATACACCAACTCCAGTCCAAGTTCCACTTTACGTTTTCCCTTCTGATCTTGTTTTCAACTTCTGTCTATGAGTGAGATCATACCATATTCATCCTTCACTTTCTGATTTATCTTACTTAATATGATTCCTTCAAGCTCTATCCAAGATGAAAGAAAGAAGGTAAATTTACCATTTTAATAGATGAGTAGTACTCCATTGTGCATGTATGTCACAAGTTACACAACCACTCACCTGTTGTTGGATACCTGGGTTACTTTCAGGTTTTGGCTATTACAAATTGTGATGCTATGAACATTGATATACACAAATCTTTTTGGCTGGGTATAATTGGTTCCTTAAGCTATGTCCCCAGGAGAGGAATTTCAGGGTCATAGAAAGGTTAACTTCTAACCATCTGAGAGTTCTCCAGAATGGTCTTCACAAGGGTTGGAACAATTTACATCCTCACCAGTGGTGTAGGAAGTTTCCTTTGTTTCCACAACCTCTCCAGCATTTGTTGCTGCTACCTTTTTTGATGTATGACATTCTCACAGGAGTGAAATGGTATCTCATTGTTGTTTTTATTTGTAGTTCTCTGACAATCAGTGACTTGGAGCATTTTTTTCATGTTTGTTGGCCTTTTGAATTTCTTCTGTTGTGAATATTCTGTTCACATTCTCTCCGTATCTTTGGATGGGGCCATTTGAATTCTTATTGCTAAGTTTGGTGAATTCTTTATATATTTTGGTTATTAGCCTCTTGTTTGTTGTATGAAATTTAAAAATCTTCACCAATTCTGTGAGAGGTCTATTTGTTTTGGTATTGGTTTATTTTACTGTGCAGAAGCTTTTTAATTTGATGTAGTCCCATTGGCTTATTTTTTATTTAGTCTTCTTTATAATTGGATTTGTATCATTGAAGATGCCTTAAAAATTTAGACCAAAAAGAGTTCTGCCAATATTTTCCTCTAAATACTTGATAGTTTCAGATGTAACATCCAAGCCCTTGATCCATTTGGAATTTAATTTTGTGTTTAGTGAAATATAGTGGTTCAGTTTCATTCTTCTGCACATTTCAACCTATTTTTTCCTAACACCATTTATTAAAGAACCTCTTCTTTCCCCATTTAATAATCCTGATACCTTTATCAAAGATTAGATGTCTACAGATGTGGGAGATAACTTTTGGGCTCTCAACTATATTCCACTGGTCATTGTGTCTATTTATGTTCCAGTACCAAACAGTTTTGCTCACAATGGCCCTATAATACAGTTTAAGATCTGGAAGTGTGATGCCTTTAGTTCTGTTCTTTCTTCTCAAGATTATTTTGGCAATTCTAGGTCTTTTCTGGTTCCAGATAAACATTTGTAACTTTTATCCTATTCTCCTAAAATATGATTGGAATCTTAATGGGGACTACATTAAATTTGTATATGGCGCTGGGTAGTATATTCATTTTGATGATGCTAATTCTTCCAGCCCATGAGCATCGAATATCTCTCTTCTTTCCGTCTTTTTCTATTTCCTTGAATAATGACTCATATATTCAGTATACAAGTTTTTCACTTCTTTTGTTAGGTTTATTCCTAGATATTTTATTTTTTGTTGCTATGGTTAAATGAGTTGATTTCTGGATTTCTTCTTCTGCTGCCTTAGTGTTACTAAGGTTTGCATAGAGGAATACCACTGACTTTTGTATATTAAGTTTGTAGCCTGACACCTTATTATATTTCTGGGTAATTTTCAAGAACTTCCTGCTGGATTTCTTGGGGTTTTCAATGTATAATAGCATGTCATATGCAAATAGTGAGAGTTTGACTTCTCCTCTAATCTGTAACCATTTAATTCCTTGTTCCAACCTGATTGCTATGGCAAGAACTTCAAACACTATGTTGAATGGTAATGGAGAATGTAGGAAGCCCTGTCTAGTACCAGATCAGATTAGATCAAAGGGGGGATGCCATTGAGTATGACATCGGATGTAAATTTGCTGTATACGGCTTCTAGTATCTTGAGGAAATTTTCATCTATTCCCATTTTTGTAGTGTTTTGATCATGAAGGAATGCTGGATTTTGTTAAAGACTTTCTTTATATGATCATGTGGTTTTTGGTCTTGCTTTTATTGATGTGGTGGATCAAATTGTTTGCTTTATGTATAGTAAACCAACTTTGCATTAATGGGGTAACCTTACTTGGTCATGATGAAAAAACTTTTTAATATACTGCAGTATGTGGTTAGATAAATTTTGTTCAATATTTTAGCATCTATATTCATTAGAGATATCAATCTGTATTTATTTATTTATTTATTTATTTATTTATTTATTTATATCCCTGTCTGCTTTTGGTATCAGGGTGATTTTTGGCTACATAGAAGCTGGAAGGGAGTATTACTATATCTTCAGTCCTTTGGAAGAGTTTTAAAAGTAGAGGCAGTAACTCTTCCTTGTAGATTTTGTAGTATTCATTTGTAAATCATCCAGTCCAGGACTTTTATTGTTTGGAAGGATTTTGATAACTGTTTCAATTTTGTTGGCTATAATTGGCCTGTTCATATTTTCTAGTTCCTCTTTGTTTAATTTTAGAAGTTTGTAGTTAACTAGAAACTCATCTATTTCTAAAGGTTCTCTAGCTTGGTGGCATATAGTTGTTCACAGAAGCCTCACATGATATGTTGGATTTCTGTGATGTCTGTAGTGATATCTTGTCTTTCATTTACAGTACTATTGATTTGAGTCTTCTCCCTTTTTTGTTTGTGAGTCTAGCTAAGGATTTGTCAGTTTTGTTTACTTTTTCAAAGAAACAACATTTAGGTTTATTGATCTTTTGTATGTTTTTTTTTCAACACTACTTATTTCTGCCCTACCATTAGTTATCTGAGTCCTTCTGGTTGTTTTAGGGTTCCACTGTTACTCTTCTTGTAGGTACATTAGTCAGGTTGTTTGTTTGGACTTTTTATCATCTCCTAATGTGTGCTTTTATGGCTATGAACTTCCCTCTAAGTACTATGTTAGCTGAAAAGATAGCTTATGTCTTCATTTTCATTGAATTCTTGAAACATTTTGATTTCTTCCTTAATTTCTTCTTGACCCAGTAGTTGTTAAGTAGTATACTGCTGAGTTTCCATATTTGGAAACTTTCTATATTTGGGATTTTACTAATTTTTGTTTTTAACTGTCAATTTAATTCCACTGTGGCCTGAGGAGATGCTTGGGATGATGTCAATGCTCTTGATTTTGTTGATACGGTCTTTGTGGCCTAACATATGGTCTATCCTTGAGAATGACCCATGTGGACCTGAATAAAACGTGTATTCCAGTTTCTTGGGGTGAGCAACTCTGAAAATGTCCAATCTAGTTTATCTATCTCTTCATTTAGCACCCTCATTTCTTTATTGACTTTCTGCCTAGATGATCTGTCAAGTTGAGAGACTACAGTGTTGAAATCCCCTACTATTACTGTGTTGCTGTTAATGTACTGCTGTAGTTCATTCAGTAGATGTTTGTTGTATTTAAATGGCCCCTCACTGGGTGCATAGATGTTAATAACTGTTAAGGCCTCTTGATTGACTGATCCTTTAGCATTAATCCGTGTCCATCCCTTTTTGTATTTTATTTATTTTAAGGTCTATCATGTCAGATATGATAATAACTGTTCCTGTCCTTTATTTTTGTGGTCCATTAGGTTGTATACTAGTTTTTCATCTTTTCATTCTGAGTTTGTATTTGTCTTGTTAAGTGGTATTTCTGCAGACAACATGTGGTGGATCATATTTCTTCCTACTCTGTGCCTGCCTTTTAATAGATGAATTCATGCCACTGACATTACAGATTTAAGATATTTTAATGCCATTATTCTAAAATTTGTAGTATTCTGATATATGGCATATTTATAATGATGTGATTGTTTACAGGAGAATTTTCAGAACTTCTTGAAGGGTAGGATTGGTGAGTTAATTCCTTCAACTGTTGCTTGCCAGAGAAGATTTTTATGTCTCCATCTAGTTTGAATGATAGTTTAGCAGGATACAATAATCTTGGTTAAAAGCTTTTCTCATTGAGTGATATATATGTCTTTTGGCCTTTAGTTTTTGTGTGGAGAAATCTGCTGCTAATCTTAAATCTTAAGGGTTTTCCTCTGTAAGTATCTCTTGTTTTCCTCTTGTAGCCTTTAGGACCCTTTCTTTATCCTTACTCCTTTTCATTATAAATATGATATGTCTTAGTGTCTTTAGATCCATGTTAATTCTGTCTGGGACCTTCTGGCCTTATTGAACCTTTATTTCTTTTATGTTATTTAGAGTAGGGACATTCTGTTATTGTTTCCTATAGAATGCTTTCTTTCCCTTCCTCCTTCTTCTGGTAAGCCCTTTAAGATCATTCTGTATGCCTCTGCCATTGTTTTCAGTACCTCTTAATCTCTTCTTGAGATCTATTACTTCTTTTTTAGTTTTCTCAAATTCATCCTATATCATTCTAATTCTGTATTTTTGCCTCACTTATTCTATTCTCTCTCCCCTTTGTTGTTTTCTGAAGTTCAGCTATTTTGTTACCCTGCTCTGATACTGCATTAGCTTGTTCAGCTGGTTGTGCTGTTAGCTCTGCTATTCAAGCTTTTAGCTCTGTGATTACCTTGATATAATTATTGTTCTCTTTCAGAGTCTCATTTGTTTTCCCGTGTCAGATGACATTACTTTCAAAAGTCTTCCTCACTCCTGGACTAATGCCTTAATTAGTGTTTGGATTTTTTCCTCATTATGTACTTCCACCCTTTGTGGGATTTTATATTAGATTTTTCCTGGTTCATTTCTCCAACCCACCCTTTGTGGGATTTTATCTTAGATTTTTTTCTGGTTCATTTCTCCAATCCACCCTTTGTGGGATTTTATCTTAGATTTTTCCTGGTTCATTTCTCCAATCCACCCTTTGTGGGTTTTTATCTTAGATTTTTCCTGGTTCATTTCTCCAATGTTTCTTCTGGGTTTAAACATTATATCTGCTTTGTGATGAAGTCCCTCTCTCTGTACTTTTCAATCTACTAATCACACATGTCTGGACTGACTTATGTCTAATTAATGTACTTAAAGAGTTCACAGTTGTGTAAATTAACAGTTGTTTCAATGTTATCTCAATCCCTGCAGTGGAGCAAAGTAGCTGTTAAAAAACCCCTTATGATTTTTATCTTCCCTGCGGACTATGAGATACTGAGGGTTTTTTTTTTTTTTTCTTCTTAACTATAAGTAGTTTTTTTTTTTTTTTTTTTTTTTTTTTAGCTTAATCACTCACTCCTGAACAATAGAAAAAACACTCATGGAGAGATATAGCACAGTGGATGTGCAAAGAGACTTTCATGCCTCAAGGATCCAAAGCCCTGAGCCCAATTCACTGCTCTTCCAGCAGTCAGAGCCAAGTCAGGCAGCAATCCTTGGCCTTGTGTGCTTCTAAAAAATTTTGGAACAATTTGGAAAGGCTCCCTCTATACAACCCCACCTCCAGACCACCAGGAGTGTAGATTTTCTCCTGGGTTGCCCAATTAGTTCTCTGTCCCCCAATATCAACACAGGGCCTCCTCACTATTGTTCCAGCCTTCAAGGGACAATAGCAATAGAGATTCACAGTTGGTGAGCCTTAGGGGTTCTCTCCTCCCTTCAGCAGTTTTTTTGTTGATAAAACTCAGACTGGAGGTGGTGCCTCAACTGGTAAACCACCAGACTGTTAACAGCATCTCCTGAGTAGATATGGGGTTTTAGTTCCAGGAATCTCTCCTTAAGTTCAACTCTGTCCATTAGCCACATGTGTTTGCAATCACTTGTGATTTGGTGGATACCCAAAGTAATCCTACATTTGTTGCTTTCTCAGTTGATCTTCTTTGCTATTACTAATTGACTGGGGAGTGTGAAATGCAGCTACTGCTATTCTGTAGCCCCATATCCAGAAATCCTCCCTTCCTTGAACAATTTAAGCCCATTATCAGAGTTTGATCATCTTGCAGATCTAAGATATTAAATATTTAGGCTAAAGTAAATATTTGTACTAGGGCTTTGGTCTAGGCAGTTAGAGAACTTGAAGTAATAAATCTATCTCCCCTTATATGTCACATTGATAATGTTTAATGGGAATATAAATCAATAGGATCAAAATTTCACATCTTTCCCACCACTGAAAGATTGTAACCCCCCTTCCCCCATGTAACCACTATAGTTTTTCACAGTCTATGAGTTGTATTGTATTTGGTTGTTTGTTTCAAGTATGTGTGTTCAGTTCTCTAAATTCCACATGAATGAAACCATCCTGTAGCTTTCCTTTACCTCTTTACTTGCTTCACTAAGCATAGTGTTCTCGAGTTCCATCCATTTTATCCCAAAGGATGAAAATTATCTTTATTATTGCAGAGAAGTACTCCACTGAGTTATGTCCCATAACTTTTTTTATCCAGTCACCTGTTGAAGGGCATTTTGGCTGCTTCCAAATTTTGGCTCTTGTGGATAGTGCAGCTATTAACATGGGCATACATATTTGAATTAATGTTATCTCTTTTGGATAAATGCCTAAGAATGGAATTGCTGTATCATATAGTATTTCCATCTATATTTGCTTAAGGATTCTCCATACTGTTCTCCATAGTAGTTATATCAGTTTGCATTCCTACCAGCAGTGTAATAGAGGTTCTATCTCTCTACATTCTCTCCAACATTTTTCCTTTTTTGTTGGTGAAGGCCATTCTCACAGGTGTGAGATGGTATTTCAGTGTGGTTTTAATTTGCATTTCTCTGGTGATGAGTCAATTGGAGCATTTCCATGTATGTCTGTGGACCATGCAGAACCATGAATTTTCTTTAGAGAACAGTATACACATATATTCTGCCCACTTTTTACTGGGATACTTTTTTTTATCTTTTTCTTGAGTTGTATGGTTTCTTTTTATTTTTTTTCCTAGTTGTCTCCTAAGTCAGGTTCCATTCATTGCATTTAGTGGTTATGTAACAGTTCCTTAAGCATTCCAAAACTTCCCTTACATTTGTAAGTTTGTTATAATTTAAATAAGTTTTAAAAATGTACATACTTATTATTTAAATTCTGAAATCATATGTTTGCTATATAGATTAGTTTCAATTGTACTACATAGTGTAAAAACAAAATTAATGAAATTCTTTTATCAATGAATTATGAAAATGATCATTGCAATAGGAGAGAAACAATGAAACTTTTATTAAGGAACTCTTTTTAAATACAGTGAGAAATTTATTAGTATCAATGCTGAGCAGCATAAAGAATGTGCATCTCACTTGAATGGAAATACCTATGTAAAATTCTGTGCCATTTAAATATTGCTTTCCCAAAATTCACATGATGCTCATCAATTATATACTTTTACACAAAATGCACACATGAAAGAGTATAAATGTTTATATGTTTTATCTTTAGACTAAAGATTGATAGTATATAATAGCTTATATCAAGATTTTGCTGTGTTGAATTGGCTATATTTTGAAGTTACTTTATTAATTACTACCTGTCAACTTGTGAGTATATATTATATGGGCACTATATGAGGGTTCTCATTTCTGAACTGGTCACTTTCAGCCATTTAGATAAGTATTATGACTACAGTGGTAAATTTATTACCCTTGACCAGCATTATGTTATGGTTTATTCATGTACATGATCCCTCAGTCTGGGTAATCTGAATGTACACTAGGACAATGCTTCCAGACACTGAAAAAGGGAAAACAAAAATATTGTTATGGTTTGGTTTCAATGATAACAGCAAGACAATCATGTAAGAATTCTTTGTGTGTAGATTTCTTTTAATGTCTTCCTAACATCATAGAAATATACTAGTAGGCAGATGGATATTATATTGCATGTAGGATATGAATCAGATTGTTAATGTTTCTTCCATGATAGTTGACTGCTTGGAAAAGCAATAAAATCTTTCTTCTGTAGAAGATAAATATTTGCTTGACAGCTAAGATAAGATAAATCTTGTCATAAGATTTATAACTACATATTCTGAATCCACAGTAAATAACATTTCAGACTAAGCTGCACTATTTTATACAAAAGCAAATCTTTTTAAGAGACTACAGATGGTTTATTTTTTTTAACTAATAAAACATTTTCTTTTGAGAAAAGCTAGAAAGTAATGATACGATGAAGTCTCTCTTAAATAGAGACTACTTAGCGTATTAACAGATTTATCAAGGTACTGACTGAACTTTTTTCTTCTAGCGTTTGCCCTTCTTCCGTAGCCAGTAAACAGCGTCAGGTTGAGCCTGATGTAAAGTTTCGAGAGCTCCTTTGAATCTGGAGAGGTGGCAGTCATTGACTATGTGGGTCATAGTCTGTCTGTAGCCGCAGGGGCAGTTTGGGTCGTCTCTGGATCTCCAGCGATGGAACATAGCGGCGCACCGGCCATATAGCAATTGAGGAGGGCCCAATCATAACATGCTAGGTCAAAGCCGGGTTGACGCTTGCAGGGGTCTGTGATGAGGTGTTTGTTCTTTACCTCAGCTGACTGCCAACTCTGTTTCCAAGAGTCTGGAACAGAGAAGTTCAGTGTAGGCGTAGGGGACCAGATTGGGTGACTAGACGTCAAGCGTTGGACAGGGTGGGCGAAGATGTCCGCATATATTGGCAGGTCCGGTGGAGCATAGACGTGGGAAATGAACTTAGATGATGCCGCATCCCGACGAATATCTGACAGGGTGATGTTGCTAAGAACTGGCAGCCATGGAACCGGGGTGTAACGGATGGTTCCAGAAATTATCCTCATGGAGGAATATAATTTGGAATCGACCAAGTGGATATGGGGGCTACGGAACCATCCTGGGGCACAGTATTCTGCAGTGGAATAGCATAATGCCAGAGATGATGATTGTAGTGTGGAAGCGCTCACATGAGGAGCTGACCAGTCTTGCAATGATGTTATTCCTCGCGCCCACCTTTGCTGCAGTTTTTATGAGATGTTTGTGAAATGACAGAGTGCGATCGAGAGTAACACCAAGATAGACTGGCTGGGCTTCATGCCGGATTCTCGTATCGCCAAGCTGCACATTAAGCTCACGCGAGGCCGAGGCATGGTGTAGATGGAAAACAGATGATGCCGTTTTTGCAGTGCTAGGGATTAGTCGCCATTTTTTACAGTAATCAGATATCAGAGACATGTCTTTCATGAGTGTTTCCTCAAGGATGTCGAACTTTGATGCCTGAGTTGCACAGCAGATGTCATTGGCGTAGATGAATTTCCTTGAAGAAGTTTCTGGGAGGTCATTGATGTATAAATATTAAATAGCGTAGGAGCCAGAACAGAGCCCTGGGGGAGGCCACTTGAGACAAGTTTCCATCTGCTAGACTTGTCACCCAGATGCACCCGGAATCTTCTCTTTTGGAGAAGAAACGATATAGTGTTGGCCACCCATGGAGGCAGGCATCTTGAGATCTTGACTAGGAGACCACGGTGCCAGACCGTGTCATAGGCTGCTGTGAGATCAACAAAGACAGCACCCGTCTTTAAATTCTTCTGGAATCCATTTTCAATGTAAGTTGAGAGGGCCAGGGCTTGTTCGCAGGTAGATCTTCCTGGGCAGAAACCAGCTTGGGCGGGTGATAGGAATTTCTCTGTAAGATGAGAAATACGTGACAGAAGCAGCCTCTCAAGGAGTTTGTAACACACGGAGAGGAGAGAAATTGGTCTATAGCTGGCGGCCAGTGTTGGGTCTTTCTTTGGTTTCAAAACCGCTATTATCTTCGCACGACGCCAAACTTTGGGCATAGACTCAGATTCCAAGATGTGGGACAGGAATGAAGTGAGCCACTTCTTTGCCGCGGGACCCAGGTTAAGAGTTCTGGGGTGATGTTATCATAGCCAGCAGCTGTTCCCGGTTTAACCCTCTTCAAAGCGTCTTCCAGTTCAGACAGTGTAAAGGGAGAGAGTTTTGGAGAAGGACAAGAACTGACTGAACTGATTAGCAGCTATAAATGTACCTTTCTACTTATACACAGAAAACATTTTTTTTGCTTTTAGTTTCTTTTTTTGATTATTTATTTATTCATTTTTTAATTTTTATTTATAAAAAGGAAACACTGACAAGGACCACAGGATAAGAGGGGCACAGCTCCACACATTTCCCACCACCAGAACTCTGCATCCCATCCCCTCCCCTGATAGCTTCCCTATTCTTTATTCCTCTGGGAGTATGGACCCAGGGTCGTTATAATTTAATTTTTAAAAAGGAAACACTGACAAAACTATAGCATAAGAGGGGTACAACTCCAAACATTCCCACCACCAGAACTCCGTATCCCACCCCCTCCCGCGATAGCTTTCTATTCTTTAACCTTGTAGGAGTATGGACCAAGGTCATGGTGGGATATAGAAAGTAGAAGGTCTGGATTCTATAATTGCTTCCCCACTGAACATGGGCATTGACAGGTTGATCCATACTCCCAGCCTGCCTCTCTTTTGCCCTAGTGGGGCAGGGTTCTGGGGAATCAGAGCTCTAGAACATATTGGTGGGGTTTTCTATCCAAGGAAGTCTAGCTGGCATCATGCTAGCATCTAGAACCTGGTGGCTGGAAAAAGAGCTAACATATAAAGCCAAACAAGTTGTTGACTAATCATGAACCTAAAGGCTTGGGTAGTGCAGATGAAGAGTTGGGGGGTGGGTGTGTGTCTCCATATTGTAGATAACTAGTAGACATATTTTAGTTCTATTCCAAAGGACCTGTGGCTATACTAGTTCTTTTTTTTCCCTGAGCCTGAAATCTGATATGCAGGTGGAGCCAAATTATAGTCTGGGGAAATGATGTCATGGCTGGGAAAAGGACCAGAAAGCTGTATCTGGGAAGAGAGTAGCTCCCAAATATGAGAAAGGTATATAAATATTGTTTAACCCCATCGATTTGATTTGATCTGGGGCCCATATTCTGTGTAGGAGCTCATGTAACCTCTGCTTCCCTGCAGATCTGAGCTTACATTCTGTGGTCATGAGTAGGGACATCCCAACTTGCCCCAATATCAGGACCCATCTCCCTCAGGTGTAGCATAGATTGTGTTGTCCAGCCTCCCTTCAAAGGATGGAACATTCTCTACCATTTTTCATCCAAGTTGAGGGCAAAGTCCTATGGGGGCCCACAAAGTGGCCTGTTTTGTTGTTCCTGATAGAGATGACCAATAACAATGGAGAGAGGGATTTATTCGAGGTCTAGGCCTATCAGATCTGTTTGGGAATCTCAGGACTCCCTGACTAGGGCCCCAGGAGATGGGGTGGCCTGATAGTGACTAAAGAGTCCTTTTTACAGTATGCCAATCTCGTGTCCTTATTCAGCTTTTTCAGTCCTTGCTTTGATAAGGATAGCTTGGGAGTGAGTGAAGGAAGTATAATAGGAAATAGGTGAGGAGGGTAACTAATTCTAAGTAGACACTATTTCATTAGGAAGTTTGTATTCATTCACTGCAGACTGTTCTGTACTTCTGTTACCTGCTTTGCTGAGATAAAGATTGGCCCCATAGAGTTTAGAATGCATAACTTAGATAAAGGTGTGGAATGTACCCTTTTTTTCACCAATAAGGTATTGGTGAAAGTATAACACCCCTCTGCCCTTCTTAGATTAGGGCAGTCCCTCGGTCCCGCCTCAGTCCTGCCTCAGTCCACCCTCAGTCCACCCTCACCCACCCTCATGCTGAGACACCATAAAAGTCAGGATACGGAATCACTCAATGTTCCAGGCTAAGGAAACACTCCCGGCGTGTGGACCTTTCAGCACAGATACACTGTATGTGTTGTGTTTTGCTGTTCATTCAGTGTGCTTTGTTGTTCATTCTGTATGACATTGCAAATTAATCTCTAACATTGTTGCTCTGGTTTGTGTTCTTCTCGGTTTGTGGTCGGGTGGTTAGAGGCCACTTAACATTGAATTTAATTGTTTTTTGGGGACAGTGCCCATCTGATCACTGCTATTCTATAACCACACTACCACAGTCTTCTGTTTTCCCAATTATTTTTTAAAATAACCTTACTGGGTGGTCTGGGAGGTGGTGCAGTGATAGAGCTTTAGACTCTCGAGCATGAGGTCCTGAGTTCGATCCCTGACAGCACATGTGCCAGAGTGATGTTTGGTTCTTTCTCTCTCCTCCTATCTTTCTCATTAATAAATATACTAAATAAATAAAATCTTTTAAAAATATAACTTTACAAGGAGGCAAAAATAGTGATTTATAAGACAGTACAACTACTCATCTCCTTATGACTGGTGTCTGTGCTCTCTGCACACCACCAACTGAATTCTTCTTCCACCATTATGTACTGGTTCCCTAACATCCACTCAATCCATTCCCACCTTATCTTTTAAAGTTCTTGGCTTTGCTGCAATTGATCATAGCTAGTCTAACTTTCATCTAACATCATCCCTTTGCCCAAATATGTTTAAGGTGTATAAAGATTCATCCTTCATACTAGGGATTCTATCAAACCATAATATCCTATATACACTATTGTAATATCATACAGAATAGATTCATTGTCCTCAAAATTCCATGAGCTCCATTTGTTCTTTATTCCCCCATTATCTTTTTACTATCTCTAGTGTTTTTATATTTTCAGAATTTCATATAATTATATTTTTTTCCTCTAGGGTTATCATTGGGCCTTGGTGCCAGCAGTAATGTATCCACTGCTCCTGGTGGCCTTTTTTTTTTCCCTCTTCATTTTATTGGCTATGACAGAGAGAAGCTGAGAGAGGAGGAGAAAACAGGGAGAGAGAAAGATAAACACTTGTAGACCTGCTTCATCTCTTGTGAAGAGTACCTTCTATGCAGGTGGGGACCTGGGGGCTTGAATCCAAATTCTTGTGTGGGTCCTTGCACTTAGTACTGTTTGTTTAACCCGGTGTGTCAAAGCCCTGCCCCTAAAATTCTTCCAGAAATTATGTCCAAACACGAAGCTTAAACTGAAATTATGGTGAACAGCACAGGTTTAATTAAATAGCATTTTCCAACAAGTTACATCATGCTTACATTCCTTTCAGAGGAGCAGGACAAGATGAAAGAACTTTCACAGGGATGCAAACCACTAGGCAAAAGAGGATATGGAACTTATCTTAGGCCAGAATTGCCCCTCCCCCAGTGCTGGCCTTCTTAACAGCTGTTATCTCAAGGGATGCCCCCTGGTGCTAACAGCTCTCATCTCACTGGATACCCCTTGGTGGGATGCTCAGCCAGTGTGGGTGGGGGGCAGCATCAATTGCCCCCATTTGTCATCAGACAACAGGGAAATATGAGTGCAGGTCATATTAAGGAATTATGCATCTATTTGCTGCTTCAAATCAGAATTATATAGTATATTTTTAAATGTTTGTTTTCTTTTATGAGAGGCTGAGAAATGACTCTCTAACTTTGGAAGGAGTTTATAGGGGAGAATCTAAAATTTTAATAAAAAATGAGTGATTTTCTTTTATATATATTTGTGCTTAGTTTGTCAGTGTTACTAATTTTGAGTGTGTGTGTCTATTTTCATTAGAGTGTTTCGAATTATGGATGACAATAACAACCGATCCCTTGATTTTAAAGAATTTATAAAAGGATTAAATGATTATGCAGTGGTTATGGAGAGGGAAGAGGCAGAAGAACTCTTCAGGAGGTTTGATAAAGATGGAAGCGGAACAATAGACTTCAATGAATTTCTTCTCACATTAAGAGTAAGTGGGGTTGGGGGTAGATAGCCTAATGGTCAGTGGCTCATGAATCTGCTGTGTTTGGCTTTCACATGATTTGGGGGTAGCTAGTTTGAGAGAGGGGTGTGTGTGTGTATGTGTGTGTGTGTGTGTGTGTGTTTAAAGTTGTTAGTACACAATATAAGATACAGGTAGGAGTCTTAGAACAGGTCTAACCATTTTTGAAACTAATCATAATGCATATTTTTAATGGCACACCAACAATTTCACAACGTAGGGAAGAATGAGATATCCCTACAACGTAGGGAAGAATGAGATGATACACAGCAAGAGTTTATTTACTTATGTATTTGTTCTTCTATTTATCTAGCCTCCAATGTCCAGAGCCAGAAAAGAGGTAATTATGCAAGCTTTTAGGAAGTTAGATAAAACTGGAGATGGTATTATAACAATTGAAGACCTGCGTGAGTTATATAATGCGAAGCATCATCCAAAGTACCAAAATGGAGACTGGTCAGAGGAACAAGTGTTCAGGAAATTTTTGGACAACTTTGATTCACCCTATGACAAAGATGGGGTGGTAAGTAAAAACTTAATCTAAGTCAATTCCTTATATCCAACTTGAAATTGTAAATGGGAAATAGGTCTAAACCCTAAAGAACTACATATTTTTATTTATTTATAAGAAGCAAAATATTTCCTTAATGACTTTAAAATTTTAGAACTGAATGTAATAAATTTTGTGTCTGTACTTACACACACACACACACACACACACACACACACACACAATATAATCAGATAATCTATATGCACCTAAATATCCATCATCAAGAGAATGTGCCATTTTTATGAATTTCATCTCATTGTTTACATATTTTCCATATACTACTAACCATATTTCATTGAAATAGATTATAGTAAAACATTTTTAACTTCAAAATAAAATCATAATTTAATTTTTTGGAACATAATTCATGAGGAACTTCAGTATGCCACCTTGTCTTGTCTTTATCCTATGAACAGCATTTATCATCACACTTTCATGTACGTAGAAATCACATTTAAGTAGGTTTTCACTGAAGGTAAAAGAGTACTTCTGATTTGAACCCACACAAACTGACACGACTCCTGTATATAGGTGAAGTATAAGGAATTTATTCTTAAGTTTGAAAGAGTATGAGAATAAGGCCAGTACACAAACTTACACAGACAATGACAAGAGACAAATCCCACCTGGGAGATCCCAGGCTGGCTTGCTAGTATGGCCCCATTGCTCTGAGATCTTGAGGTCTGGAACTCATCTCCATTTAAAGGGTCTAGGAGTGGGGCTTTCCTAGGGGTGTATGTGACATTTCTATAGTGATCTTTAAGGCAAACATTTCAAAAATCATTTGTGGGAACTAGGGTTACATGATGTCAGGAAGCAAGTGTTTTTTACAGAAGCGGAGAGAGTGTGGATTAGTGATAACAAAAGGAAGTTTCAACATATCTTTGACCATAAAACCTTGCTGTTCTGGTGTTGGAATGCAAAGGGGAAATTCCACTATTGGTTTTTTTTTTTTTTTTTACTAGAGCACTGTTCAGCTCTGGTTTATGGAGGTGCAGGGGATGGAACCTGGGACTTTGGAGCCTCAGGCATGAGAGTCTCTTTGCATAACCATTATGCTATCTACCCTTGCCCTTCCACTACTATCTTATTCTCTGCTTTTAATCTCTAAAATCACCTAGCTTTCTATATGTGGGATTCCTATTTGAGTCAACTTGGGGGACTTGCTCCTTCACAAAGGGAATTTTAGAGAACTGACTGTGCTCTGATTTAACCTATAATATGCTCTGACATTAACTTGCCTTTGCTTTGATGTTAACTTGCCTTTTACTTAATTTACTACAGTTTAATTTAGCAACAAAACAACCCAGTCTGTCTCCATTACCTTGTACATTCAAGTTACAAATGCATAGCTTGATAAAGTAAGCATTTGTTCTCCATATTTCTATGAAGGCTGACGTAAAAATCTCACCTATATTTTATTAATAGTCATAGAACCCAGAACGTGTCTGCCTTTCTGTGTCCTGAAAGGGGAGGAGTGTTCTCTCTTTGGATGGCAGACTCCCAGACAGGGTAACTCTTGACCTTTTGTCTCAGAGTAAGAATTAGTAGAATAGTAGGTGGAAAGAAGTAATGGTAGTAATAGAAAGAAAAACCAGTATTCCCCTTCTAAAGGGTATTTCCCTTGATTATTTCTTCCTTGAAACTCTATAGGAAGTACTTAATAAGCAGGGGGTGAGAAGGATAGGAAAGTTTACCTCTCCTCCTGCTGCTATTTTCTTTCCAGAGAAAGATAATAATTCTTTGTTTCATTCTGAAAAAATATTAAAATATATTTTTTGGGGGGCAGGCAGACAGTGATGCACCTGGCTAAGCACTCATATTAAAATGTGGAAGTAGCCAGGTTCAAACCTCTGGTACCTACCTGCAGGGGGAAAGCTTCACAAATGGTGAAGCAGGACTGCAGGTGTCATTGTGTCTCTCTCCTTCTTTATCTTCCCCTACCCTCTCAATTTTTGTCTCTATCCAGTAATAAACACATACAAATAAAAATGATAGATATTTCTTACGGTGGTAGATCATTTGATTCTTTATGACAGCTAAATGTTCTGAAATAGAAGAAGACCATGCTTTTTCTTCCAATATAACTGGCTTTTGATGTTTAAGAAGGTAGTAGAACACAGTCAACTGCCATTTCCCCAGATTAGCACAACTCTACATGAGATCCCAGGGTGTATTTGCCTCCTCTCTGCAGGTGGTTCCTACTAGTTGCCATGGGAAACCTCAGCTGCCCTTTTCTCTAACCCTTCAAAATAGTCAGTTGTTATGACTCAGCTGATTGTGATTCCTTCTGACATTTATCTTAGCAAGTCACATTGAGGTTAACTGGAGTTTTCAGCAGTTACATTTGATGTCACCTGAAAATCACAAATACTGTATTATTGTGGAAGATCATCCACTTGGGAGAATAACTTACACAGACAAAGACAAGAGACAAATGCCACCTGGGAGATCCCAGGCTGGCTTGCTAGTATGGCCCCATTGCTCTGAGATCAATGTGTATTTGATAATGTAGATTACCAACTACAAGGTAAAACTACAAAATCCTGTGATTTAGAGGTAGTTTACAGCATCACAAGTTTATAATTTTAGCACACACTACATATGATTTTTAGTCAAGTTTGTATTAAATATCTTTGAAGTAAATGTTCAAGAGTGCCTGCCTTAAATTACTAGAGATGTTCACATGAATTATACTCATTTAGTATAATTAAGAATCTTGACATTTATTGAGCACTTATTATCTAATAGACTATATGCTAAGGACTTTACAAGAGTACCTTACTTAATAATCATAAGGAAAATATTTCTGAGAAGTGACCTGTGTTTCAACTTTTGTACATTGTACATTGAATAATTTTAAATGCAAAATAAACTAGTACCTTTTTCTACTAATAGAACAGTTAATGAGGGGTTAAGAGTGGCTCAGCAGATAGAGTACAAACATTACCATGTTCCAGAACCTGAATTTGAGTCTGAAGTTTGAATGGAGGGGGTATTGGAGTGATTGAGCAGTATCTCTCTCTTGTACTCCCTCCCCTCTTTCACTCTATTAAAAAATAAAGAAATAAGATAGAAAAGAATGGGTAATAAGCCCCTAACAACATTTTTTTTCCAGGTTGAGTTGTTTTGTACATTAAGATTTTTCTCTTTTCCTTTTTTATTTTTTTCCTTTCGTTACCTGGATTATCATGGGGCCTTAGTGCCAGAATGATAACTTCATCACTCTCAGTGGACATTTATTTTTCCTCCTGATAGAAGCAGAGAAAAATGCAGAGGGAGAGAGAAAGAGATAAAGGGTAACAGCTACAGTATTGCTTTGCCTCTTGCAGGTGTGAAGCATAAGTTTGAGTCCATGTGCTCATGCATGGTAGCCCCCCTCCCTTTTTTATATATATTTTTCATGTTATTGACTAGCTTCACCACTCCAGATCAGCATTTCATATAGAGGGAAAAATTTGGAAAGACAGAGGAAGAGAGGGAAACTTGCAACAGCTCTGGGGTTCCTCCAGTGTGATAGAGATCAAGCGCCAATCTGGGTCACATGGATGGCAAAGCAGGAAGGCTTCGCTATGAGCTATCTCACCAGTACTGCATTAAGATTTCTTATGTGGGTGGTAGTGCAGTGGGTTAGGCACCCATAGTACAAAGTGCAAGGACTGGCATAAGGATCCTGGCTTGAGCCCCAGGCTCCCCACCTGCAGGGGAGTCACTTCACATATCTTTCTCCTCCCTCTGTCTTCCCCTCCTCTCTCCATTTCTCTCTGTCCTATCCAACAACAATGACATCAATAACAACAATAAAACAAGGGCAACAAAAGGAAATAAGTAAATACATATTAAAAAAAGATTTCTTATGTGAACCATGGTTGCACTTACTATTGTGATCATTCCTGTTTAGGTAATTGTACAGTAGTAGTACACAGGACTTGCTTGCAAGACGTTCCAGGTTAGAATCCTTAGACCAATAGCTAGAGCTGAGTAGTATACTAATTTAAATGAAAATACATATAGTTGATGTCCAAAAAAAAAAAAAGAAAGAAAAAGAAAAGAAAAAAATTAGTGTAGTGCTTAGCCTATATATATATAATATATATATATATTGAGAATATATCAATATTTCTAATTAGTGAAATTTTAATAATCTTGGTTAAGCTTTCAAGTAATCATAGAAGCTACTAGGGTTAGTAACTGTCATGTAATTTGGTATCATAGGTCCTCTACCCTCCAAACTCAGCTCACATCATAGAAACTGTTTGCATAGAGGTATGAAAGAAACAAAACAATGTATGAAATCAATCTTCTGATCTGTGATGCTGGTCCTAAACATCTCCCTAATTGGGGAATGCTCTCATAGTTTATTTGTTTTAAAATGTAGATTTTAAAGACATATATATTGGGTTGTCATGATGCATTGTCATGATGCATTTCTGTATATAAATGTACTAGAAAGATGTTTTGAATTATTTGTGAAGTTTACACTTGATACTTTTAATCCTTTGTGGTACTGAGGCCTAACAGGCAATTAACTTCCAAAACACCCCTCAGTGGTATGTTTTGCATTCTCCCATATAAGCAAGGCTATAATTTGAGTTGTACTGGGAGAGATCAGTCAGACAGGAGAGTTAGGCAATGGTCTCAATTGATGTGTCTATGTCTTATATCTATATTTATTCCAAAATGCAATCAGTAACTATTTCTTCTTTTACTTTTACAAAAAAGAAATTCTACATAAATTCCTACCATAGATAAACATACTAACTTCTATTCCAAAAGAACAATAAAATTATAGAAAAACAAAAACCCAGGATAGGGTGAAGAGGCATGGAGTGTACCTTCTGTTTCTGCACGTTTGTGTATGCTCTCGTGTGTATGTGTGTGTTGTTTGTTTCACTCACATTTTGCCCTGAGTTAGAATTTCTATCTTAAAAATACATGTAACCAAGGACTGTTTAACTAGAAATATTTTTTATTCTTTACCTACAGGAAAGAGCTCAATTTTCTGAACGTTAAAAGATTTCTTGTCCTGACAGAAGCACATGAATGTTTACTATGTAAACATTAATAAATATGACAGTGTTAACTAACACCAAAGAGTACTTGTCTCTTATTTTGAGGGTTATTATCACTTATTTGAGCAGATATGCTTCTCAAAGAAACACAAGAATCTGTATCTCACTCTCTTTTTAGATTGACTTGGAAAATTTTAATACTTTCTGCCTCTTCTCCCCTTATTACCATCCTCAACTTGTTCTCTTACTTTAGGTTTGTTTCTCAGCTGTGGTTGCTGAGATGCCCACTGATTGAAATTTCACCTTCCATTTGCAGGTGCTAGAGATGGGCCTTTACTGATATGGTGAAAAGCCAAGTTTTGTTTTTATTTCTAACTTTTCCTCTGTAGGTGACCCCAGAGGAGTTTATGAACTACTATGCTGGGGTGAGTGCATCCATTGACACCGATGTGTATTTCATCATCATGATGAGAACTGCCTGGAAGCTCTAAATGTGTGATCTGGGGACCGGGGACCAGGTACCTGGGTACAGCTATGTAGTTCTAAATGATTAAATGTCAGCTCAAAATCAAGATCATATTTGATTTCAAGATCATATTTATCCCAGTATTTCTTCCAGGTCAGAACACATTACATTTTTCTAGGGCAGAAGAAAAGATGCCATGTTAATTGTAGCAACTTCTCTGAGGGTGTTTCCTCATCTCTAAAATAAGAATTAATTAAATAAACATCTATAAACGTCTTAGAGCCAAGATAGTACACAGAGATGTATAGATAATGTCAGGTATCTTTCTTGGCTCTTATAAAAGGTTTGGATATTTTAATTGTAGTTCCCACCCATACACATATTTTTTTCTCATATTTTAAGTAGGAGAATTTATATGTGCAATAATCTGTCCATTTTTTTGTCTGACTATATCTTTAGGTGCCTTGGTCTCTATTTGGGGAGCAAAGGAGACTATGTATTAGCCTCAGTTTCCAAAATTGATTATTAAATTTCTTTGCTCTTGTTTTAAGTAACTCTCAGTTTGGTGAATACGACTTATTGACCCATTTTCATTAATTTTAAGTGTTGGTGTGATATTTGAGACCACCCTCTAAGTCAGAACTTTTCAAAATGTGTCTGTGATTAGCACACAGGCTAATGATGGGGTATATACTCTTAGATGTTATGGGAAGCCTCTTTCCCTATTACTGGACAGAAAGCATTAACAAGTCTTGGGCTGGTTAAATGTTCACCTTTTCAATCCCTGCCATAAGCTAGTCAAGCTAAAAGCTTAGTAGCTTTACTAAGGTGAGTTAGGAGGGGTGACATACTCATGTGAATTTTGATGTTGACATTTCATGGCTCAGAACATCCACCGCTCAGTTCTAAATTTGCTGACATGAGAGAGTTTCTCCAGGAAAGGCTTTTAAGCAAAAGCAGCCTGAGCTTCTGGAAAACAGTTACTGAAACTACAGCTCTTTCTCTGTGTTCTATGTCTGGAGCCTGAGATAAGAACAAAACATAGTCATTAGCCTATAGGCTAAGGAGCTGGAGGTAATGCCTATTTTGCCTTGTTACCTAGGAATGAACTTTTTTTTGTACACTGTGTTCCTGACTACATTCATACCCTAATTTGGAGACATCATTTGGGGGTAATGGTCCATTTTAATATCTTATTTACTTAAATGACTGTATTTGTAGTCAGAGCACACTTATTGCCATTTCAGTCATTTGTTTTATCTCAGGGTTTTGCACATGCAAGATTTTAATGCTATCTGACTATCTTTGATCATTCAGAAAGACAGGCAAGGGAGAGCAAGATGGTTCAGTTGGATTGTGTGCTGCTTTGCTATGTGCTAGACACAGGTTCATGTATGGCCCCCATCCTCTACTAAATTGAAGGAAGCTTCCATTCTGTGTAGTTTCTTACCTCCTCCACCCCCCTTCACTTCTCTAACTCTATCTAAATAAATAAAGAGATATCATAGCATTGCTGGGTCTCTTGGTACTATAGCATCTCCCATGTGATACCAGCTCTCAGATCTGGCAAGGCACATGCCCTACCCAGTCAGTTATCTCTCAAGGCTCCAGTTAATTATATTTAGTTTTTATAAATTGGGCTGACTATATACATTTACTAAAAATTTGTTAAATAGGTGTTTCCAAATGAGAATTTGAATTATATCCTTAGAGAGTACTATCAGTTTTGCTTATTGTTGAGAAACTAAATTCTAAAATACTTATTTTTTTAAAAAAACTTATTTATTCCCTTTTATTGCCCTTGTTTTATTGTTGTAGTTATTATTGTTGTCGTCGTTCTTGGATAGGGCAGAAAGAAATGAAGAGAGGAGGGGGAAGACAAAGAGGGGGAGAGAAAGACACCTGCAGACCTGCTTCACCACTTGTGAAGTGACTCCCCTACAGGTGGGGAGCTAGGGCTCGAACCGGGAACCTTACATCGGTCCCTGCGCTTTGTGCCACCTGCGCTTAATCCGCTGCGCTACAAGAAACTAAATTCTAACTTAGCCTTGTGATAGACTAAAAAATGGATCTTTTTTACTTAATATTGGGAAATTTTCTATTTGATGAGACGCAAATTAAAAAAAAAATCACGCGGGAGTCGGGCGGTAGCGCAGTGGGTTAAGCGCAGGTGGCACAAAGCGCAAGGACCATCATAAGGATCCTGGTTTGAGCCCCTAGCTCCCCATATACAGGGGAGTTACTTCACAAACGGTGAAGCAGGTCTGCAGATGTCTATCTTTCTCTCCCCCTCTGCTTTCCCCTCCTCTTTCCATTTCTCTCTGTCCTATCCAACAACGATGACATCAACAACAATAATTTCAACAACAATTAAAAACAAGGGCAACAAAAAGGAAATAAATAATATCAAAAAAATATTTTAAAAAAATCATGTAAGTATGGCTTTCCATTTTTAAATCTAGACTAATGTAGAGGCTGGAAATCCAAAAGATGCCAAGTATTGGCTGTTAGTCAGTAGCACAGTGGGTTAAGCACACATGGTGAGAAGGACCAGTGTAGGGATCCGTGTTGGAGCCACCAGATCCTCACCTTCAGGGAGGTCACTTCACAAGTGGTGAAGCAGGTCTACAGGTGTCTATCTTTCTCTCCCCCCTCTCTATCTCCCCTCCTCTCTTGGTCCTCTCTGTCCTATCCAACAACAACAGCAATAGCAACAATAATAATAAGGACAACAAGGGCAACAAATTGGGAAAAATGGCCTCCAGGAGCAGTGGATTCGTAGTGCAGGCACCGAGCCCCAGCAATAACCCTGGAGGAAAAATAAATAAATAAAGATGCCAAGTATTATGAAGAAGTATGTTGAAATGATGTAGAAAGTCCAAAAATTATGAAGAAATGCATAGAAAAAGTTCCATGTTTTCTGTAGTCTGTGCCTTGTATATTACATGTGGACATGTTGTGTTTCAAGCCCTCCAATCTAGATAAACTTGTGTCTTTGATTCTGGATATGACTCATACTTTTGCGTAACTGGAGCTGTAGAATAAATATGTGATTTTGAATAGACTAGTCTGTAGCTATCAAGTTTTTCATCCCCAGAGGTACTTTGCTTCCTGTGTCTAACTGGGGCACAGAATAAGCCATCAGATTTTAGATAACCCATGCTTCACAGAGAATCTGGTCATAATCAGTTACCTTTCTTCTAGCAGGTTAGAATCTGGCCCACCAAGTGAAGGGTCTCTTATCCACCATCAAGATACAATAACCTGGTGGTTAGTGAGCACTCCTACTCTAATTCTCAGTTTTATCTGTGGTTACCAGCCTAATCACTCACTCTTGTTATAGCACCAGAACAAAGACGAATTATTAAAAGTAATTTTTAGTAGTTTTTTGTTATGTTTTATTTATTTTATGTGTATACTTATATATTGTTAAATTTGAATTTTTTAATGTAATTAACTTAAACTAGAGAGATATTTTACCATGGAGGGTGAGTGCCTTTCATGTGCTAGCTTAGGTTCTGAAGAGGTTCCGGTGTTGTGGTATCTCTTTTGCTGTATCTCTATCTCACACTCTGAAAAAGTGGACTAGGGATAGTGAAATTTCTCATACATGAAATTCTGATTCCAAGTAAAATAATTAAAAAGAAGAAGAAAAAAGGAAAGAAGAAAAGAAAAATTAAGAACTTGAGTCAGAAACTAAAACACAGTGAAGTCTCCAGAGCCATCATTGGTAATACATCAGATATGGGAAGTAGATTTCTAAAAAGGAAATTAAATAAGTCAAGTAAAATAGGGTGTAACTGCAAATTTTTATGAGAATAGGAATGGCTAATGAAAAATTTCCAAAGGTCAAGTTTGGTCCAAAAAAAAGCATTAATAGCAGTATTTAACCTGAGATTTTAACTTCTCCAAAGAGAAATATAGACAAACATAGAGAAGACACTGTCAAGAGTTAGTGGAGAACCAGGAGATGGCTGGTACATGTACCATACACAAGGTCATGCATTTTACCCACACCACTACCTGGAAGCACTAAGGATAGTACTAGTGGGGAGTTCTATGGGTGATGGAGTGATGCTTTGATGTATTTCCTTTGCTCTAAAAGACATAGAAAATAAAATTAGGCCAGGAGACCTTAGGTTTATCACCTATCAGAAGGGGAGCAGGGAGGAAGGGAAGGAAGGATATATATATATATATATATATATATATAGAGAGAGAGAGAGAGAGAGAGAGAGATGCTCATTATGTCTGAACTTTATTCAGGGTATAAATGGCAAACTCAAGGTGCATGAGTTGTGTTATAGAATGATTCACAGTCACTCTAGAGCCAGCTTTCAACTAGTCATTTATTGGACCCAAGTATTGATCTGAAGATCTATCTTTAGCCTTCCATTCTTTGTGGTGTTCTTCTATTCTATGGATATGCGAGCATCCAAACCCTAATATATATATATATGAATTTTTATGTTATCCTTTTGCAGGGTCCAATGTTCCAATTTGAGTCCATGTACTACTGAACTCAGCACCCTAATAGGAACTTTTAAGGCAAAGCTGGGACACCCCCAAGTAAGCTGCAGGTAGAATGAAAAAAAGACATAAATAAATCATAACTAAGTCAGTACTGTATACCATGCTCCATTATAGACTATATAGATAGAGAAATGGACTAAAACAAATGTAAATAAAATATTGTTTGAAAACCAAAATTAACAGTTCATAGTCATTATGAAATCAGAGTAGGCAGAGAAGAGAGGAATATGGGCACTCAGAATCCCTTTTGTTCACTTTCTGAAGCTGTGATAATGGGACAGTCACATAGCAGTATGTTAAGTAATCGAATAGTAAATTTTATGAACATAAGTAATCTGTAAAGACAACAAAGAAAAGTTTTTGTCCTTGGAGGCAGATCTTTGCCACTTAGTTTCTGCTTTCTAATGGGAGCCACCAAAGAATAAGTACACAGTGATTCAGTCCTCCTCAGACTCCCTGTATCCCTACAAATACAATCTGTTTTGCTTAATCAAGTGGATAAACTAAGTTAAACTAACACATCTGTGGGTGGTATGGGGGTGACTTTCTACTTCTCCATGAAATTCTATTAACAACTTCAGAGTAATATGCTTTTTTAAAAATTTTCTTTTAACAACTTGCTTAAAAACCTCATAACTTGCAATTCATCAGTCTGGTCAAAAAATAAACAACTGACTTTCCTAGAAATTATAGACCTTTTGGGGCACAATTTATTGAATTACCTTTTTTAATTTGTATGATTTTTTAAATTTATTTTTTATTTAAGAAAGGATAAATTAACAAAACCATAGGGTAGAAGGGGTACAACTCCACACAATTCCCACCACCCAATCTCCATATCCTATCCCTTCCCCTGATAGCTTTCCCATTCTCTATCCCTCTGGGAGCATGGACCCAGGGTCCTTGTGGGTTGCAGAAGGTGGAAGGTCTGGCTTCTGTAATTGCTTCCCCACTGAACATGGATGTTGACTGGTCGGTCCATACTCCCAGTCTGCCTCTCTCTTTCCCTAGTAGGGTGGGTCTCTGGGAAGCGGAGCTCCAGGACACATTGGTGGTCTTCAGTCCAGGGAAGCCTGGCCGGCATCCTGATGGCATCTGGAACCTGGTGGCTGAAAAGAGAGTTAACATACAAAGCCAAACAAATTGTTGAAGAATCATGGACCCAAAGGTTGGAATAGTGGAGAGGAAGTGTTGGGGGGGTACTCACTGCAAACTCTAGTGTACTTCTGCTTTCAGGTATATATTTTACACTAGTTTATGGATACCTGTGAACATATGCTCTCTCTCACAGAACCTGGTCTATATCTAGGTTTGGGGACTTTGTTAGGAAGTGAACCACCTGGGATGTAATTAGAGAATACTATGTAAGGAAAGGTCTCACCCGAGTAATGAAGCTGAGGGGTTGTCATTCCACACCTGAAGTCTCTGGACACAGTCTGAGCTGAAGCATGTTGAGGTGGCAATCATTGTGTTGATTAGGTTGCGATCGGCACTTGCAATATTATTTGATATGGATTGGGAGAGGCATGCGTGAAAGTGGGCTCTCTCCTAAGGTTCCAGGACTGGGGGAAATATAGGCTCTATAGTGGAGATGTGAGGTTCTTGCTGTCTTAGCGTTCAAAAAGACAATCGATAGTTAATGTTATCATCACATTATTTGGTAATTGGGTTAACTTTGAAAAGTCCTTTTATTAGGGTTTGCTGAATAGTATCCAGTATCTTGTATATAGCTGTGCTATTGGTTGCTTCTGATCTACTTGGTCTAGGCTTTTGAGAGAGTCCGCATATCAAATACACAGCCTATATATTAAAAAGACTCAGTCTGTGTTTTAAAAACTTCGAGACATACAATTAATTTTCCCCTCTCATATTAATTAACTAGTGATTTATATGACTACACTTTACTAGGGGTGTACATAAACACCATTCCCACCACCAAAAGACTGTGTCCCATCCCACCCAGACTTTTTTTTTTAAGTTAGAAGCTTGTTGAATGAAGCAGCAAAGATTTCAGTTTTAGAAATGCTTATGATTCAAGGAAGTTATAGGTGCCAAAGGTCTGATAGATTCTTGTGTAATATTGTTTTCAAGCAACTCCTTTCTTTCAGAAAGCCATTTTTTCAAAGCATGGCTTTATTTCTCCATGTTACATATATATGAAAACTACATGCTCTTCAGATGTAACTCTTTCTTTGAAATAAAAATATAACATACTAGAGTTATTTGCTTTAAAACAGATGATTGAGGAATCTGTTGAATGATTAATGGGGTTCTGAGAAGAGTGCTGTGTGTGAGAAGAATTTTTGCTATCTCAGTTGGTATGGTGAGAGATTGTGGTGAAACAGCTCTTCCTCTTTGAAAATAGCATGGCCGTCTTGTCTGATTTTCACACCTGTTTCACAGAAGCAGGAATTCCCCTCAGCAAAATGCAGTGGAAGGTGCTCTTCAGGAGCAGACAACACTGAAAATAAAAGCAACCAACTAGTAGCTGAGACTCTGATAATGAACCTTATGATAATCAGAAAGTTATACTGCATCAGAGAAAGAATCTTGGAATGAAATGGCCTATTTTATTTCATTCTATATTTTCTCCTTATTCTCATTGATAGAAATTACTCATTTTCCCTTGAAACACTTCTCAAAGCAACTTCTGTTTCATCAAAGATCTTGTATGCACCACAAATTTCCTGCTTTCATTTTTGCTCCCAATGCTGGAATTGTAGCAAGATCAGCTCTACATTACATTGACTGTGTAACTATTCTTCACCCACAATTTCATTTTGCTCTATCCATAAGTTTGAAACAGAGTCTGAGAACAACAGCTTAAGCATCTGAAATGTGAAGAAAGATCTGGCACGTAGATGATAATTCTATCATCAAAGTGAGTGACTTTCTCTCCTGACCTGACACTAGTGCTTTGGGAACATCTTGATGTTAAATTTGAAAGGTTTGAGTTGCTGGTGTCCTAGAAACACTCAGGCCACATGGGGAATGGATGGCAATTAATACTCTTAGGGAGCTTTAGAACATAATGGAAACTGCAGTTGAGAGAAAATGACAGATGGCAGAGTGATTTGCTCCCTCTCAGGATATTGGAAGCTTGAGTACTTCCATCCTGATGGACTAAAGTGTTGTACAAACACAGAGTACTATCAAATGTCAGGCATTACCTTAAGTAACATGATCATCCCTTTAGTTTCTAAGGAAACAAGGAAATAAATCACTTAGCCACAAGTTTAGTACTTTACCATGACTAAAATCTCATTTGGTAAAATAATTCAAAGTCCATTTACTTAAAGGTTTCTACCCCCCTTTTCTCCTTTCTCTCCCTTTCTCTCTCCCTTTCTCTCTCTCTCCCTTTCTCTTTCTCTTCCTTTCTCTCTTTCTTCCTTTCTCTCTCTACCTCTCTCTCTCTCTTCCTCCCTCTCTCTCTCTCTCTTCACTGAAGTTTTACTGTTCAAAGTCAACTATTTTTTTCCACATAGAGAGACATAGAAATAAAAGGGAGAAGTGGAAAAATACTACAAAATATAAGCTTCCTTTCATGCATTTGGGGCCTGTCTCAAAGTTGGATGATGTATATAACAAAGCAGACACTGGAGAACTAGTTTTTTATTTTTAAGGTTGTCTTTGAAATTATAAAATGTACAGAGTAAACCGGCATTTATTAAGGTCTAGGAACTGATCACACATAGATATAAGTTGAATCAAAGCTTACTCTCATTTCATATATACAATATATATTGAAAAGGACAGTAAGCAATTAGATATGTAAAGATTATGTGGACTCTGCAAATATATTTATATATAATATGTTGAAGCCATATCAATTTTCAAGTCAATATTTATGTTAGTTATAGAAAGTCCCCACATATCTTTTACAGTAGTCCTAGGCTAATTGTTAGTTGACCATGCTTTATTTTTATAGCTGCAATATAAACTATTTTTCTAGAGATCAAGGGTTCTTTATGCAAATCCTATATGGATGACATTTTAGTATTTTTAAATAAAAGGTGATTCTTGATAACAATATTTTTCTGGAGCAGAGTTTATTATATATGTATACACATATATTAAAATTTCTTTATTGGGGGATTAATATTTTACTGTCAACATTAAATATAATAGTTTATACATACATAACATTTCCCAGTTTTCCACATAACAGTACAACCCCCGCTAGATATAAATATATTTCTAAAGCTATAGATGCTTCTAATAGTAAGGGACATTAAAAGAAAGAGCTTAACTCACTAGAAAAATTAAAATATCATTTAGGGAACTAGACATTGAGAACTTTTTTCACTACAAACTGAGGTATAGTTTAATTTATAATGGCATTCTTGTCATTGTTGCTTCTTTACAAGACTATGTCTTGCCATTAATGGAGTTCTTCTGTTTTAGTAGAATTTCTTCAGTTTAAGGCCTGAGACATCAGATAATATTAAAATAGAACTGCTAATCAGGCTTGCATTTCATTCTTAAATATTTCCCAGATACATTTATTCCCCCTAGCTAACATGATACGTATAATGCTCTCTGAAAGTTTATTTCTTATGATCGTTTTGGCTCATTAACCAATGTCACTTGTGTCATTTCATAAGAAGTGACTGAAATGGCTAAGACCCTTGTCAAATGGTGCTCTCTTATACTTTTAGGAAAGTGTGAGACCCATATAATCTTTTACCCATAAAATTCTTATTTTCACAGATTAATATTTCTTTTTCTGCAGCATTGGACTGTTACATCTAGTGGATTAAGCAAGTTCTCAGAATATCAGTTGCTGAGTGCTATATCAAATTTATGGGGATTAGTGTTAGTCTGTGTATTAAGTCTCTGTACTAAGAGGAAGGAAAACTAAAAAAAAAGAGAGAAAGATGGCATATAAGGACTTGCATCAGCTCTTGAAGTCTTTGCTTTTAAATTCATTCTTCACAAAAGAAATAACAGATCCAAGAATACATAAAGATTAACATATTCTGACCAAACTGAGGAGTTGGTATAGTTTGCCTTCTGCATCACCCTATATCAATTAGTCCCCTTCAACCTGCTACTATATGCCAGGTATCATGCACATCAGTGTGTCCTATTCTCTAGTCCTGTCCCAGCCTGAGTGTTTGGCTTCTTTTCCCTCAACAACTTTTATTCTCTTTATCAGTTTTCTATTTCTATACCCCAAACATAATACTAATATCTATAGGTCACAGAAACTACATTTTAGGTAATTCCAGTCTACAGAACTTTCTTCAATTTAAATTTTTTAATCAAATTATTTTACTTTTTCTTTTTTATTGCCACTAGGATTATTGCTGGGGTTTGGTACCTGCACTGCACTATATGAATCCACAGCTTCCAGTGGCTTTAAAAAAAAATTTCTTTCTATTTGTATCCAACAGGAAAGAGATAAATTGGGAGGGAATGGGCAGAGAAAGATATACATCTGTAGACCTGCTTCATTTCTCCTGAGGTGCTACCTCCCCTACAACTGGGGAACAGGTGCTGGAACCTGGGTTCTTGTGCGTTGGGTACACTCAACAGGGCACACCATTTCCTGGCCAGATTTTTTTTTTTTGTAATTATAGAAATGTTCAAAATCTGTGAGTTATAATATATTAGCCACATGTTATACATAGCTATTAAATAGCTTATACGTGACTATTGTGTTGAGGAAGTGAACTTTTCAGTATATTTAATTTTAATTAATTAGCATTCTATAGGACTAGAGAATTTGACAATAGTTATTAATAGGGCTTGCAAGAGCAAGATACCAACACTACCAATAGTGTTGCTAGTATCTACTGTACAGGATAGTATAGTTAAATTGATCCCATCTGGGAACTGCAAGTGATCAAAAGACCTTTGTAATCCCTGGTAAATGCACCACCTCAGGGAGCGTCTTCAGACAGAAACAACAATCCAGTGTTCCTAACTACCTGACTTTGCTGACTACCAGTAACAATCAAAGTCTGTAGAAAGCACTCCATGGAGAACATAAAATGCTTTGTAACTCAAATATTTTGACATAATTTCCTTTTTCTTCCTTTGCTCTTATCCCCCTCTACCCCCTTAGGTTTCCAAAGAAGATTTTTTGAACTACTATGCTGGAGTTAGTGCTTCTATTGATACAGATGCCTATTTCATTTTAATGATGAAAAAATCTTGGAGATTATGAGTTCCTTATAATTATTTTGGAAATCAGGATAGAATGAATTTGGAAAAAATGTCTAGTGCTATAGATTTTGATAGGGATAAACTAAATTCTCTGAAATATCTTAACATTTAAAATCCATAGATTTTTAACTATCTGAAGGACATTAATTTCCATAAATATCCAAGGATATATATTTTAGTAATATGTGTGCTTAATTGGGTTCATCACCAAATGCCCACTGGATGTACATTTTAATGAAGAAAGAATAGAAGACAGAAGAAAGAAAAAGATGAAATAAGACTGGAAATTGTGCCTAGGTGAAATAATGTACTTCTTGTTATAGATTCTTTTATTTATAAGTATAAATACAACTGTTTCCCTTCACTTTCTCCATATTTATTCTCTGTGGAGTCCTTAGTAGAAGATAGTAATAAAGAAGTAGAGGAATAACTGTGTAGAATTCCCTGAGCTTGTTTTTAATGTTTCTCCTAATGAATGCAAATAAAAATTTATTTCTGAAATTTATGAACTTTCTCAATTTTCTATTTTTATTCAGTGATTTAAACTTAGCAAACTGTTACACTTATACAAACAAGGGATATTAATGCCTCTGGTGACACTGAAGATGAGCTCAGATGACCCACTAGGTTCTGGTGGTGGGAATTGAGTGGAGTTGTACCCCTCTTATCCTATGGTTCTGTCAATGTTTCCTTTTTATAAATAATTAAATTAAATTAAATTAAATATGTAACTTTAAAAAAAAGAAATTTGGGTTTTCATGGAAAGTTAACATATTGATGGGTCAGCCTGTAAGGATGCTTGAATGCATGAGGCCACGAGGGGCTTTCTAGAAGATTAGAATAGTCTAGGAGGGAAGGTTTTGAAGTTGTTTGGGGAATTCTGCTTAAAACCACCTTTAGCTTCTTCTTTAAGAAGAATCCTGAGGTTTTTCCTTAATCATTTTTCTTTCTTCAATAACTGCTTCCTAAGTAACAAAACCAGCTGGAGGTTGATTGCATATATACCCAAAGACCTTTTAACTTTAAAAAATGGTTAGAAACTAGTATGATGGAGAAGATGGAGTTAGAAACTGCATCTCAAATGAACATACAAGTCCTCTGGCACCTTTTTCAAATGCTAATACTGATTCAGAATTCTGGAGCAGGGACTGACCTTGAGTCTCTCTAACAAGTTTTCCTATGTTGTTGGTATCTCTTAAGATTTAGATAACAATTTGTGTAGCAAGGATTAAAATGATAGAAAATATAAAATGATAAAAAATGGAAAAATGACAGAAAACTGGTTTATTTGTATTACCTTGGTTTGCCATATTAATTGTTGATTATTTTGACTATGGTCAATCTTTCTTTGTCCTTAAAGTTGTAAGTGAATGAAGTAAGCTTTAAAGAAAACAAATATATTTCCCAGGCTAGTCTAGTAGAGAAATTATACTTTTAAGAGGCCTTGCATGACCACATTACAATTGGAGAATCTCACATAATCCAGGACTGAGTCTACAATATTCCTGATTTTATGTGCCAGCCTAGAAAGAATAATTTTGCCAATTAAGACAGATCTACATTTATTGCTGAGTTTAGTGAGTTCTTAATATATTTTGGTTATTAGCCCTTCAATTGATATTTATCATATTAAGCTCTTCTCATATCCTGTAGGGCACCTTTATGTTTTGTTGATGATTCCCTCTGCTGTGTAGAAGCCTTTCAGTTTGGTGTAGTCCCAACAGTTTTATTTTTGCTTTTGTTTTTCCCTGGTTGTTGGATTCAAATCTTCAAAAACATTTCCATAACAGATATTATTAAGTGTTCTAACAATATTTCCTTCTATGTATTTGATGGTTTCTGGTTCATGTCTTTAATCCATTTGAGGCTGACTTATGTGGATTGTGATATGGGCTTGTCCGATTTCATTCTTCTGCATGTTTCAACCCAATTTTCCAAATACCATGTGTTGAAGAACTCTTCTTTATACATTTAATGTTTTGGGCCCTCTTGCCAAGAAGTAGTTGTAAGTATGGGGGCTTGTTTATCAGTTCTCAATTCTTTTCCACTGGTATGTGTGTCAAAATGGGGAAAGAACATGGACAGAATCTTCATAAAAGAGATCAGATGGCCAATAAACATGAAAAAAAAAAAAAAAACCTCAGAGTTACTGATTACAAATATAAGTGCAAATAAATTTAAAACAACATATCACATTTACACCTGTGTAATCATCAGAAAGGACAGAAATGACAAGTGTTTGGTTGGGCAGATAGCAAAGTGGTTATGCAAAGAGACTTTCATGCCTGAGATTCCAAAGGTCCCAGGTTCTATCCCCAGCCCACCATAAACCAGAGCTTAGTAGTACTCAGGTAAAAAAATTAAGTGAAATTAAGTTAAAAAACAAAAAAATAAAATAGTTCGAGCCCCCAGCTCCCCGCCTGCAGGGGAGTCGCGGTGAAGCAGGTCTGCAGGTGTCTATCTTTCTTTCCCTTTCTCTGTCTTCCCCTCCTCTCTCCATTTCTCTCTGTTCTATCCAACAGCAATGAAATCAATAAAACAAGGCAACAAAAGGGAATAAATAAATTTTAAAAAAAGAAGAAAGAAGTATTGGTAAGGGCATGGGAGGAAGAGCCCTTCTACATTGCTGTTGGGAATGTAAATTAGTTCAAATCCTGTGGAAAATAGTATTAGAATTTCTCAGAACAATAGAAAAGGATTTACCATTTAACCCAACAATTTCTCTCTTGGGGATTTCTCCAAAGGAAACTAAAACGTCTATCCAATGAGATCTTCGTATAACTATGTTCAAAATAGTACAATATAAGCAACCCAGATTTCTTTTGTTATTATTATTTTTATTTATTTATTTATTTTATTTTTATTTATTTATTTATTTATTTTTTATTTAAGAAAGAATAAATTAACAAAACCATAGGGTATAAGGGGTACAACTCCACACAATTCCCACCACCCAATCTCCATATCCCATACCCTCTACTGATAGCTTTCCCATTCTCTATCCCTCTGGAAGCATGGACCCAGGGTCCTTGTGGGTTGCAGAAGGTGGAAGGTCTGGCTTCTGTAATTGCATCCCCACTGAACATGAACATTGACTGGTCAATCCATACTCCCAGTCTGCCTCTCTCTTTCCCTAGTAGGGTGGGTCTCTGGGGAAGCAGAGCTCCAGGACACATTGGTGGGGTCTTCAGTCCAGGGAAGCCTGGATTGGGTACTATACAGCAAACCCTAACAAAAGGACTTTTCAAAGTTAACTCAATTACCAAATAATGTGATGATAACATTAACTTTCCATTGTCTTTTTGAACCCTAAGATAGCAGGAACCTCACATCTCCACTATAGAGCCTATATTTCTCCCAGATTTCTAAGGACAGAAAATGATTAAGAAAGTTGTCATAGGGAGTCAGGCATTAACACAGTGGGTTAAGCACACATGGTGTGAAAGGCAAGGACTGGTATAAGGATCCTGGTTCCAGCCTCAGGCTTCTCACCTGCAGAGGAGTCGCTTCACAAGCTGTGAAGCAGGTCTGCAGGTGTCTGTCTTTATCTCCCCTTCTCTGTCTT